>NW_023270702.1:10276364-10512380 GCF_011800145.1 Mirounga leonina
GAAAGAAAGAAAGAAAGAAAGAAAGAAAGAAAGAAAGAAAGAAAGAAGTGACCAAAGGAGAGGCAGTTAAGAGAAAAAATACCCTTTGTTTAACTACTAGGCTTTATATGAAAGACTGGAATAAAATTTTCTTGTTTGGCTACCTAAAGGGTCTTTACCTATTTTATCACATTTTTCTAATTTTTAAACCTCTCATCCTACTTTTTTCCTTTCTTTGTAAGAAGCTGAGTGTTGGCTGAGCTCAGTAGCACTTAGATTCAATTTACAGCACAATTTTTTTTTTTACTTGTAAAGCAATTAAGACCATTTTTTAAAAAAGATTTTATTTATTTATTTGAGAGAGAGAGAGCCCTCAAGCATGAGTCCGGAGCAGAGGCAGAGGGAGAGGGAAAAGGAGAGGGAGAAGGAGAAGCAGGCTCCCCGCTGAGCAGGGAGCCCGACGCAGGACTCGATCTCAGGACCCTAAGATCATGACCTGAGCTGAAGGCAGATGCTTAACTGACTGAGCCACCCAGGCACCCCAAGACCATTTCCTAATCACCTTTTTTATTTGCTTCTTCTTTGTCCCCCATCAGGGCATATACACACACATTCACACACTACATTTTTTTTTCTAATTTTCTGATTTTAAAAGTACTTTTTTTCCCACTCTCTGCATAAAGCTTCTCTGTTACTCAATAAAGCTTTTATCTGTACTCTTTTAATATTTCACAATTTCCTTACGGACCCCATAAGAAGGAAAACATAGCTTTTTCCACTATGTAGTCATTTAATATACTTTGCGATTGTGTTGGTCTTTCCCTCAACTGTCCTATGCCATAGCATCATGATGGGAAAACACTACCATCAAACTAAGCATTGTGTATGCTCTTTAAACTATCTTATATTAGCAACTGGAAAGCACACCATAGGAAAAAATTTGGCCAGGACACTGTTGAATAACATGACTATAAAAAGAAAAGGATTAAGATTTAAGCTGATAGATACACAGAGTGAAAGAAATGTTTGAATGTTGTTTGGGATTGTTCATTTCAACAAAGTCTGTCATGCTCAATATGTTCCATATGATAGTGTGGGAACATGTGAAATTGAAATTAGACTGTTGGCGAAATCTAAGAGGAGATACGGAAAATCAGAACATGCTACACACAGCCCCCAACTATTCCTTAGGCTAGCATTTTCACTATCAGTCATTTAAAAGCTTCTTCTCAGGCTATCTACTCCTAAATTGTGTTTTTTTCTCAGAAATTACTAAACTATCCAATAAACTTAATTATTTTAAGTCAATATGTTTGGAGCTTGAGTATTTATGAAAAGCATTCCATTCATGAAGAAGATAACTAAAGCCTCAAAATGCCTTAAATAATAATATGCATCATTTTCATTTGAATTTCACATACAGAAGAGCCTTTTAAAAAGGAATAATGATCAAATGTATTTAATTAACATTTCATCGCTCATTTATATGTTGATATACCAAGAGGAATACCAAACTATACTTAAATAAATGTATTTATATTCATATATCCAACAATCATTTATTAAAGTTTTACCAAGTACAAGGCACTAAGGATTGTGTAGCAACAGCAAGATAAATAAATTGCCATCTCTTCCCTCAAAAACTGTACAACAAATAGGAGAGCTGTATACACAAATAAATCTTGTTATAGGAAAGCTGTTAAATTTGCCATAGGTGAGATTGACACTGTTATAGCAGTTCATTTTTTTCGTTCAGTCCTTCAAGAAGTAATAAAGGAATTCCTCCTAAGTACCCGACACTCTTCTGGGGATGGTGGATAGAGAGAACAAGACCAACAATAAGAAAATCAGTAACTTCACCCAATTATCTCAACTACGTACAATCAATAATTTAAAAGGGGGGTTCTAGTAAGAGACAGGACTAGAAGGTGGCTTAGTGTCCAGTGATGGAGATCCATGCAACTGGTGAGGACCCATCGCCTGCTTTGAGAAGAAAAATTGTTTTGGTTTACATTTCATAGGGACTGGCCATTCAAAGCCTTAGCCCCTCTGTGAAATCGCATCTGTTGCATTGTTATCATACAGACTCTAATGCTTCTCTTACCATACATCATGCAATTATTTTACACCAAGGAATATAGCTATAGCCATATATGATCCTTTTCAGTTTCATCTTTTTCTGATCCCTCATAAAATATTGCTGTCTAAATGTGTCCAAATACCAAGATTCCACAACTTCTGACGTTATGGAAGAAGTCCATTTTTCTCTGACCAGAGCATGCACATGTGCAATGTTCACATTTAATTCATTTAAAACAAATAACTTAAAAAAAATGGAGTACTGTTTAGCTGGAACATTCCCAGGTAGATGGTTAAACACTAGTCTATTTGGCAGTAGTTCTGTCCTGAGGCAGACATACCTATAAGGTTCTCACAAAGGCTCTTGCCTCCCAGGACTCATGAAAAGAAAATGAAAGTCATGGCTATTACTTCTGCACAAATAATTCACATAAAGGAAATGCCAGGGCAGCTTCTATTATTAGAATAATTCCACATTCCAGCCAAGTTGCATTTACCACAGTTTTAACTCTCTCAGTGTAGTAGATGCCCTGTTATTGCAATTCCAAACACAACCCCTTATATCTCTATGGCATTTCAAGCTTCACTCAATTATTCTTCCCCGCTAGTTAATAAAGTAAACAGAATGGTAATTATTATCCCCATTTTCTCCAGAAGAGTAAACCGAAACTTAAGCAGGATAACCACAAGTAATTGCAGATGAAGAGCTCTAAACTAGTTTGTTTGTTTTTTTTAATTCTTAGTCCAGTGTTCCTCCCACAATATCATAAAGCCTTCACAATGATAAACTTGAACTGTTGGAAGAATAATTCCTTGCACCTGAATGCAAACTGCAGCTGTACCAAAAATTTAGGCAATTTTTCCATATAAAGAAAAATAGTAAAATGTATAGCCAGATATTTTTGAACTGTGATGTTCGTGCTAAATCCTCCAATGCATACTCCTAAACACTCCATGTTTATTGTTCATGTAAAAGGAAAAATCGGGATGACATTCAAAACTATTTCTTTCAGTGGTAAAATTTCACAAACCACATTCTTTATATTCTAAGGTTTTACAATATTGATTAATAATCTTAAATTAAAACCTCTTTTTATATACTACATAGCATTTGTATTGTTTTTACATTATATCTCACTTGATCTATACAACAACTTTGGGAATTAGAAAATATCATCCCTGTCTTAGAGGTGAACAACTTAGCATAGAAAGATGAAGTGAAGGGCCACTAGACCAGCATTATTTTCACTACACTTTGCACAGGATGAGATTTTCTGGTAGCGTTGAGACCAGGACCTCATCGCATTAATGAAAAAAGTAAGGTCAAAGAGTAGCTATTGGTCAAAGTGAAGTCATACCAAGAAATTCTGAAAATAAAAGAAACTTCTCTGATTTTTGAAACTCCTAGATTGGGTTATGCTCTCATATCAAATGTTTCAATAATGTCTAATATACATTTCGGTCACTAAGTCACTGGCCTTGAGGAAGATACTACTTCCTATTCCCGTGTGTGTTTCTAGGACCAGCTTAAAGTCCGCCAATTATAGGCACTCAGTAAATTCTTGGTAGATGAATGAATAAAACTACTATATAATGTTTTTATTCTTAAAACTTTTAAACAATGAAAAATTTTCAGTTAAAGACATTAATCAACCTGACCAAAGTAATCATGAGATTTAATTTAACTACTTAAGGTACACATACTATATCTTACCCATTCTTAACCTTCATGTTTTCAAAATAAACTAAATAAAGATGATTTTTAGTGTTTGTAATGATTTTTAGATATGCTTTTTATTATGTCATTAAAATACCCCCAAATTCCTGCACTCCACTGAGCCCATATTGATTCCTTAGAGAGAGGAAATTAGAATTTCTGTGATTGTATAAGAGACAAGTAAGTAAAAAATGACTGATTTTCAGTTGGAGTTGTAGAAGAAAGAGTTGCATAAACTGTAAGACCCTCCTTCAAATGCCATTAAGATGGCCAGTGAGGAGACCTAGACCTACTCATTTTTCCTCTAAGAATCGCTTCATAGGATGAATGTGAAAGAAAAGAAATTTGACACACAACTGATTATATTTGGCTTTCAATTAAGATACACTATGTGTTAAAAGTCACTTTTAAAGCTTAAAAGACAAATGAACCTGTGCTTTGCCTCCCAGGGCTCTCTTCCTAATTTATCACTATTGATAGTGGAGGACCAGTGACTGAGCTAGGTTTTGAACAATTGCTGAAAGTCTAAGGCATGATTCTCTCAGAATGACAATCACGTTAAAATATCTGCACCAGGCGCGCCTGAGTGGCTCAGTCGTTAAGCGTCTGCCTTCAGCTCAGGTCATGGTCCCAGGGTCCTGGGATCGAGCCCCGCATCGGGCTCCCTGCCCAGCGGGGAGCCTGCTTCTCCCTCTCCCACTCCCCCTGCTTGTGTTCCCTCTCTCGCTGTGTCTCTCTCTCTGTCAAATAAATAAAATTAAAAAATATATATATATATCTGCACCAACTTTCCCAATCTCCTGCCCAAACTTCTTCAGTTAGAGAGAACACCTTCCGCTGGTTGGTTTAGCGCACCAGCAGAACTCGGCGCACATCCATCAACACATCTGAGCGGGATTGGCAAGCCGGGCACCAACCGACTCGGCAGCTGCAGGGGTTTATGGAATCCGTATGGAGGGGAGTGCAATCTTTCAGGAGAATACACATGTGATTTTGCTAAAAACCAGGATAATATTAGTCAAATAAGCCCCTTCATTGGTTTTCTAAAGAATAAAAAGGCTTAAAGTATTTAAAGAATAATGATGCTACCATTGACTTGTAGTTGCTGAATGTTTTATGTACTGTTTCTAATGATAACAACTGAATGTGAGATTTATTTTTATAGAAAATTTTAAATAGATATTTTAATTTTAAATGAAATTTTTAAAAATTTTAAATAAAATTTTAATAGAAAAATATCTTCCAAGTTAAAAGTTGAAAGAAAAAGATGTAAATCTCTCTGAGAGGTATTAATTCCACTCATAATTAGGTAAAGGAAAAAGGCAGAGCAGAGCAAATGTTTTAAATGATTTAACATACCAAAGCAAATAATAAGAATAATGTAAATTACCTAATTCTGGAAACATTTCCTTCAGTATATGTGAGAGTACTAATCAAGGAGGTTAGGAACATGATTTAGGAAAAACAACAGTTTTCAAAGTTTGAGACAACAATCCTAATTATGTCAGTTATCTTGAGGTGATGACATACAATTTATAGGTGAGCTAGTAGGACACAGTGTATGTCGTAAGTGAGATTTTTTAGCTACCTACTGTGATTTATATCATGTTAAGGGTCTAATATTTCAAAGAAGCCATGGCCAAAAAACAGAGATACTAGGAAGTACTTAGGCACTCACACATAGCCAGTAGCCATCTAATACACCAATAGAGAATCACCCAGCCATCCATCACTGCTTCTCCCTTCAAATACTAGTCTACTTGAGAACCACCCTTTCCCTCAGATGCTGGAAAGCCAGTTAATGTATAGCTATAATTTAGCATTTCCACATGTTCCCAAGGTCTCATGTTTCCTCTTTTGAATAGAAACATAGATAGCCTGGCAGACTGGCAGTCACACCCTTTCCACAGTTTTGGAAAGAAATTTAGAACAGTGGTTACCAAATGAAACTCAGTAAGTTTTCTTCAGTGTTTAGTGAAATGAGAAAAAAAGAAAAAGAAAAAAGGCAACATAATTTTAAATAAAATAAAATGTACTCTTTTTTTGGTAATTTGTGCTTTTTCATTGTTAAAATGCCCTTTAAATAAACAAAAGATGTTATAAAGGATGATAGCTGTTTAATTTTTTTCTTTATCTTGATAAAATAAAAATGTCATAACTATACTGCCTGATCCCCCAGCTTCACCTTATTCTTACTGGTCTCTTTAAGACAAAAGTATTGAAACAACTGGTTCAGAGTTTCACATGGAAATAAATGTGTTACTCATTTAAAAATATAGTTAATTCCTATCCATTATTCTAGTCAATATACCCTTTTTCTGTCCATAATCTATACATCCTTCTAGTAGTATAAAAGCCCTGCACTGTTTTTATGAGATGGTTTCTGACTGTGTATCCCTTTTTGTTTTTGCCCTGTCTCTAGTTCCCTTTCCCCCTCTATGTCCTCTCTCCTGCATCTGACTTCGCCAAGAATCTTCATGTTTTCATAGACTATTATTACACAACTGTTCAAACTTCTGAATCTGGGCTTTTCTTGCTTAGAACAGCTAAATATACTGAGGGGCCTGGGTGGCTCAGTCGGTTAAGCGCCGAACTCTTGGTTTTGGCTCAGGTCATGATCTCAGGGTCCTGGGATCAAGGCTGAGCTCCATGCTCAGCAGGGAGTCTACTTGTCTTCCTCTCTCTGCCCTTCTCCTTGCTTGTGCTCTCTCTCTTAAATAAATAAATAAATCTTAAAAAAAAAAAAAAGAACAGTTAAATGTACTGGTGACAAAAGAAGGCACACGTATTTTAAATCAAATGCACTCTAAATAAAGTTCTGGATCACTGACTAATAATTAGAGCTGGGGTCTGAGTTTGAACTGAGACAACAAACTGCATGCAGCAAAAGTGAAAATGAGTTACCACCTCCGTAAATCAGGGCTTCAAGGACTTGAGACCCCATTCATGGTGAGAAATTCATTTCACGGGAGGACCCAGAGAGCACATTAACAGAGACATAACCAGTGGCACCTGGGTGGCTCGGTCGTTAAGCGTCTGCCTTCGGCTTGGGTCATGATCCCGGGGTCCTAGGATCGAGCCCCGAATGGGGCTCCCTGCTCAGCGGGAGCCCTGCTTCTCCCTCTCCCTCTGCCTGCCGCTCTGCCTACTTGTGCTCTCTATCTCTGTTAAATAAATAAATAAATAAAGTCTTAAAAAAGGAGACATAACCAAACATCCACAATTGAAGATAAAGTCTCCTGAAACAATACTTATCCTTATTTAGAACAATGCACTCTCATGGTTTTTATTCTACCATTTTTTTAAAGCTGACCACATTGCCATATTGATTTCATGACCCACTAATGTATCATGACTCACAGTTTGAAAATTGTTGCCATAAAGCATATGTCATAAGGTTGCTATTAAATTTCACAGCAATATAAAGTTCAAAACAATTAATTTCCCATAAATCAGTATAAAATTAGCAACTTAGCCTTATCAAATAAGTGTGTGGCCTTTGAATTCCTAGAGGAAAGAAACATATTTTTATCTCATCGGTCTCAGCTTCCCTTTCATCTTCTCTGATTGGCTCTATCTCAACAATCCTTGGTTTTTCTCCAGATAAATTTTCTTCTAAACTGGTAGAAAAAGTAGAGGAAGGTAAATAAAAATGTTTTCTTTTTCAAGTAAACTTTGAGGATCCTACTTTATTTTTTTTATTTTTATTTTTTAAAGATTTTATTTATTTATTTGAGAGAGAGAGAATGAGAGAGAACACATGAGAGGGGATAGGGTCAGAGGGCAAAGCAGACTCCCTGCTGAGCAGGGAGCCCGATGCGGGACTCGATCCAGGGACTCCAGGATCATAACCTGAGCCGAAGGCAGTCGCTTAACCAACTGAGCCACCCAGGCGCCCTGAGGATCCTACTTTAAACATTGATGATGATTCAAATATTGGCTTAAGATCCTGAATTATATGGGGCACCTGGGTGGCTCAGATGGTTAAGCGTCTGCCTTTCGGCTCAGGTCATAATCCCAGGGTCCTGGGATCGAGTCCCGCATCGGGCTCCCTGCTCCTTGGGAGCCTGCTTCTCCCTCTGCTTCTCTCTCTCTGTCTCTCATGAATAAATAAATAAAATCTTAAAAAAAAAAAGATTCTGAATTATATGTATAAACTTCTGGACACATGTTCTTAAAAAAATCACTAAAGAAACAACAGTTATCTTAGGTTGCCTATTTTAAGTTTATTTAATAAATTCTCTGCAATGTTTTCTGATTTCTTTTCAAATAATAAATGGTAGGTAAAGTTTTAAGTTGGCATGTATACACAGATGTGTGTGTCTGTGTGTATACAAGGACACTCATACCCTTACTCAGACAAGGAGAGTAGGCTTTGGAATCTATAGATGAGTAGTACTTCAAGTCCTGCCTCCAACTTCTTCACCACGGTGTCATTTTTAGATTTTCTTCTAAGAGTTCCTCCTCTGCAATATGAAGTAACAATCACACCTGCCTCACAAGCTATTGTCAGGAACAAATTAAATAATGTAAGAAAAAAATCAAAGTCCTATTAAATTGTTCATTTTACAATAAATTTCAGGGAATGAAATAAACTAAAGTTAGTGTCGTTGACTATTTGAATTGATTTCCATGCATGATTCTAATCTTATAATTCATTTAATGCATGTTAGTAGAGAAAATGAGCCTCTTTAAGACAAGGAAATTATAGAGAAAATATAATATTTGAGTTTAGAAGAATATCAAATTCTGTGCTTGCTTCCTAAAGTCTTTAGACATTTGAACTTGGCCATCAAGTGATTGCTACTGAGAGAAGCACCCATATTCTGAAAAACTTAGTATTAGCCTCTCCTGAAAAAAGAAACAAACCAAAAAACAGACTCTTAACTACAGAGAGCAAACTGATGGTTACCAGAGGGGAGATGGGTGAAGTAGTTGAAGGGGAGTAAAAGAATACACATCATGATGAGCATTGTGTATTGTATAGAATTGTTGAATCATTGTATTATATACCTGAAAAGTATAGAATTATTGTCATTATATTGTACACCTGAAACTAATCTAACACTGTATGTTAACTATAATGGAATTAAATATTTTTTTTTAACTAGCTTCTCTTGGCTCCTTTAAATTAATAGCCATATAGAAAATCCAATTGTGGACTATGTTCTGTTGGCTATACCAGATATCAGCAAGCTACGGTTCACAGGTCAAATCCAACCCACTGCCTCTTCATTTTTGGCTTGGGAGCTAAGAATGGTTTTTACATTTCTAAATGACTGGGGGTGGGGGGGAATTAAAAGAAGAAAAACATTTTGTGACAATGAAAATTAAATGAAATTCAAATTTCAGTGTCCATAAATAAAGTTTAATTTGAACACAGTGTAGGTCATTCATTAATGTATTGTCTATGGCTAATTTCATGCTACACTAGCAGAGTTTAATAGTTGCAATAGAGACCATATGGCCTGCAAAGCCTCAAATAAATATTTATTATTTGGTTCTTTACAGTTTGCCAATCCTGGACTACACAGTGAAAAGAAACGCAGGGATAAAATGTGAATGATACTTACTAGCTCTGTAATTAACCAACATAGTTATTTTAGAATATAGCAAAGATCATTCTTAACCAGAATAAATATTTTATATTTTATATAAGAGTAAGTATCCTTCAACATGAATTACATAACCTGTTTCTGAACAGTGCCATAGTGTTTTGCTTCAAAACCTAGCAAAAAAAAAAATCTATATAGTTTTTATTAACCCAATAGTTTATAGCACACACCCAGGAATGAGATTAAATTGTATTACTGTAATGAAATAGATGCCAGTGTATGATAAAACCCCAAACACTGTCTTCCAAGACCTTACATCTATCATCATAAATGAAAATTTAGCATTTCCCCAAATCAAACTAACTCTGATTAAGGAGCATTTTATTAAATTCCCAGGACTATAAAAACTACCGATTTCAACAATGTAAGCATTAGTATTTGAAAGGGTGAGAGGATTCTATTTATACATTCAACAGTGCCAATTAAATTGAAATGAACAGATAATGACTTCTTATTTATTATTTTCTGACAAGTACCTAAGCAAAACAGTTAAAACACTAGCCAGACCAAAGAATTCTAATGGGCCTATGAGTCAAAAAAGAATGTTGAACAGAAACATTCAGAATTTGCTTCTTCTGAATCTCAACACTTTATAATTTTTATCAAAGAATAGATCATTACTAAATCTTGATTTAATTTTCAAAACTGACAAGGAGAAATTGTCAGGTAAAAGTATAAAGTATTACATAAATTATAACATGCAATATTTGATCTTCATAGTATAGATCAGTATTTTCTGGAATGGAGAACCTCTCCCACCCCTTCTTCCCCCACACCTCTCCCACACCAACACCTCTCTCACACCCACAATACATTGGAGTGTGAAAAGAAAAGATTATAAAAGTCTTATTTCTACTTTTGACTAACTTTCTTTAGTTAATATTTACACTATTACTTGTATGTAGTTTATAAAAGAATAAATATACCTGTAATGAGAGTGTATCATGAGGATGTTTTACTTACAGTTACACATAACCAAAATTAACTGGAAACTATTGAACTAAACTACTCTGCCAATATCTTTGACAAACATAGATACAAAAATCTTCAACAAAATATTAGCAAACGAAATTCAATGATCCATTTTAAAAAATCATACATGAGGGGCACCTGAGTTGCTCAATCCATTAAGCGTCTGCTTTTGGCTCAGGTCATGATCCCAGGGTTCTGGGATCAAGCCCCACTTTGTCGTCGGGCTCCTTGCTCAGCAGAGAGTCTGCCTCTCCCTCTCCATTGGCCTCTCCCCTAGTTCATGCTCTCTTGCATGCTCTCTCTCTCAAATAAATAAATAAAATCTTTAAAAAAATTAAAAAATCATACATGATCAAGTGGGATTTATTGCAGGATGCAAGCCTGCCTCAACATCTGCAAATCAGTCAGTATGATATGCCACGTTAACAAAATGAGGGATAAAAATCATTCAATCAATTCAATAAATGCATAAAAAGCATTTGACAAAATTCAACATCCATATATGATTTAAAAAAAAACTCCCCACAAAGTGGGTAAGGAGAGAATGTACCTCAGCATAAAAAAAGGCCATATATGAAAAGCCCACAGTTAATATCTTACTCAATGGTGAAAAATTGAAACTTTTCTTCTAAAGAAAAAGGAAAAAGACAAGGATGCTCATTCTCACCACTTTTATTCAACATAATGAAAAGTTGCAGGATACAAAATCACAGTTGCATCAAAAAGAATAAAACACCTAAGAATGAATTTAACCAAGGAGGTAAAAGACCTGTATACTAAAAACTATAAGAGATTCAGGAAAAACTTGAATGGAATAGGATAGAAAGCCCAGAAATAAACCCACAAATATTTACAGTCAATTATTTTACAACAAAAGAGTCAAGAATATACAATAGGGAAAGGACAATCTCTTCAATAAATAAATGGTGCTGGAAAAACTGGACAGCCATATACAAAAGAATGAAACTGGGCCACTATCTGACAGTATTAACAAAAATTAATGGATTACAGGTGCCTGGGTGGCTCAGTCATTAAGCGTCTGCCTTCAGCTCAGGTCATGATCCCAGGGTCCTGGGATTGAGCCCCGCATTGGGCTCCCTGCTTGGCAGGAAGCCTGCTTCTCCCTCTCCCACTCCCCCTGCTTGTGTTCCTGCTCTCGCTATCTCTCTGTCAAATAAATAAATAAAATCTTTAAAAAAAAAATTAATGGATTAAAGATTTGAACACAAAACCTGAAACCATACAACTCCTAAAGGAAAACATTGGTGGTAAGCAACCTGACATAGGTCTTGGTGATGATTTTTTTTTAATCTGACACCAAAAGTAAAGGCAACCAAAGCACAAATAAACAAGAAGGACTACATCAAACTAAAAAGCTTCACAGCAAAGGGAGCCATTAATTTAAAATATATATATATTACACATGAAAAGATGTTCACCATCTTTAATCATCAGGAAAATGCAAATCAAAACCATAATGAGATACCTCCTCACACCTACTAGAATGGCTATTATCAAAAAAACAAGAAATAACAAGTGTTAGCAAGGATGTAAAGAAAAGGGAACATTTGTGCCTGGCCGGGGGATGCAAATTTGTGCAGCCACTGTGGAAAACAGTAAAGACACTCCTCAGAAAATTCAATGTAGAACTTACCACATAATCCAGCAATTCCACTTCTGGGTATTTATCAGAAGGAAATGAAAACACCAACTCAAAAAGATGTATGTAACCCCATTTTTATAGCAGCATTATGTACAATAGCCAAAATATGGAAACAACCTAAATGCCTATCAGTGAATGGATAAAGAAATTGTGGTACACACACACACTCACACAAACACACACACACACACACATATAAACACACAAGAATATCATTCAGCAATAAAAAAGAATGAAATCTTGCCATTTACAACAACATGAATGGACCTGGACAGCATTATGCTAGTGAAATAAGTCAGACAGAGAAAGACAAATACTGTATGATCTCCCTGATATGCAGAATCTGAGGCAGGAAAAAAAAAACAAACAAACAAGATCATAGATACAGAGAACAGATTGTGGTTGCCATAGGTGAGGGTTGAAGGTGGCAGAAATGGGTGAAAGAGGTCAAAAGGTTAAAAAAGTTAAAAATTAAAGATAAAAAATAAATTATTCTGGTTTGGTACTCAAGTATAATTGTAATAATTCAAAGATTTTGATAACAAACTCTGCTAAAATATCTTACAGAAAATGTTTGGTTTCTCCAACATTCAACTGTGGTCTCTGAAATATGTTGCTCACTATCAAGAAGCCAGGCTCCTTAAGAAATGGCTAATTCTAACAGCACCAAAAACCATAAGATACCTCGGAATAAACCTAACCAAAGAGGTAAAGGATCTATACTCTAGAAACTGCAGAACACTTATGAAAGAAATTGAGGAAGACACAAGGAGATGGAAAAACTTCCATGCTCATGGATTGGAAGAATAAACATCGTGAAATGTCTATGCTGCCCAGAGCAATCTACACTTTCAATGCAATCCCTATCAAAATACCATCAACATTTTTCACAGAGCTGGAACAAACAATCCTAAAATTTGTATGGAACCAGAAAAGACCCCAAATCACCAGGGGATTGTTGAAAAAGAAAACCAAAGCTGGGGGCATCACAATGCCTGACTTCAAGCTATATTACAAAGCTGTGATCATCAATGGAACAGAATAGAGACCCCAGAAATGGACCCTCAACTCTATGGTCAACTAATCTTCAACAAGTCAGAAAAGAATATCCAATGGGAAAAAAAGAAAAAAAGCAGTATCTTCAGCAAATGGTGTTAGGAAAATTGGACAGCCACATGCAGAAGAATGAACTGGACCATTCTCTTACACCATTCACAAAGATAAACTCAAAATGGGTGAATGAAAGACCTCAATGTGAGACAGGAATCCATCAAACTCCTAGAAGAGAACATAGAGAGTGCCCTCTTCGACATCAGCCACAGCAACTTCTTTCAAGACATGTCTCCAAAGGCAAGGGAAACAAAAGCAAAAATGAACTATTGGGACTTCATCAAGATAAAAATCTTTTGCACAGCCAAGGAAACAGTCAACAAAACTAAGAGGCAACCCATGGAATGGGAGAAGATATTTTCAAATGACATTACAGATAAATGGCTGGTATCCAAGCTCTATAAAGAACTTCTCAAACTCAGCACCCAAAAGACAAATAACCCAGTCAATAAAAGGGCAGAAGACATGAACAGACACTTCTCCAAAGAAGACATATAAATGGCTAACAGACACATGAAAAAATGTTCAACATCATTAGCCATCAAGGAAATACAAGTCAAAACCACAATGAGATACCACCTTACACCAGTTAGAATGGCAAAAATTAACAAGACAGGAAACAACAAGTGTTGGCGAGGATGTGGAGAAAGGGGAACCCTCTTACACTGTTGGTGGAAATGCAAGCTGGTACAGCCACTCTGGAAAACAGTTTGGAGGCTCTTCAAATGTTAAAAATAGAGGTACCCTATGACCCAGCAATTGCACTACTAGGGATTTACCCCAAAGATACAGACATAGTGAAAAGAGGGGCACATGCACCCTAATGTTCATAGCAGCAATGTCCACAACAGCCAAACTGTGGAAGGAGACCAGATGTCCATCAAAAGATGAGTGGATAAAGAAGATATGTTTCATATATACAATGCAATATTATTCAGCCATCAGAAAGGATGAATACCCACCATTTGCATCGACATGGATGGAACTTGAGGGGATGATGCTAAGTGAAATAAGTCAAGCAGAGAATGACAATTATCATATGGTTTCACTCATATGTGGAACATAAGGAATAGCGTGGAGGACCACAGGGAAAGGGAGGGAAAACTGAATGGGAAGAAGTCAAAGAGGGAGACAAACCATGAGAGACTCTGGACTCCAGGATCCAAACTGAGGGTTACAGAAGGGAGGGGGATGGGAGATGGGGTAACCAGGTGATGGGTATTAAGGAGGGCACGTGTGGTGATGAGCACGGGGTGTTATACACAACTAATGAATCGTTGAACACTACATCAAAAACTAATGATGTACTATATGTTGGCTAATTGAACATAATAAAAATGAATTAATTAGTTAATTAATTAAAGAGTAAGGAAAAAGGTGTATTCAAGTGGAATGGTGATGAGGGAATAAGTTGTTTAAATTTTCCAGAAGACCATTCAGAAATGCTTGTGAAACATTTTAACTATCAATATCCCTTTCTCTAGCAATTCCACTTGAAATCTAGATTGGCAGATTTTCAATGATTACAATAAGTCATAATAAGTTCTATAATTGGGATTATAGGTACTATGTTAATGGTACCCCAGAAAGAGAGTATTCAGTTTTATTTTTGGAGACTCAAACAAGGAAAATCATTTATTTGGAAGTAGATAAAAAGCTTGGTATGGGTGCTTTTTGGTATTTACCTAAAGAAATTGAAAACTTATGCCCACACAGAAACCTACACACTGATGTTTATAGCAGTTTTATTCACAATTGCAAAACCTGGAAGCAACCAAGATGCCCTTTAGTAGGTGTATGGATAAACTATGGTGAATCCAGACAATGGAATATTATTTAGTATTAAAAAGAAGTAAGTTATCAAGCCATAAAAAAGACATGGAGGAAATATAACTGCATATCACTAAATGAAAGAAGTCAATCTGAGATGGGTATACTGTATGATTCCAATAATATGACATCTGCAAAAGGCAAAACTATGGAGACAAGAGCAGTTGGTGGTTATCAGGGGTTTGGGAGAGGGTGGGATGCATAGGCAAAGCACAGAGGGTTTTTAGGACAGTGAAATACTCTGATACTGTGTTGGTGGATACATGTCATTATACATTGTTCAAATCTATAAAATGTACAATCAAGTGTAAATATTAATGTAAACTTTGGTCTTTGAGTGATTATGATAAGTTGCTGTAAATTTACCATTTATAACAAATGTGCCACTGTGGTGGCAGATGTTGATAATGGGGGAAGGCTGTGCATGTGTGGAAGTGGGGCCAATCTCTGTACCTTCCTCTCAATTTCTCTATGAACCTAAAAAAAAAAAAACTGCTCTACAAATAAAATATAATTAAAAAAAAAAAGAAAAAGAAATGGCTGATTCTAGTCTTGGAGTTGAAAGTATACAGGGTGAGCTTTGTAAGTGAGTAAGAAGGCAGTCAGAACCCACTGAGGTTATGTCCAAGGCTCAGATGCCAAAAGAGGCCTCCAGTGACCAAAATTAAGACAATATGAGCATCCATAAGGATAATAACTGCAACAAATTGCCTGTTTAAATTCACACACATTGGTCACTTTTTGAGGATGCGAGGGAACTAACTCATTTTGAAAACTGCTAAATTAACAAGAATGAAGTATTTATCCTATCTTTCATTTATGAAAATAATCAAGGCAGGGGCACCTGGGTGGCTCAGATGGTTAAGCGTCTGCCTTCAGCTCAGGGCGCGATCCCAGGGTCCTGCGATGGAGCCGCGCATCCGGCTTCTCGCTCAGCAGGAAGCCTGCTTCTCCCTCTCCCACTCCCCCTGCTGGTGCTCCCTCTCTCGCTGTGTCTCTGTCTGGCAAATAAATAAATAAAAATCTTTAAAAAAAGAAAAAATAATCAAGGCAGATGTGGGGGAAATAAAAGATAGGTGACATTGTGCACTTGAAGTAAAAAACAACAGTTTTTTTCTAACCAACGACATAACTTCTAATCTTATTCTCAGTATAGAAATACTCAACTGAAAGAAATATAGCATTATTTTTTCCAAGGAGTTTAGATTTTGATGCCCTGACTGGTTGATTTTTGTAAAGATGAATGATTCTGCTACCTAATTTAAAACCTCTTGGAATCCATACCTCAAATCAATCCTTTATAGATGGTTAAAGTAAAGAAATTTTAATAAAATTGTCATTCTTTTCCATGGTTAATCCTTAAGACCTGAAAAATCCTTCTGAGCTGATAATGTTTCTTTTTTTTTCCTGCCAGTAGAAATGAAGCCAAATAAAATACCCTATTCCACAGTTCCCTTCAAGGATGTAAATGAGACTGAGAGTGTCCTGGTTTGCCTTCTAAGCTGGCTAAAATCCCTATAGCCATTTGCTTATCTCAGAGGGACTGGATAGCTCCTTTAAATTATATTTTATATGGTATGCCCCATGCTTTAAGAACCCTCTGAGCAACAGTAAAAATCTCATTCTTTAAAGTGGTACATCGAAGACGCTTGCTCATTCCCCTTTCATGTGCTTTTCCACACACTCAACATGTGAGTATTTCTCCTGTCACTGTTTGTTTGCCCTTTGAAGTGAGGACAAGATGTTTTAGCCACAGTACAACAGAATCAGGGAAATGAGCTATAAAAGATAACATCATATTAATTTCTAAAAAAAATCACTCTTTTCTTTCTCTTTTTCAACATCATATTAATTTCTAAAAAAAAAATCACTCTTTTCTTTCTCTTTTTCCATGCTTATCACTCTATACACCACTAAAGAGAAAAATAATCTCAATTACTTAAAATTGGATGTCCTAATTTCATATTTCAATTCTTCTATTTAGCAGTTACAAATGACTTAAAATCTCTGAGGCTCAATTTTCTTATCTATTTACAGGGAATCACCATCATCATCATCATCATCGTCATCATCCCCTTTACCAAACTACAAAATTGAAAATGGGAACCTAAATCTAAATTTGCTTGTGCAATAAATATGTAGTATGAACTGTCAGTAGAATCATCATAAAAGCTTATTGAAGAATAAAAATGTACTGGCTTTTATATCTTCTGCAGTATTTATATGCCATATACTTAAACACCTTACATATATTACCATATTGGATTGTCACCAGAACAATGAGGTATGTGTTGGTATCTTCAGCTTACTAATCAGGAAACTGAGGCAGAGAAGCTAAGTAACTGGAAAGATATATATAGAACTAGTAGCCCAGGGTTAAATGTGAATCTTGATATCTCATTCCACAATCAAACTCTTAACTCTTATATTATTCTGCATTTCTATACAACCAGAGGGGGGATAATGAGAAAGAGAGACAGAGCAAAAAATAAATTAAAAATAGCGAATGACAACATTTTTAAAAATTGTAAGCAACAGATATGCTGAGACAAATGGTACATCATTCCTTGAAGAAAATATATAAATCAGGCTGCCTTCATAAAGAATTTTTAATATTGCTAAGCAAATACTTTTAGTATAAATATAATAAATTGAACTATATCACATGTGATTCCTTAATAATATCTTTTACTCGATTAAAGTAAAGATACTATTTTCTTGCCTGCTCTGCAGAGATTATTTCAAGTGCCTTAAAATCCCCATATCCCTGAAAGCCTTTCTGATAGAGACACAGTTAATCCTCTTACAGTCAACCTAACCTGAATTTAGAAAAAACGATTTTTAGAGTTTCTCCAAAAATACCATAGGACACTTATAATCCCCCATCATCATCATCAAAGTGCAGAGCTGTTGGCTGCACGTGCATACAATTGAAGGGACAGGCTTTGCTCCTCCAGCTCTCTGCTTCCCCTCTGCTTTGATCTTCCATTGCCCTGTCTCTTGTCTTTTTTTATTTGGACATTGCCCCCAACAACAATCCTTGAATTATTTGTGAAGCTCACTTCATATTTGGACTTTTAGCTCAATTCTTCTATTTCCGCTCCTTGCAAAACAGAAATTTTGAACAAGGCAGAGTTATCCAAATATCACTTCACTGTCAAACACATGATCCATTTCAAGTATACTCTGACAAAGCCGAGAACAGAGACATCATTCTGTGAACTAATAATCCTAAAGTTTGTTTGACATACCCAAAACATAAGTTAATGTTTCTTGTGTTAGCTCCTTTCCTTCTTCAGGACACCAGAGCACTGCCCTCTAAGAGGAAAGAAGAAGAAAACATTGCTTTCTTTGGAATGGTAGTTTGATGCCAGGGATATGCACCTAAAGTGCTCTATCAAAATCCCAAAACAGGCCAGTTTGTTCTCCGTGTTGTTAGGAAACTCTCCTAGCTTACATTTCTCTGGCATGATAGGCTTATCCCCAGGTGACTGTTGGGGAGCATTCACCTGAAACTGACTGAGCCCATAGTGTAAATGGATTCACTTAGTCTGAGGATTAGGAAAAACAAGTCCATTTTTCCAGATCCAGCTGAAATCCCATCTTTGAAGCCTTCTTTAATCACTAAAATCCACAGCAATCCCAGGGAACTTATTGTCTGTATAATTCATAAAGAACCCAGAAATATTTTTAGAATTGGTATTTAACACTTTCTTGGTTACAGAGCAGTTTCCTCTTGTTGGCATTTAGTAAAGAACTGAATAAAGCAAAACACTTAAATATCAACTAATGGTATCAGGAGTCAATAAAACTTAATGTCGATTAAAATGAGCCTCGTCACCAAGACAAGACAGTCCTCATTTTAAAAATGCAGAAAAGAATGAGATGCATTTTAGAAGGATTTCCATTGAAATAAGGCATTTTAAAATTAGAATTCTTAGCAAATTATAGGTAACTGACACTCTCTGATGATGACAGAGATGTTGTAGCAAATAATAATAGCTGGGAACATACAGTAGGTGTTTTTCCCTTGCCAGACACTGGGCTAAGTGCTTTACATTCAGCCCTTCCCAAAACATAACAATGAATACACTAGTGTAATTTACATATTATTGATGTTTCTAATTTCTAAAAATTTCAAGTAAGTTGGAACCCAGGTAGTTGGACTACAGAACATATGATCAGAATTTGGAACCCAGGTAGTTGGACTACAGAACATATGATCTTGAATCTCTAACTAAAATTAATAACTTTGGCTTCATAGCAATTATATTATGTTCCCACTTTACTTGGACAATAGAACTACAGAATTGCATAAGAAATGATGCAATCTGGGATGCCTGGGTGGCTCAGTCAGCTAAGTGTCTGCCTTCAGCTCAGGTCATGATCCCGGGGTCCTGGGATCGAGCCCCACATCGGGCTCCCTGCTCAGAGAGAGCTTCTCTCCCTCCCTCGGCTACTCTCTATCTCTCTGTCAAATAAACAAATAAAATCTTTAAAAAAAGAAAAAAGGAAGAAAGAAATGATGCAATCTGTCCTGCTGATAGATTAGTGTATTCCAACGTAACCCAACATTTAAAACACTGCCTTGTAAAGACATGTAAAAACATGAAGGTAAAACGTGTATTTGGGGGTTTCAGATTAGTAGTAAACGTTATTTTTCCTGAAGAAATGTAATAATAGAGACATATAAACAGTTCCTAGTGAATTATTACAATACAAAAATAATTAATATATTAATGAAAGTTAAGAAAACAAGCCTGAACGCCATTGATTACATTCTCTGCAACACATAAATCCCAAGAACTGAAGGGGTGAATGGAAGGAGCAGTTATAGGAACCTGGAGACAGAGATGGGTCTGGCAAAGTCCCCCTGTAAAGGCAAGCAGTCAGCGCACAGTGACCCAGTGGGGAGAAAGTAAATAGAATAAATAACCTTACTCACTCTCCTCCTGCTACCTGGTCTCTTGCTATGACTGCCTTGGTCTAATTCAACCAAAAGTCAGAGGCAAGGGAACCCATTAATGCAGTCCATTCCAGGCCAGCCAAGTAAGTGGAGAGCAGGGTGAAGGGCCAAAGTGTACCTAAGAAGGCAGCAGAAGAAAGGTAGCCAGCAGAAGCATCATCTATGCATGTCTTCTCTTTCTTCGTAGAGTTAAAAATATGTAGTTATATTTGTACCATTCTAGAATATTCTCCTTCATATTAAAAATCTAAGTCTAAAGCAAAGGCATTAAAACATGCATAATAAAACCTTTTGCCTGTAGAAACAATTTTCTCTTTGCTTCTTTTATCCACTATTTCTTCATACTTTCATTGAGTAATTTCTGTCTGTCAGGTATGGTGCTGGGCATCAGAGATGACAAGACAAGTAAGTAATATATGGTCTTTGGAGAAAATAGCTAAATAGTTACTTTCCTATGGTGACTTGTTAAGTGAGTTCAGTAGTGTTGGAGGCCCATTGTCTTAGTAGGGCATTCCTGAAAAATACTTTTCTACTTACCTATGTTAGTTTTGAATCTTATAAATAATGAACACAACGCTTAGACAGTGGCATTTGTGGTAAATAATCCTGTACACTCGTTCTATCTAGCCATATTATGAAAACGTGGTGCTCAGGATTCTGAGCCCCAGCCTGTGGTATTCTCACTGCTTTGACACCTTTTTTTATCAAGAGGATTTTGCAGGGGGGTTTCACTGTCCTTCCCTTCAATTTGTATTTCTAGAGCTCCCGATGGGGTTTCCTGATCTTTGTAAATTCTTTGATTGAATGCAGTGCAGGAAATGTAGAATGGTTATATAGTAGGACCTTGGTTCTTTTATAATATAGAATGATTAGTCTTGGGATTTGAGCTCCTGCGATTTACTGGCTTAACACATCTCTGTTTTTCTGGACCAGAAATAAATGTACAAACGTACAAAAGAATGGGTTTAATGAAGTGCAGTAAACAAATCCTCACCCACTTGTCTCAGGGGAGAAGGAATACAGAGAGACTGAGTCTGTCTAGGTTGCCTGAGTTCATCTTAGGTATTATTAAGGATTTTTAGAAAAGAATCTCCTATTCATGGGGCCAGTGATATTTTACAATGCATCAGTGCCCTATGTGTGTAATAAAGCTAAATCAAGCCAAGGTCAGAGAGATGCTGGGTAAAGTGACTGGATGAGGCATTCAGAAGAAATATGGAAAGAGTTTTCCTCTCCAGCGAAAGTGAAATGGAAAGAGCAGTTATCTTGAATCAGACAAATCTGTTTTCTAATCCAGGCTCTTCTACTTTGTCCGTGAGGCAAATTTGTTAACTTCTTTCTCAGTTTCAGATCCCTTCTTTGTAAAGTAGAGATGGGTTCTAATGAGACTTAAGTAAAATTATGTCTGTGAAGAATACACTGTGAGCTTTACACAGGCAGCTTCTCTGTATTGTTACGATTGTTGCGATTCCGTGGCGCCCTAAAGAAAAAAAGAGGCTGCAGCCGCCACAAAGGCTTCTATAGTAAGATGACTACAACACAGTCCAGCGTGCTGAGGAGCAGAGAAGCAAATGTACATGTACTTTTTGTACAATTCATAAGAAGCCAGGCTGCGACTTATTTTCATTCCTCTTGGGTATAAAATGTAAATGCGCATCATAATGGAGCCTGAGGAATAATAAATGACCAGTGGCCTACTGAGCTCTTAGGGTTAGCCTACAATCTCATTGTAGAAACTTCTCATTTAGAGATGGAGACTCTGAGGCCATGACCACAGCGTTCCAGCACTGTCCCATCCTACAAACATATGCAATCATACACTCACCTCACATGGGGCCAGGGTGCTCTCTCTGGAGTAGGCTCCAGACCTGTCAGTTTTATTCCTAGTCAGTAAAAAACATTTGGGTGGACACCGCTAATACAAGTACATTTGTTTATTTTTAAAGTATACTCATTGAAAATGGAGCCTTCTTTTATTGCTGGTGGGAATGCAAAATGGTTTTGTCACTATGGAAAACAATTTGGCCCTTCCCCAAGAGTTTAACATAGAGTTACCACATGACCCCACTGTTCTACTCCTAGGTATATGCCCCCAAAGAATTAAAAACAGAGCAGGGCTATTCGTGATAGCCACATGGTGGAAACAGCTCAAATATCTATCACGGATGAAAGGATAAACAAATTGTAATAATACATGCAATGGTATATTATTCAGCTACAAAAAGGAACAGGGTACTGACATATGGTACAAACCTCTAAAACATTATATGAAATAAAGGAGCCAGACACAAAAGTTCACATATTATATGATTTCATTTATATGTAATATCCAGAATAAATAAATCTGTAGAGACAGAATGCAGACTGGTGGTTGCCAAGGGCTGGAGGGGGAAAGGAACAATGAGAAACTATTTAATGGGTAAGGGAGTTTTACTTTGCAGTGACAGAAATGCTTTGGACTAGATAGAGGTGGTGTTTGCCCAACATTGAAAATGTATTTAATGCCATCGTATTGTCCACTTTAAAATGGTTAACTTTATGTTAGTTATGTGACTGTAACTCAATAAATTATTAAAAATTTTGAGTGTACTCATTTAAATTAAACAAATACAATGTGCTTGTTTAAACATAAACAAAACAGAAATTAAAATAATAATGAGCTATAACTGAAACAGTATTTTATATATTTATCAACGTTGCTAAAGATTCTTGCTTTCATTAAAATCTTTATTAATGATAATATTTTTAAGTAAAAATATATCATTAAATGTTTCTTTCCAATTAAGTTTAACAGATATTTGATTTTAATGGCAGTCATAGCTGAAAGGGATACCTCACAAAGGTAAGCAGATCTAAATGGAAGGGCATGCACCAAAGTACATTGTCTGCATTTACCAAATCATGAAGCTATTTCTATAATCCCTTAATATAAACCCTAGTTCAACAAAATATATAATATCACATACCACATAATATATAATATCTATTATTACTCTATCATTAGGTCATGTACAACATTGTTCTATAATATATATAATAGTATATATATATTTACATATCAGTTAAAATAGTATTAAAATTTTGCCAGGAAATTTGGGTTGCTCCCGAATCAAGCATTATTCTTATAAGTTATATGAAAAATATTGCTTTTTAAAAATATTTTTAACACATCATTCAAAACCTATTGAAACTCTTCATTTGGAAGATTTTAAAGAAGTTTGAAATTTCTACTTCCAAATTTAAAAAATTAAAAAGTGTGTAATTCTGAAGGTTTTTATATGTGATAGACACATTTTTGACAATAAAATTACCCAATGATTAAAATTTTTCCAATTCAAATTTTCAAAATGCTTTCTCCAAAATCACAAGTTTATTTTAAACAGACTTGATCTCTGAAGCACTGCTTAAACTATTCATTTCACCTGCTATACTATTTTGATAATGCCTATTACATAACATGGTATCATCATCTGCTTGGTATCACAAAAAATGTCAGGAAAACTGGAACGCCTTTACTGCAGTTTTAAAAAAGAATGTGTGTAACTCATCTTTGACAATTCTTGAGATAAGCAATGAATTTCTGTGTGGTAAAAAGATTCACATGGTCATTCCACACAATTCTAATGATACTGGCATTTAAAAGTCTTGCTTTTATCATAACAAAATCAATGGCACCTTGTAACACTACAGTGCCTCACAACAAAACAAAAGTGAACAAACATGTGAGCAGGCTACTGTCAAAACACCTATCCTTCCTTAACACTTCAAGACACATAGCTGAAGATCAGACACAGGGGGACCGGAAGTGTTAGAAGACATACTAAATATTATCAACTTTCATTCTTTTCCCATTCAGATGAAAATCAACATAAGTGGAATTTATAATCTTGCCCTCTCTCACCCCTTGGATCATGGTTCACACTCACAGGGGATGCACACCCACTTCAGAGACCACTGTTCCACTGGACTAGTCAGGTGAGGAGGAAAATGTGCATTTACCTACCACACGGTTGTAAGAGCAAATTGGCTCAACCAAGCAACTGATTTTGATATAAATAATTATACTCTAAATAAAATGTATAACCTATAGCTATTGCCCAGAAGACAAAAATACTTGACAAAAATCTTGCTTCAATTAAATTGTTTTGGAAATAGTTTTCACGTTAAACAATTTTTCTTTCATTTGTAATAGAAATGTTTCTTATTCTAAAGAGTACAGTGATGACAGGCATCATGAAATAAGATTTTTGTTGTAAGCAAATAGGTTACAAAACCAAATAATAAAAGACAAAACAATCCAGCTTTCCAAGCATCTTACGGAACACTTTTTTTCTAAAAGTGCATTATTGTAATCTGACCTTTTGTGATTTCTGAAATTGTATTCAAATATATTAGGATATTAATAATGAAACAAAGTTCATGTGCAGTTACAGATATTGTGTTCTATGAAAAAAAAACTAACTTATGTCAAAAAAACCTCATCCTGAAATGGCCTTTTTCCTGCACCGGCTCATGCATGTAGGTTGCCTACCAATCATCTGAGAGCTCTTGGGTGGACAACCAGTGAGGAGAGAACCCAGACCTTTGTGAGACTTCATGTCACCAAGAATGTCATAAATCATGCCAATTAGATGCCCAACAGCTGGTCAACAATAAACAAATACAGATTTCATTTTTCTAATATGCTTTATCTTTTTCAGATGGTTTGTATCAGTGACAGACCTGGTACTTGAAGATTCTTAATATATAGATAGAATCATGGACTCTGACTTTTCTAAACGATAGCTTCTCCCTAAACTTGAATCGAGGTAAGAGAATAAACTGATAAGCAGTTTGGGCTTTGAAAGGCACTAGCCCTTAATAATTCTATTATTTTTCCTTTAATTAACTTAAATATTTTGTTACACAGAACAAGAGCGAGATCAAAAATTGTGTATTGCATTCCTCAAATAAATACTAACTTCTAAAATATTCCTGCCATAGAAAATTTTCAAATATTCTATCCTTCCATCCAGCTGACACTATGCCTACCCTCAAATAAGAATCCCATCTTATTTTCAAACTCTAGTCTTTCTTCCTTGTTCTTTATTACCTGTGATATCTCCATTAGATAAAATATTTCACCATCTATGCCTGTACATGATGATATATTCATATTCTATAGATTTCAATGATTCTGGTTAGTGATGTCTTCCAAAAAGATACAATAAATCAATCTCTTCAAACTGACAATGGTCACAGGAAATCTTTGTCACCAGAAATATGAAGTTAGTCCTAAGTAGATACAAACATTAAATTATTTCTTTTACTAATAATTATGTCTTTGTTACTTTTTCCCCAAGTTTCTCCCTGACTGATGACTATACATATTAATCTCACTCCATCCTGCCGTCATTTAAAATAAAGTGCTTTCTCTGGTTAGTAACATTTTAGTCCTTCACCTAAAAACTAATGGAGTAGTAAATTTATATATATCTCCTCTTCGAGAAAATGAATGGTTTTAATGCACTGTAGCTCAGTTGATCTAGACACAACCATATCTGACAGTGTTAGTGACATAATAACTGTGAAATCACACAATCCCATGCCCCAAAGGCAAATGGCTCTTCATGTTCTCTGATCCTGATGGTTTCTTAGTCACATATCTTATCATGGAATGTGTGAAGACATAGAAGCAAAAAATAGCATGATCATGTGTCAGCTTAGAATTTCAAGATTCCCCCTCACCACCTCCACATATTTGAAAAAGTCATTCTTCATTTCACTTATCTCTACTTTAGTATTCTCCATAGCACTTACCACCAACTGGCATGATTGTTATTTATTATTTATATTCATTAATATTTATTTATTCATACAAACTTCAAGAGGGTGGAGACTATTGTTTGCTATTCTACCTCCAATGCCTAAAATAGTTCCTGGCATAGAGATGATACTCAATAATCATTGCATGAATTCCTTAACAGTTTAATACTGCAAATTAAATTATTTTTCTTCCCTCTATTTAGTACAGTCTAGAGGAGTTTTTGATATTAATGAGTTTTTTCTTCTTCTAGCAGTATTTCTTTCTCTAAATTACTTCCCTTTCGTTTTTTATTGAAAGTCAACTCAAACAAAAGATTTGATGAAGTGCTACATTTGTACTTCTTTCACCTAAATTGGTTCTATATTGTTTTTAACCATCATGTAATTTATAACGCTTTTAGAGAGGAGACTAAAATTCAAACCACCTCAAGTTTCCTCCTTACAGTTTCATACATATGGCACTTATCAATAACACCTTTACTGAGACATATAAAGTACTGCACTCCAGTGTCCAGCCCAATCTCATAAAAATGATTTTCAGAGTCATTCTGTCTTTCAGTTTCTAGAGATTTAGCTTACTAGAGATAAGTGCTAGGAAATTTTATTTTTATTCTAGATCTATCAATTGGCAATATCTCTAATGCTTATTTCTGATGTAAAAATACACAAAGATTTCACTTTTCTAATATGCTTTATCTTTTTCAGATGGTTTGTATTAGTGACAGACCTGGTACTTGAAGATTCTTAAATATATATAGAATCATGGACCCTGACTTTTCTAAACGATAGCTTCTCCCTAAACTTGAATCAAGATAAGAGAATAAACTGGTAAGCAGTTTGGGCTTTGAAATTATATTATCAAATTTTGAATCCTGACTCCTCTGCTTACTATACTGGCAAACTTAGGGAAGTTATTTCTCCAATAGTCAGTTTCCTCATTTATAAAATAGCAATATGGTTGTACCTATTGCATGAAAATATTGTCAAAAGTAAATGAGATAATCCCTGTGAAGTATTGAATGCAATGCTTGGCCAAAATAATTGCTCAGAACACGTTAGATGTTGTTCACATCATCTCTCCAAGGTATGGAATTTTCTTCTTCAACCCCTAATGTATTTTTTGAACGTGTATCTCAATATATTTTCACATCTCTCTATTACTGAAGTTCTTTGTGTTTTTCTGTTTTTCCTATATTAACCTCACATAAGAAATGTCCATCTTTATCTTCTCTGAAGTGCTTAGAATTGTGTCTTGAACATGGCAAGAATTTAATATATTTTAATTGAATTAAATGCTTAATTATATGTCTACATTAGAGTCCTTCAAAATGAAAAGTAATTTCACTTGCTTCTTGCAAATAAATGAAATTACTTTAAAGCTTTTTAAATGTAGTTTCCATAAAACATGAATGACAAGTGAATTCAACAATTATGGATTACTCTTGTATTCATCACTTCAAAAGTAGGTGTTATCTTATGTTTACCATTTTCAAATGTGTTGCATTTTAGCTCCATGGAAGAATGACCTAGAATCAGAGATTCTGTGCTTAGTCATGGAAATGCAAGTTTAATACATTATTTCAGAACACAAAAATTTCCCAATGGATTGGAACAGCAGAACCAATACCTTATTGAATCATTACAACTTCCTACTATTCTCTCTTGTTCAAGTTCTACATTCTGCATTGGTCTAACCGGTAATAACCATTCGTATTTCACAGGAACAAATGGGACACAAATAGAATAAAGAATATGTTTAGGATTATTCAAAAAGCAGAAAAAGGGGCACATGGGTGGCTCAGTCCGTTGAGCATCCAACTCTTGGTTTCAACTCAGGTCATGATCTCGAGGTCGTGAGATGGAGTCCCATGTTGGGCTCCACGCTCAGTAGGAGTCTGTTTCAGATTCTCTCTCCCTCTCCTTCCCCCTCTGCCCTTCCCTACTCTCTCTCTCTCTCTGTTTCTCTCCCCATTAAATAAATAAAATCTTAAAAAAGCAGGAAAAAAATTAGTTTTTAGTCCATCACTTTGGAGTATCTCCTGATAATTACAATAACTAAACTAGCAACAAATAATGTAGCTAATTAGATTTTTAAATAAGTATTTATTATAATATATAATTATTATAATAATTTTGATACAGATTTTTCCTAAAATTTTCTCTCCAGTAGACAAAAGGACATCATAGCTAGTACAAAAATTTTAAGTATTATTATGACTAATACTAATAATGATGCTATAGTTAGAGGTAGAGCTGACTGGATAGAAAATATTTTTATAATATTTAAATTACAAATATTTTCCTAATTGCAATTACAAAGTTGACACATAAGCATAATATATTTATGATTGATTGAAAATATCAACCTCTGCCTGTCACCTGGTAGTCTTCTTCTGCTAATAGCAGACCATCTGATAAACCCCTGTCTTGTCTTGCCTTGCTTTGACATGCTAATAAAATCATTTTTGAGAAACTAAACAGGTAAGAGTGGAGAAATGGTATACTGAACTTAATTTACTAAATCCTACCACCAAGAGTGATATTTACACTATTTCATAACAGCACCAAAGAGGCACCAACCAGTCAGGTCCTAGTGGCCCTCCAAGCTCCTGCAGTTACTCTGTTAGCTGGATTGTAGGTGCCCTGGATCTGAAGAGAGGTTTGAGCATCCAGTGAACTGGAGAGACACTTGGGTGTCTCAGCAAAGTGGTATTTATCAGTCAGTATTGTAGTACTATAACAACATTACCCATAATGTTGTGTATCTGCCGCATATCTGCCTTGCTGATAATTCTCTCCCCCTTAGCCCTTGAAGCTCTTGAATCCATCCCCTATTCTACAACCCATGAACATATCTTTGTTTCTGAGCCTCATTGTAACCTAATCTAAACCACAAGTGTCACCATTTCTATCCCCTCAAAAAACATTCCAACTTTTTCCCAGGCTCTAGAGTCCCTATTTTCTAATCAATCTTGGCTTCTGCTGGCAGATTAAACTTCTGATTGACCTCTCCAGGTCAAAATCTTCAATGTTTCTCCATTAGCAACACAAAAACCCCAAAATTCTTAGCCTAAACACTAGGACATAACTTTTTTCCTATTCTAACATCTCTTTGCATATCTGTTTTCTTCTTTCAAGTCACCCTACAATCCAGCCAGATGACAACTTGTTTTTCTCTAAATAGAGGACATATTTTCATGATTCTATTATTTTCTTTTGCTGCTACTTTGAGCTGGAATGCAGTTTCCTTTTTCTTTGTCCAACCTCTTCAAAGCTCACCTCACACAGGACCTTCATCATAGTCTTCAATGATCGCTATGCTCATTACAAGTTTTATAATGCTTTATATATGCTGCTGATGAAAGTAATCATCATGTGGTACAATTTATCAGATTTATTTTTGCATATATCTAATCTCCCTTTGTAGACTGTAAGGTTGTTTGTTTATTTTTTTAGTATGATACGTAGTTGATTTTTTTTTTTTTTGTATCCTCTTAGCACATACCATACCCATGCAGCACCCAATAGGTATTTGGTGTTTGAAGAAGTAAGTATAATAAAGAAGAAGAGAATAAAGTGGAACTGGCAAGAATGTTTGCAAAGAGGAATTTTCATATCAGAACTCAACTAACTCAAAAAAATAAACACTAGCTAGAGTAAATAATGTGCCCTGGTTTCTAACATGACATATCCTTACATTAACTGAAAGGTAGATAAAACTAGAAATCCTAAAACAGTAAATAACCAAGGGCGATGGAAGTCCATAAAAATTATATATGGTATAAAAGCAAACTTTAACCATACCAGAGACAGCTAAAGAAACTAATCTGCATTCACAGGAGTTACTGTGAACAGAAGTTGGAAGGGGACTGCCCTGACTGGAGACTCTTGAATACAAAGAACAGAACAGCTAGAACCCAAACAGAGCTGAGTCTTCTGAAAAATATCAAGGAAAACAAAATAACTGTGGAATGGGGAGTAGGGAGTTCCATGTTTGTTTGTTGTTAGGTTGTTTTCCTTTGGTTTGGTTAATGGATTTGGTATAATTTGCTGTATTTCAAAAAAGGAAAGAAAAAAATAGAGAGGAAGGTAGGCCTACTGCATAAGAAAGGTAGGAAGATAGATAGGTATCAAGTTGCCAAGAAATGTACAAAAATGCTTAGATTAAAATAGAATAAGAATGGGAGAAGATATTTGCAAATGCCTTATCAGATAAAGGGCTAGTATCCAAAATCTATGAAGAACTTATCAAACTCAACACCCAAAGAATAAATAATCCAATCAAGAAATGGACAGAAGACATGAACAGACATTTCTCCAAAAAAGACATAAAAATGGCCAACCAGACACATGAAAAAATGTTCCACATCACTCGGCATCAGGGAAATACAAATCAAAACCACAGTGAGATACCACCTCACACCTGTTAGAATGGCTAAAATTAACAAGTCAGGAAACAACAGATACTGGTGAGGATGCCGAGAAAGGGGAATCCTCCCTCTTACACTGTTGGTGGGAGTGCAAGCTGGTGCAGCCACTCTGTAAAACAGTATGGAGGTTCCTCAAAAAGTTGAAAATAGAGCTTCCCTATGGCCCAGCAATTGCATTACTGGGTATTTACCCCAAAGATACAAATGTAGTGATCTGAAGGGGTACCTGCACCCCAATGTTTATAGCAGCAATGTCTACAATAGCCAAACTATGGAAAGAGCCCAGATGTTCATCGACAAATGAATGGCTAAAGAAGATGTGGTATATATGTATACAATGGAATACTACTACTCAGTCATCAAAAAAATGAAATCTTGCCATTTGCATTGACATGGATGGAACTGGAGGGTATTATGCTAAGTGAAATAAGTCAATCAGAGAAAGACAATTATCATATGATCTCACTCATATGTGGAATTTAAGAAACAAAACAGAGGATCATAGGGGAAGAGAAGAAAAAATAAAACAAGACAGAATCAGAGAGGGAGACAAAACATAAGAGACTCTCAATCATAGTAAATAAGCTGAGGGTTGCTGGGGGTGGTTGGGGTAACTGGGTGATGGACATTAAGGAGGGCATGTGATGTAACAAGCACTGGATATTATATAAGACTGATGAATCACTGAACTCTACCTCTGAAAAAATAATATATGTTAATTGAATTTAAATTAAAAAAACAAAATTATATTAAAAATAAATTTTTAAAAAAGATTAAAATAGAATAAAATCCCAATGAAATCATGGAGAAAACATCAAATAAACCCACATTGAAAGGCATTCTACAAGATATCTGACCAGTACTCCTCAGGTATGTCAAGATCATGAAAAATAAGGAAAGAATGAGAAACTGTCTCAGACCAGAGGAGACTAAGGAGACATAATGACTAAATGCTGTGTGGTGTCCTGGACTGGATCCTGGAACAGATTGAGAAAATAGAAAGCAAGTGAAATTCAAATAAAGTGGTCTGGTGTCTGTGGGTTCTCCATGAAATTTCTATGCTCTGCTGGCTATGTGTGAATTTTCTTACTATTCCTGAGCCAGGGGAAATTATGAAGCAAGTTAAGACATTTGGCCTCCTCCATGCCGTGATTAGGTGAAAGGGAATAAACACAGAAACACAACAACCTCCTCTTGGACTTTTCTTGTTAACCATCTCTCTGGGCTGCTATCTTTCAAGTGAATTTAATGTCACTGGAAATAGGAGTGATCACACCTTCAGGGGTTCGTGGGCCACCTCTATTTTCTAGGTCTTAGCTTCTTCCACCTTTAACACTATGAGTTTCCATCCCCACATTCAAATATTAATGACATTACAATTTTTACTTATCTGACCATTTATTCATTCACTTAACAAGTTTTATTCAGTGTTTACTATGTGCCAATGTATCAGCACTTTTCTAAAAGCTAAAGACTCAAAAGACTCAAAAGACCAAGAATGTTTCCTTACACTCATGCAGTTTATATGTAGTGTTTATTGAATGCCTGCTTTGTGCCAGAAGTATTATATATATATATATATACATACACATATGTGTATATATATATACTTTATTAAATTATGTAGCTATACAATTAAAGCTAAAGACTATTAACTTAACGTATTGATATGAACTCAGAGGGAAGATTTTACATAAGATCCCAATAGGTTGAAACATTTGGACCAATACTAGTGAGATTAATTTTAAAATCCTAGACATAGATTTTTAAAAAAAAAAAATTAACTCAAATGAAGGGCTATTTAAATAGAAGCATATCTTAATATAGGTTTAAAAAAAAAAAAAAAAAAAAAAGAAGCCTTAAGGCTTCTTTGACAATTCTCTACTTGATTATAGATGGGTCAGCTAAGAAATGACTGCCCAAAAAGATAATGTACAATTTAGAGTTCATTAGATACAGATTTTACCGCAAGAGTAAACTACATTATTCTATATATACTACATATTGACTCTGAATGCTGTATTTTAAATGGGATATTAAAATAATGTTGCATGTTCTTAGAGAAATAATTTGTCCAAAGACCATTTCATTTGAGGAACAGTTGAAGAAAATAGGAATTTTCCACAAGTAGAAGACATGCCTTAGAGAAATCGTGATAGGTTTTGAAGAATTACCTTGTTAAAGAAGAACTATACTTTTTTTGGACAGTGCCATGACACCAAACTAGAACAATCGGGCCAAAGTTATATACCCACAGATGTCAAATCAATACTAGTTAGAACTAGATAAGAATAAAGCTATTTAGAAAATCAAAGAGCTTCCTCAGGTGATAATCACATTGTCATGATGGAAAATGTCAGGGATGAAATAGGACTGTAGTAGGTCAGATCATAAGACCTTTATAATTTCTCCCAACTTCAGAATTCTATAGTTCTGAGAAGATAGAGATGTCATTATTTATGATATAAATAAAAAAAGATGAGTTTGCCTTCTGTGGATGATAATGTGCTTGAGTTTTCATCTTTGATGAAAACTGCTTCTCATATTTGCTCCAAATCAGTTCCCAAATATTGATTTGATTAGACTACCTCATTTGTTGCCCTTGGCAATAATTCAAATGGAATAGATTTACCGTATTCCCGCACCCACTCCCAACAACCAACAGCAGATGACGTCCAACTATATTTAAGAAAACAAATGCTATTAAATCTTGGTTGGTTTCAGTGATTTTTGGACTCCTGGCCTACCTTCTTTAAGTCTGGATGTGAGAATTTGACAGTATTGATTTGTAAATCTTCTAAAGAAAGGTGAAAATCAGAGAAGGAACAATTCCTAAAGTCTTGATGTTTCACAGATTAGTAGCCTGCCATTAAGAAAGTGTGGGGCATTGGGTGAGTGAGCTGGAGTCATAAACATTATCAGGTAAAAGTGAGGTTTCCTGGGGCTGCAGAAAGAAATGAGCTTGTTACTCCTTCTGGTATTAATCATAATAAGTGTTTTATCTAAGCCTGTCATGTTTAGTTTCTCCATGCAATTTACCTCTCAGGCACACTGTTCACAATATCAGTTGCTCTTATCTTTTAACTTATAGTCTTCAAGTACCTAAATGTATTTCCCCCAAAGTTCCCACAGTTAACATGACAAAAGTCAACATAGTGCTATTTTAGGACAATGCTGCTCCTGCATTATAAAAGACAGTTGCTTATGCCTGGCTACTCCTATCATCTGTTGAAAACTGTAACAGGCAGCACTGATTCTTTGCCTAATTGCAGTTTTACTATGGGATTTGCAAGAGTTTAAACAGGGATCCCAAGTGCTTTAAGATTTTTATTTATTTATTTATTTTAATTTTGCCAGAGAAATAAAATAGAGATGTGCTTATCCAAGAACATCCTCATTTTTTTTATGAACCAACCCTTATTAGCCAATACACTAAGTCCACAAGCAGCTTTCGAGGGATCACATTATGAAGCTCAACTTCTAAGGATCAGAGAACACAGCTAGGAGCAATCCAACCAACGAAATAATCAGACAACAAAAAACTCAAACCAATAGCAATGCAAATACAGACTTTTTGCTAAAAATGTCAGGGAAAAAACCTGGTAGAACTTATAAACCCAGTCCACAGTTCGCACTAAAGAAAGATGTCAACCTCAGAGGAAGATATGACTTGAAGATTAGACAGCTAATAATATTCCACTCTGCATGACCCTATTTAATTGTAGTCCTCTTATGATCTGCTAATAATCCTTTATAATTAAGCTTCCAGCATAATATTAAAATGTAATCCACACGAACACCAATCGCAGTGTATTTCAAAGGCTGAAGTGATTACGGCTTCCAGCCATGCATGACAATTACTGTGCAGCTTTAATTTCATAATTTTTAAATGGTTTGCCCCAAGATTTAAAGAAAAAAATATATGATTCATTTCTATCCATAAGCGCAGGGAAATAGCTCTCATTTAAACTCAAACTGTTAAAAGGATGTCCAAGGTATAGGCCTTATGAATTTGCATTCTTCCCTTTAGAACTAAAACCTCTTGTTAAAACGCCACAGAAGCAAGGTCATCTTTTGAGGAGTATCTTATGAAATGTTTACAGTAAATGAAGCTGGTAGTACCAGAAACTGCAAATGCATGTCACGGGGCAACACACACATTCCACATTATATGTCATAAGATTTTATTAAACACTACTGCCCATATTCAACTGCAGTGCACATAACATTTTCTATTTCTTCTATTTCAGTGCATTGTCTTCATTACATCTTGAAAAATTCAGCTTTTGTCCAATAACTACATAATAATTTGAACCAAATAATAATTATTAGAAGTAACACATCCAAAACATATTTAGTTTAACTGAGGTAGTTTCCTATTCCACTACAGCTGGGTCATAAACATAATCTACTTAGTAAATCTACTTCAGAACACAATTATTCTTAGGATGATGTACGGTTAGTAAGTTTTCATCCAAAGAATGATTAAAAAATTCTTTTGAATCTGAAAGATTCTATAAACTCTTTTCTGATTCTGACTCTCATTTAAACACAAGGGGGTTGGAATGATGTTAACAACTTTCACATTTAAAATGTTGGTTTTGACTGGAATAAAGAAAAAAAGTGTGAAACTTACTGTGTGATCTTTTAAAAGATTTGACTGGATTTGTAATTTACAGCTAACAAAATGGTATTAGTGTAGGTTTGTTCTGAGCTGAGTGTAACGGCAGATTAGGAAAATAACATGCTGTCAGATAGGAAATAATGACTTGCAATCATTATGAGTCTATCTAGACTCATAAGGTGCTCTGAAAAAAAAAAAATACTGCTCCTCAAAGAGTTATTTGGTGAGATTACTATTAGACATTTGACTAAATTTATTTTTTATTCTTTTTTTGCATTTTGATTCATTTATGTAATATTATAATATTCACAATGAATATCACAATATTATCCATAATATTCACAATGATTATTTGAATAACTCATTAAAAATTCCATCAACTTCAAAATGATTATCTGAGCACCTACTCACATTTCAAAAAATTCACTGAAATAACAATGAAAATATAGCAATCCTGAAAAGTACTACACAAGGAACTGAAGCCCCGTACACTAATACAGGACAAGGCAAAGAGAAGATACCTGTTAATCCCGCCTCATTAGCAGTGGGTGAAGTGAGAATGCTATGTGAAGAGACTTTTGACTGAATTTGAACATTTCTTCTGAGGGGAAATGTTTTCCTTGATTTGTTTTTGTGTTGTTCGACAACAGCAAGTTCTAAGGGAATGACTTGCAAGGCTCATTGAGGCCATTTTAAAATAGTTTATGTCAAGGTTAATGATAATAACGTCCTTTCAAAAATTTCTTGGAAACATTTCATTAGAGCACTGCTATTGTTATAGAAGTTTTATGTAAGCCCAAGCATTGAGAAAAATAAGCCAAGAGATTTTAAAATACATCTTGCATTTAATGCTAAATATATGGCAGACACTGTGGCATATGGCGATGGAAGTAAAGAGATGAAGAAGACATAGGGTCTGACTTCAGAAAGCTTTTAATCTAGTAGTGAGGTTTGGGGACGGGGGTCGGAGGAGGAATGGAAGGCACACCAGGCAAAGGTGAACTAAAATACACAAGCCACAGAACTCAGCTACAAAAGCCTTTGAGAGGACAGGCAGGAAATACAAAATTCAGAAGCTAGTTCATTATAAGACATGAGGAAGTGGTAAGAACTCTAAAAACTTGAGTGCATGCCCCATGCAGAGGCGTGCAAAGTAAATTATTTCTACAACACTGTGTCAGTAAATCAAAATAGTCTATAGCCAAGTTCCATCTGCAATTTACAATCCTTGTTTTAAAACTCTAAGACAGACCGAACTGTGGTGTGACACGTTACAGTAAAGGTACAAGTAAAAGTTATGGAGAGCCTAAAGAGCATAGTGAGTAAATTCAGGTAAGGGATTGGAAAAGTCTTCAGAAAGAAGATGAGATTTAGCCAGATCTTGACAAATGAGGAAAATTCAACACATGGTGAATGGTGGATACAGTATGACACACTCACTCAGGGCCTGGGATTTGGAGTTGCACTGCCTGGATTCAAATGCTCGCTTCCCCACTCACCAGTTCTGTGATCCTGGCAAGTTACTTAACCACTCTAAGCCTCATTTTCCTCATCTGTAACATGCGTACCTACCTTGGTGGATTGTTTTAAAGATTAAATAAGACACATGTAAATTCTTGGTTTAGCTATTACATTTACACACACAGCTATACATATTAGCCATTTTCATTAATCATTTCTAGAATTTAACCAATCTTCCTGGGAAAACTGCTCCCAGATTTCACCATTTCTCACCATTTTGTTGCGGTGTCACCGTCACGGGCAAACTGAGTGATTAGAACTAGAGCCAGAATAATCAATGAAAAGGCAAAGGAGTTGAAATGGAGCACTGTAATCAACAAAAGAGTAATTGCCAAGAAGTGTCGCGCCATATTTATGACCCTTGAGAATGGCTCACTATTTTAGAATTTGCAAGCTGAGGCAAGACAAACCTTATCTTGTTCAGTGCTGGAATCATTAGTTGAAAATGCACTCAGTCAGCAATAAATGGTGCTGACTGGCACAAAACAATTATGCCAAGCGCTTGCTCATTTCCTGTCATTTGGCTTTCATGTTGATTTAACTATTGTGAGTATATTCCACCTTTCAAACTCAGAACAAGGGGTCACAAAGACATTTTCAATGAAAGAGCATTTCAGCTTTTCCTCTCTGGAGATTTATAGTGAAAAGGCAAAATACTGGATAAGCAAATGGAAAATCATTAAAAACAAAAATAAAGCACTTTTCTCTCCGTGTTTCATTCCTAATTTCCCACAACACCCTCTGAAAGGTTTCGTACACTCCTCAGTGCACACTCCTGAACCTGATTCTAAAAGCCTTTCTTTTTTTTTTTTAAGATTTTATTTATTTATTTGAGAGAGAGAGCGCTCAAGCAGAGAGGAGGGGCCACAGAGTGAGAGAGAGAAGCAGGCTCCCTGCTGAGCAGGGACCCCCCCCCCAATGAGGGCCTCGATCCCAGGACCCTGAAATCATGACCTGAGCCGAAGGCAGATGCCCAACTGACTGAGCCAGGTGCCCCCCTCAAGGCCTTTCTTAGTCTGACCTCTCAGGGCTTCCCAACAGCACAGCACACTTTGCTCCCAGCAGGCCAGTAGGATTTGCTCTGCCTTGCAAATGTCTTCAGTAGCTCCAGGCCACTTCACACTCACCCCCCAGCCACTCACCCTATTCTAAATAAATCCTTTCTTTCTCTCAAGCACCAATTCTGGTCCTGATGTGATTTCAACCGCTGCAATCCAAAATGGACTCTCCTTGGCTGGATGGGGGGCAGGGAGTTTACTTAAAAAAAAAAAAAAAAAAAAAACCTTCAAAATGGACTCTCCCTCTGTGAAAGTCCCATTTAATTATAGCCTATTTCTTTATAGCCTATTTGCTTATATCAATCCCATTTATATCAACTATAGTCATTCAAATCTATGATGACTGCAGTTACTTCTAAAATTGGACAGTCCTATGCTTACCCTTTCGCCCCAAAATAAGTTTCATAGTTATTACATTGCATTTGTTTCTAGGTGCTTCCTTATTTTTATTTTTATTTTTTATTTTTTTTAAAGATTTTATTTATTTATTTGAGACAGAGAGAATGAGAGACAGAGAGCATGAGAGGGGGAGGGTCAGAGGGAGAAGCAGACTCCCTGCCGAGCAGGGAGCCCAATGCAGAACTCGATCCCGGGACTGCAGGATCATGACCTGCGCCAAAGGCAGTCGCTTAACCAACTGAGCCACTCAGGCGCCCCCCATGTATATACTTTTTAAAAAAGATTTTATTTATTTATTTGAGAGAGAGAGAGAGCGTGCAAGCAGGAGCTGGGGCAGGGGGCAGAGGGAGAAGCAGACTCCCTGCCGAGCAGGGAGCCCGATGCGGGACTCGATCCCGGGACTCCAGGATCATGACCTGAGCCGAAGGCAGTCGCCTAACCAACTGAGCCACCCAGGCGCCCTGCTTCATTATTTTTAAACTATTTGATTTAACATGACTTTTTTATGTAAGATATGAAATGTTAGGGCTTAGATTATCTTTTTTTTCCCCCCTAAACGGCCAGTTAACACTGTTTATCAAATAAGCCTTCCCTTTACAATTCAACTCTAATAACTTCTTGAATCCAAGCAGCCTATTTCAAGGGATCCTAGTGCATTGATCTGCCTATTCTCAACACCACTACTGAAATGCTTAAATTATTCATCTGCATTTTGTTTATCATTGCAATTTTTTATGAACATACATTCATATGATTATTATTCTGGGTAAGTTTTAAAACTGTTTTGTTTCATAAAACAAACCATAGGTTTTCATAAGAATTACTTTAATTTACCTATTGATTTGGCCAGGAGCATATTACTACTATATTTGGTATGGACCATAACCTTTAGAAACATGTTAATCTTTTCATTTATATACATTCAACATTATTTTCTGAACTCCCCTACATTGTCTTTAAGGTCTGAACAAACTGAATTGCTCCCCATTCTCTGAATACAACTGATACATGTTTACCTTTCCAAATCTACCCACTTTCTTCTTCACCCTACAAATATCCTCAACATATCTCTTATGATTGCAACTCACTTCCCAAAGAAACCCATCTCACATGCCAGCATCTCCATGGATCTTCTAACTACACAATGAGAAATAATCTTTTCATTTTCTAAATTCCTTTTTGTGTGGGGGGGTCATTTTGTGGATAACTTTGTCACATCAAAAATTTTGATCTGCTGTTACCCAAATGTCCGCTTTCCCCCTTTTTCTTTGGTTTCCAATATCCATGTAACCATTTCTGTTTTCACTTGGCTCCAGCTTGTATGCAAGTCTCTCTGCTTTTTAGCATTTCCCAAAAAGTCCATTTGACAAATTAATTGATAAGTAATGAAGATTTTTTTTTTTTTACAGAAAATTGTATGACTTGTAGGACAGGTGTTTTACATTACAGATCCTCAACAAACAATGTAAAAATCATTTAAAATCCCTATTAACTATATTATGTCTTCCCCAAATCCCTGTCTCCATGGTTGGCCTCAGGCATTCTTATCTTCTCACACTCAGCCAACCAGAGTGGTCACTGCACTGGCCAAATGGCCCTCTGTGAGGCACAGGGCTTTCTCTTCTTTATAAAGTCTGGGCCCCAAATGATAGTAGGACTTTAGAGTCTTAGCCTATGTCTAGATGTGAGTTCATCAAATTATCATCAAAAACATCATTGGGAAGCAGGGGTGGTGGGAGTCTCCTCATAAAATGAAGTTTTTATACCAGTTGCTAAGAAAACAGAAATTTCTCCATATCTGTGTTTACTTAATTATGACTATGTGTTGTCTCTCTACTACAGACAAATTCTGTAAGTGCAAAAACTGTCATATTAACCTTTAAATACCCCCACTGCACTAGGTGTGTGACCTACAATACCTTGTGTCTTGTAGATGAATGCTTTGGGATGAACAAATAAGTTGTTCGATAAACTTTATTCATTGATATGAGGAAAATAATTTTCACCAGTACATAAACCTTGTTTCCCACTTTCCTCCCTATGTTCACAATACCTCATTTTTTTAGCAGAGAGTTATTTTGTTTTTTAAAAAGGAAAAAATCCACCTCTAGTTTCAAATTGCTGTTTTTGTTTCTTTGTTTTATTTTTGTTTCTCATTTACTCCGAACCAGCCCCTCTCAAATTCCCATAGATTATCAAAAAAAGACAAAAAGAAAAAGTAAAATTTGTAGTACCACCTAAATCTAATGCAATAGGATATTAAATAAGATTTTCGATCGTCCTAGAATTTGCAGATGGGACATAAAGATGAAAAAAAAATTAATTAAGCACCCTGTTTTAGAGAGGAAAGGCCCGGAAGTCCAAACAAAAGTTGTCAAAAGTGCAACCAGGGGCACCTGGATGGCTCAGTTGGTTAAGTGCCTGACTCTTGATTTTGGCTCAGGTCATGATCTCAAGGCTGTGAGATGGAGTCTTTGCGCTGGGCCTGGAGCCTGCCTGAGATTCTCTCTTCTTCTGCCCCTCCCCCGTCTAAAAAATGTGCAACCAATTTCTTTAATTACAAGATATACCTTTTAAAATCCCAATTTAAATTTAATTTTACCTTAACATGAAGCAAACTTACTGTTCTGAGATAAGGTAAGAAAAGTGTTATAAATATAATGAGAAATGTCATAAGTGATTATTGTTGGAAATTTTACTATTTCTTTTTTTTTAAGATTTATTTATTTATTTTAGAGAGAAAGAAAGAGCACACACAAGCAGGGGAAGGGGAGAGGGAGAGAGAGAGAGAGAGAGAATCTCAAGCACACACATATACATACATATATATAAATATATATATATACTAAGAAATATCAATAAATCTCCAACTTCAGAAATTGTATAAGCCCTATCCATATCTGTATCTAACAATACAAAAAAAATGGAAAATTAATAACAAATTCTAAGTGAAAAAGTACCCTCTTGGAATTTTAAAAAGCTTATCTAAATCATTATTCAGTTAAATAATAATTTTTCTTGTCCCCACTTTATTTTTTATTTTTTTATTAACATATAATGTATTATTTGTTTCAGGGGTACATAAATAATAAATTTTAAAAGCCATAGTAAACAACTCAGGAAGTGATAAAATTGAGACCACTACATTTCAACTCTTGCAAGACATAACCAAAGCTTAATGAAGAGAAATATATAGCCTTAAGGGTAATCATTATGAAATAAAAATAAATGAAGAAAGCACTTAACTTAAAACATCAAAATTATTATATAAGCATTAACAATATCAATAGAAGCTTCTGTTTTTTGTTTTACTTTGTTTTGTTTTGTTTTTTAGGGGAGGAAGGACAGAGGGAGAGGGCGAGAGAGAACCTTGCATGGGGCTCAATCTCACAACCCCAAGATCATGACCTAAACCGAAATCAAGAGTCAGACAAAGAAGCTTCTATTCTAAGCAACCACCCTGCTACTACGGTCTATTAAATGTTTTAGTTTAACTCTGACTTTCTGAGGTAGATACCATTGTTTGAGTTTTACATGTGGGAAACTGAGGCTCAGAGAGTTTAAGTAACTTGGGCAAAATCACACAGCTAACAAGTGCCAAATTCAGATTCACAGTAGAATGTGTGAGATTCTAATCAGGAGGAATTAATATTGAAAATAACAGATTAGTGAATTTTAAACCAAAATGGTATTAGCAATAGACTAATTAAGACTTATATATCAATAATAAAAGAGACAGATTTCTGGTCAATAAAATAAGGGAAAAGACTATATAAAAATAACCACATATCAGAATGAGAAAGATGCATAACAACAAAGAAATGAGATTTAAAAGATTTTTAGGCAATATTCTGTATATTCCAGTACTAATAAATGTGAAACTTCATATAACTTTAAAATATATGTACACTTCAAAAGTACACTCATAAAATAAAGAACCTGAAGAGAGAAATAAAACGGAAGAAATGGAAAGTATATCAGAGATTATGTCCTCAGTTTCAGACCAAAATAACTTTACCAATGAGTTACTTTGATCTCTTAAGAAAAAGATAATGACAATGTTATGTAATATTATCTAACACACAAAAAAAATTAGTTTCAAATGTACTTTTTTTAAATATTTTTTTCTTTTTATTTTGTTATGTTAATCACCATACATTACATCATTAGTTTTTGATGTAGCGTTCCATGATTCATTGTTTGCATATAACACCCAGTGCTCCATGCAGAACATGCCCTCTTTAATACCCATCACCAGGCTAACCCATCCTCCCACCCCCTCCCCTCTAGAACCCTCAGTTTGTTTCTCAGCGTCCATCGTCTCCCTCTCCGATTTTCCCCCCTTCATTCTTCCCCTCCTGCTATCTTCTTCTTCTTCTTTTTTTTTTTTAACATATACTGCATTATTTGTTTCAGAGGTACAGGTCTGTGATTCATCAGTCTTACACAATTCACAGCGCTCCCATAGCACATACCCTCCCCAATGTCTATCACCCAGCCACCCCATCCCTCCCACCCCCCACCACTCCAGCAATGCTCAGTTTGTTTCCTGAGATTAAGAATTCCTCATATCAGTGAGGTCATTTGATACATGTCTTTCTCTGATTGACTTATTTTGCTCAGCATAATACCCTCCAGTTTCAAACGCACTTTTTGATGTTACTCTAATCCTCCACATCAAAACCTGACCAAGGGAGCTATCTACAAACCACTAAAACTCTGATTTACTTAAAGAGATATATACAGAAATACTAAACAAATAAAAGAGTATCCCTAGATAAATGGCATGGGAGAGTGAAAGTAAAAAGAATTTTCAAAGATCTAGCAAACAATGTGAATAAAAGAATAATTTAAGGAAGAATATTATGTTTGTCTAAGAGGGTTATTTTAAGATAAAAGCAGTACAGTCCATCCTAAATAAAAGTTTAAGTCATAAACTTTCAATAATTAATAACAATTTCAAAATATATAATGCAAATATTGTAAGTCTTTGGAAATTTTTAGACTATAATTGTAGTGGAAGAATTTAATTTACTACTCAATCTCTGTCAGATTGAGTAAATGAAAAGGGAATAAAGTATAGAATATCTGAATAATGTAAGATTAATATCCTGGATTCAATATAACAGAGAACATAGTTTCTTTTCTAAGTACTCATGAAATGTTTATTTAAAAACAATTCTGTATTAGGTCACAAAGAAAACTGCAATAGAATCCACAAAAGCAAAATTTTGAGAGGCCATATTCTCTGATCATAATGCCAAAAAACTAGGAATCAAAAACATTTAACAACTGAAATGTAAAAAGAAGAAATAAACTTGACTATATAGTGAAATTATATTTACTATCTGAATATATCATATATTTATTTTATATATAAGTGAAGTGGAAAATATTTACTATATAAAAAGTTCTCACAGATAAATAAGAAAAATTCACAACTCAGTGGAAAAGTATGCAACAGTAAATAAAGAGAGGAGTCAAAAAGGAATGAAATGGCCAATAAATCTGAAAAGTTGTTCACTTTGTTAGTCAAACAAGTGCAAATTAAAATAATAAAATATATCTCTTTTTCATCTTTCAGATTGAAAAACAATTAAAAAATGAAAGCAATTAGTGTAATGGAATATAGATGCTAATAATCATATGAAGATGATGTTCAAGTATAAATCAATACATCCTTTTAAAAGGTCATATGTGCAATATATATTGAAGTTTTAAAAATAGATACAATCTAATCTATTTATTTCAGCCCTAAGAATTTATCCTAAGGAAATAATAAGTGTGAAACAATGCAAATATATTACACATCTGAATGATCAAAATAGTGAAAACTTGAAGACAGTCTTATCTTTCAAAAGGGAGATAGCTAAATATTTATTGGAACATTATATAAAAGAATAACTCTTAAGTAATAAAAGTAATAATGTTAGGATAAATTCTGAAAGAGTGTTACATATAAGTACTGTATGATCTCATTTTGAAACGTCAAACTGTGGGGCACCTGGTTGGCTTAGTTGGTTAAGTGGCTGCCTTCAGTTCAGGTCATGATCCCAGGGTCCTGGGATCCAGCACCACGTGGGGCTCCCTGCTCAGCGGGTAGTCTGCCTTTCCCTCTCCCTGTCCCTCTACCTCTGCCCTGTCCCCTCTCTTGTGCTCTCTCTCTCAAATAAACAAATAAAATCTTTTTAAAAAAATAGAAGTCGAACAATATGTATCAAACCTCTGGGGACTGGGGAAGGATGTAGTAATCTGTTCTTTAAAAGCTCACATTAGTTTCATTGGCTCTACTTAATTTAGATTTTTCTTTCTCCTGTTTTTAATTTGTGAGTATTTTTATATTTTTAAATATAAACTTAGAATTCATTCGGTAAAAAGATTTATGTGTGGTCATTGAATAATGTGTGTTCCAAGCATTAGACAAATTTTTGTTCTGAAAGCCCCAAACCACAAAAACATTAAGTTTTTGAGATATTTCATCCCAAATTAAAATCAGCCACATGTTATTCACACCATTCTAGGGTCAATCTATGATCCCTTGGCTGAAAAAGGAGTCAAAATTCTGGCCAAGATTGGTCTCCTCATACTAGTTCTTGCAAATGAGTATCATTCCTCTTTTCTGAAAATTACTGACTTAAAAATTCAAAGTTCAAATTTTATTTTCATCCATAGATTTGAACATTCTTTTTTCTTCAGGTAAATTACACTGTCTCATTTACTTTCTGGGCTGTGATCATTTCAAATTTTACCAGACAGTGAGACTGAGTTAAAGACTTGTTTAAGTGTGATCAGTCTTCTTGTTTTACTGCCATTTAGACCCAGATTTCAAAGGTCAATGAATTAGGCCAGTATTGTTTAGTTTATGTACCAACTACAAACATACCATAATGTGCAGAGCCGATAAGAAACATGATCAATAACCAGATAGCGTCTTCCAACTGGCCCTTTAGAAAGGAAAGATGAACAAAAATGACATAACATTTTTAGCATTTGTTTACAACGTATTGATTAATTGTATAGTAGTCAATGTATTCTAAACAGCATAACAGCTCAAGATGAAGTTGCCTTATAACATATAAACCAGGTAGAAACCCATGAAGCTGCTGTTTCTCAGTGTGCCTATTGATTTTTTGTATTTCTATTTAATATATATATACTATATGTAATATATAGTATATAATAATTTATATATACATATATACATATAAATATTTTAAAATATAAATATATATATATAATATATATCTTTAATGATGCATCCTGGCACTTTTCTTACTATTCTGAAAATAGTGTGTTCTTCACTGAGTAAATAAGTCAAATACAAACAAAGAGTTAAGCCCTGAAAAATCTCAGGTCAAAGTAGTATACGAGGGTTTTTAAATCAATTTACTCAGTATCCCAAAGGATCAGAGCTCTTTTCTAAAGTTCTAAAGCTCTGGAAAAAATTCTGGTATATAGATTCTAAATATTCCATCTAATATAATCCTTAAACAACTCAACATTTTCATTAACAAAATACCAACCTATGATTCCTGACTAAAGAATTCTTACACTGGAAGTTTAAATGAGGTTTGAGTGCATTTGTACTGAGGAATAACTGCTAAATGCATCAAGCTCATTTTCTATGCCAGGCTCCATCTGAAGCACTACATATATTTTATTTCAAACAATTTGAACAGAAACATTACAGAATAGGTATTCTCCATTTTAGAGAAGAGAATGAAGCGTAGAGAATAAGTACCTTCCTGCTTACCGAGCTAGTGGGTGGTGGAGCTGAGTCTCCGTGCCCTAATAAAGTTGTCTTTTAAACACATTTTTAATAGTGATCAATACAATCTTACGGAAGACTTTGAAGATTTTTACTCCAGTGACTAATTTTTTTCAATTTCATCTTTATTTCTGATTTCAAATTTTATTTCCAAATCTCAGTTGAATAACTGCCTACTCTCAAAAATAAAATAAAATAGGGACGCCTGGGTGGCTCAGTCGTTAAGCGTCTGCCTTCGGCTCAGGTCATGATCCCGGGGTCCTGGGATCGAGCCCCGCATCAGGCTCCCTGCTCGGCGGGAAGCCTGCTTCTCCCTCTCCCACTCCCCCTGCTTGTGTTCCTGCTCTCGCTATCTCTCTCTCTGTCAAATAAAAAAAAAATAAAAATAAATAAAAAAAATATATATATATATATATAACATAAAATAATTGGTTTGTTTTAAAACAAGCTTTATCTTATAGGGTCTGTTCTCACCTTAACTATGAAAGTCAGCTGCTTTGTGATAAATTACTGTCTGACACCCTAGTAAACTTTACCACCAATGAAACAAACAGGAATTTAAAGGTGTAAAAGAAAAGTAAGAATACGTGCCATGGAAAAAGAAAGGTGAAAAGGATGCTAACAAAAACAAACCAAAGAAGTTTGAAAAAAAAAAATTAAAATTCCATTTTCAAATAAATACAAGGATTTATTACCTGTTGAACAGAAAAAAAAATAAAAGATTTGTTTTTAAAAAATTATTGCATATTCAAAAAACAAAATGCTTGTTTTCTACTGCACAGTTTTAACATGTGATTGTTTATACAAAAATACATCCATCATCACAAGGATTAAATAGGAATAAAATTTTTAATTTCAAAACTGGTTAGGTCAGAAACCAACAAGTGAGTGGTGTGTGTTTGTAGTGATTATATGCGTACAAGCGTACTCGATTCATCGAACCATATCTGGGTGTTTGTTTTGTATAACGAACCTTCCTCATCTGTCATCTTCTGCTCTGTGGGAGGGAGTAAGTGGGAAGGGGTCAAACCTTGTCCTTCTTGCTCTTAAAGAAAAGCCTGAGATTAAATGAAGGAAAACTAAAGATTCTCATTAGAATCACAGTGATTCCCACCTCTTTGTGGTAGAGTTCTGTTCTCTCCCCAGGGACTGGTCTATGCTTTCCTCCTCCCTGTTAACCTGGATATCTTACCTTCCCAACACTGAAAGAGCTGAGTGAAGTTCTATTACATTTCTCAGAAGGCTAAACTTAGTGAAACTTGAAAGTGTTTCTTGGAATGCCATGTTCATGGAAGTTTGTTTTTTGGTGTTTGTTTTTTGGTTTTTCATTTTTGGGTTTTTGTGGGGTTTTGGGGGTTTTTTGTTTGTTTTGTTTTCTGCTGTGGATTGTTGATACTGCAGGAGCAGATAGACTGATGTGCCTTGAATTCAAACAAGGAGAAGGTGGTGTATTGTTCTTTTAGAATAAAGAGTGAGTATTTTTAAAAGGCTTTTTACTTCAATGTGCTCCATTTTTATTCTTGATCAATTCTATGTGACTCATTTAAATGTCATGCAACATTAATTTATATTTACTCATTTGAAAACTTTGGTTATTTGCTCATATTGGAAGCATTTGAGACCGATCTGTAAACAATATTCAAATTCACTGTCATGCAATAAGAATTAACGTGTGTGCATATACATGTATTGGGGGAGTCAGGGGATAAAGAGAAAGTAAATTATGGCAAACATTTTAGAAATTAGCAAAGTGTGAGTCTTTATAGATTACTGATTTAGGTGGGGGGTTTTCCTTTTCTTTTTTACCCCTCAATCAGTTTTGACCTTATCCTGACAATTAGGAAGTATTTATAAGCAATGATGTGGTCTAGGGAAATGATGTGTATATTTTCACAGACTACTCTAGAAGATTAAGACCTTTCAGTATATCTGATACATCTGCTTCTCCAGGGCCCACATTTTGGAGGAACTGCCATGTGATTTTACGTAGGGATGTTCATAACCTGAGTTCTTAAAGCTGTGTATGAAACGGATTTTAAAGGATCCAGGACTGATTAAAACAGTTAGCCTGTTCACATCCTCCCTATTTACTGTGGATTACAGGAAGGGAAGTTGGGGTTAAATCAGCAGGTCTTCCTGCTTCCCCAGAGGTTAACCTGGCAGCCGGTTTGGCACCCACAGGAGGGCTGACAGGTAGCAGGATTTGTCTAAGCAGGCTGCCTGAGAGCCAACAAGGAAAACTGAATGCTCTGGATTAGTTCTGGATTATGTTGTCAGAGTGAAGGCTGATGGACAAACTGCAGAGGAATAAAATGCAATCTGTTTGGGGAAAGAGGCAGCGTGCATAGCTTTCATTTTTCAAGAAATGACAAGAAAAATCATTAATAATTTGTAAATCCATGTCCATTAACTTTTCTCTTTGTTATCCCAAGACAGCCTTTTTAACATGAGTTTGCCACTGTCCTATATCTGTTCTGTCTAGTGACAGATGGCAAGATAGCTATGAAATTGGATTCATAAAATAATACCCCCACCTCCAAGAACAACAGAGCCTTCATTCTCCTAACACTACTTTGTCTCCTCCCTATATCCTCCCCCTACCAGGCCCCCAGGATGAAAGGAAACTTTGACATTGATAGCCAAATGACATGTGTTTGCTTTCTTCTCTCTGGAATAAATTTTTAAGACAATGGTATCATTTAATGAAATTTAAAGCCAAAAGGAAGTAAATAATCATGATTGTATTAATACATTTATTATGATGATGAATGCAGTATAGGATTTTTTTTTTTTTCACAAAAGGACTTGAACATCAGTTCCAGAACCATCTGAGAGAGTTAATAGATGTAAATACTTACATACATCTAATAAAAACAACTTTAGATCTCGATTAAAGAGGTTTACATTTTTCCAGGATAGGAGTTACCAAAATTCTTGAGGAGTACTTGGTGAAATAGTTGTAGTGATACAATTTTCACTTACAAATGAATCTAACATTCTAAAGTAACTTAGGTTTTGGGTTTTTTCTTAGAAGTTTCATTACCTACTTCAACATTTCTTACAGTGAAAATTACCTTATCAGGAAAAAAAGCTCTCTGCTTAGACTCAGTTGAAACTAAGAAATATTTTTAACTGTTTCCAAAATATCAAAAATTAGGAAGTTCAAGTATTTGGGCTTATAGCTGAATTATCATTATGACTTCATGATCACTTCAAAAATAGAGTTTTGTGGTCTACAGGAGCTAACAGTCCCTAACAGTAACATGGCAGGACTCTCATTGATCCTCTCCTCTATGATTTCAAAAACAAATTCTCTCTTTCCCTAAGTAGAAGAGCTTGTTTTCTTCTTTACAGGAAACAGTATAAATTAAGGTCTAGTTCCTCAGGATAAACTCAGGCTGTGTACTTTTGCATATAGTAGTACAAAAAGAAGGAATCCACAGTCCCAAATTAACATTGTGAGCTTGAGGAGAATTCCATCTTGAGTTTCCATTGCTCTGACATCTCACTGCATCTGGCCAATGATAGGTAGTCAATAAATATTTTTTTAAATTCTTTATTTAAATTCAATTTAGTTAACATATACTGTATTATTAGTTACTAGGGTAGAATTTAGTGATTCATCAGTTGCATATAACATCCAGTGCTCATTACACCAAGTGCCCTCCTTTATGCCCATCACTCAGTTACCCCTTCCCCCCACCTACCTCCCCTCCAGCAACCCTCAGTTTGTTTCCTAGAGCTCAGTGTCTCTTATTGTCTACCCTGTTTCTATTTTCATCTTATTTTCTTTTTCCTTCCCTTGCCCTATGTTCATCTGTTGTTTCTTAAGTTCCAGGTGGTCAATAAGTATTTGATGAATAAGCCAATAAAACATATTTAATGCAAAAATTATTGAATTCACTTTGATCCTCAAAAAGGGAAAAGTACCTGTCAGAAATTTTATTTTGTATAATATTGCTCTAGTGGTTGTTAATGCATGAAGCATAAAAGAATAATAATGACTAAAAAGCATGGACTCAAACTGGCTATTTCACATTATAATAACCAAAAAAAACCTCTTTGTTGGCTGAAATTATATGATTTTTTTAGAATTAGAATCAATAAGCCAGTCTTTATGTATAAACACACTTTCAAACTTACGTTTACTTACCAGTCAGTTCAACCATAGACCATCATTATGCAATGTATTATTCAAAAAAAAATTGCTTATAAAATTATTCTCACTTTAAAAATGAACATCAAACTACTTGCACATTGAGATATACAGCCTTTTATTACCTGTCAATAACTATCAAAAATAACTTTGATTTCTTGATTTTTAATAAAAAAAATCTTTATTCATTATTCTGTAGTAATGTAGACAGCTGCATAAACAAATAATCAGGATTTTGTTTTTCCCCATAACTGTCCTCAAGCTAAGTTTGGCTTTACTGTAAAGTAGTCAGTCCTTCCTGATTATTTTCATATTGTAGCATACAAAGGAAATGGTAATATTTCTTTGGGCACTGGTTTCACAGAGAAAGCTGCCTTTGGCTGAGAGTCTACCCTGCTTCCTCAGAGCTGAAGACATCAATCTTTCTTCACACCTTTAAACCGTGGGCCAAGAGGACTCAGTGCCACAGCACCCGGGTAGAAAGCTCCACAGTGCTGGATTTTTTTTTAAATCTCAAAATAAATATGTCATGAATTTAATTGTAAAAATAGAGAGACTTTGGCTTCTCCTGTTTCTGAAGAAATAGAAACAATAAACAATAGGAGAAGCTAAAATATATTTCTTCATTTTAAATAGCAAAATAGTAAGAAAAATAACTCCATGAATAATATAACTGTTTGGAAAACATTTTGAAATATAAAAGAAGCTGATGAAAAACATCATCCTCAAAGGATGTTTATAGAATAAGAGAACTTTATTTAACTGCTATTCATATTATGTACATAGACGAGTCAGTATAAAAACAAACAAATGGGCTATGATTTGGAGTTATATAAAAACTCCAAATATTTACAATTTTAAATCTGTTAAAAGATTGGCAGGGGAAGGAAAAATTTTACAGGTATTATATGGGTGGCGATTATTAAGTCATTCCTATGAAGCCACCTACAGCATAGAATGTGGTCCAGCTCCCTAGGCTTTCCTATTTTGTCAAAGGGGAGAAGACCACAAAACATTTCAAGCCAATGAATAGTAGCCTTGTCCATGACTATGATACCTTATATGATATAGGCCTGGATGAATTATAAGCATTCAATGAAAAAAAATGAAGGGGTGGGAAGAGGAACTGAAACCCTACATATTTAAAGAGTCTCTGAGCTCCCTAAGCCAGATCACTGTCTCTTAATGGAATAAAGATACTGCATTACTTCATTACTCTTCTTTTTAAAAATGGCAGTCACTTTCCTAAAATCCTATAAAATCCACGTTATGGTATTTTTCCCAGACTGAGTAGTTTTATTCTTTTTGTTGTGAATGATCTTACTGCTTTGTATCTTTGCAAACCTTGCTTTTTGTACCTTTGCCAACCTAAATGAGAATATCGAATTGAGGCAATATTTAATTTGTTGTGAATTTTCTAGCATAAAATAAAACCTCACTAAAAGTCAAAATAATTTAATAATTTTGTAATATATGTCTTTTTATGTCTAGTGTCCACCCCAGTAATATAACGATGAAAAACAATTATTGGTTTTAGAAAATTTAAGTATATAGATGTAACCTTAGTACAAAAACAGAAAGTTTCAATATGTGGTTAAAAATAAAATCACATTTCAGAGAACTGAAAAACTAAAGTAAAAATTTTCTCTTTTAAAAAGTTTAGATGAGAAAAGGAGAAGAAAAAATGAATAATAACTGTAAGGGCTCAGGGTTTAGAGATATTTTATTAGAATGGGAAAGATTTAGTCATTCCTATAGGCTTATAAGGAGGATCCTTTTAGAGAGGGTGAGTTTGAAGGTGGGGTTGGGCCCTCAAAAATGGAGTACAGTCCAGCAAAATGGGGATAGAATAGAATCAAAGGATAGGGTGGATAGATGTATCTTCTGAGTTTAGGAAAAAGACTTTAACTTTGGTCTAGATATAAAGAGCTTATAGGTAGAAGAACAAGTTACAATGAGAGTTTGCCTTACAGTTGTGAGAAGCACAATTTTCTCAGTAAATCAAGAGATCATTCACTGACAGGAGGAAAAAGTTAAACATGTTATGAGAAATGTGGCAAATGTACAAATCTTCAAAGTGATTGGATAAAATGCTAAAACAGGGGGCATGTTACGATTGGTCAAATTGGGGCCCGTGGTTTTATAATGGTTGATGTTCAAGTTTATGTGATTAGTCTTTGGTAAGTTCAGCTGCCTGGACATAGGAGCAGAGAAAGTGGATTGTGATGACAATCCAGGATTAGAAGCTTGTAATTAGAAGATGAATTTAAGGATGCTGATGTGAGAGTAATCTGGGAAGCCAGTCAGAGTCCAGCCTGGAGGAAAGAAAGGGAGAAGAGGAGGGACCTAGGGACTGGACAGAAGCCAGATGGATCAAGAAAATGGGCACCATTAGCGCAAATAGTAGGAACATTTAAAAATTTAGATAGCATGTGAGATGGCCCAGGGGATCCCAAGGCTAAGGAAGGCTAAGGACAAAATACTGGGGAATGATGGCATTGAAGAAATAGGGAAGCATCCTTTTGTTCTAATTGGAGGTATTAGAGAAAAAAATTTTAACTTTCAAAACAGTTATAAAATGAAGTCTGATAAATGTTTCCAGAAATACCTTCCAAAATGTTTGCAGTAGAGATCCTAAAACAATTAGATGGAAGAATCTGAGTGACCTCAAGATTATTTTCTGTCCAATTCTATAAATAAAACTATTCAGTCCCTAAATAAACTTTTAAGGGAACATGATTGCATGAAAAAGTTGCCATCAAGACATCTGTTTGTAAAGTGGTTTACTCTCTGACTAGAAGTATTTTCAGAGCTTCCATGGGAACTTCATCCAAAATACAAAAAAATAAAATGCCAAGACCCAACATCTAAATCCACCCTCCCACCCACCTTTGAAAAAGCCTCATGATTCTATCAAGGCAGAATAAGATGACTCTGAAAAACTCCAGAAAGCAGGGGCACCTGAGGCATGCTCCAGAGTAGGTGACAGCTCTGTTCATTAACAATAATAAATGAGCAGGAAGTCAACAGACTTTCCATGAGACATTTCTTTTAGCTTCTCAAACTCCATAGGCTGGCACACTCCAAAAGTACTACCTTGTATAATTATAACAATTCCAAAGGAAGAAAATATGATTAAGATCTCTTAACAATAATAACACAACCATGAGGGCGCCTGGGTGGCTCAGTCGTTAAGCGTCTGCCTTCGGCTCAGGTCATGATCCCATGGTCCTGGGATCGAGTCCCATATCGGTCGCCCTGCTCCGCGGGAGGCCTGCTTCTCCCTCTCCTACTCCCCCTGCTTGTGTTCCTGCTCTCACTATGTCTCTGTCAAATAAATAAATAAAATCTTTAAAAAAATAAATAAATAAAATAACACAACCATGAAATTCTGACCACCGCTAACATGCAAAACTAAACCTTCAAATCATGGATTCAGTTCAATTTGAGAAATATTTACTGCAAAAACACTCTGCTATAGACACTGAAGAAAGTGTTGGGAGGTCTACAAGTTTTTGTTTTTTTTTTAAAAAGGAATATATACTCTAACCACAATAAACTCAGGTGCTAATGGACAACAAAAGGCAATAGCAATAAATAATTCAGGGAGTGAATCTGCTTAGAAAAACATGCACATACACTGTGAGGAAATATTATTTTCCCTCTTGCCAATATTGCTAAAAGAGACTGGGCAGAGCAACACAGAAACAGGTGTAGGAAGTTGAAGTAATGCAATGTGTACACACGAATTGTTATGTAAATTTTTCCACCCTTGCAAAGGCACATCATCAAAGCCATGTTTCCAAAGACCCAAGGAAAGAACTGTGTGTGTGCGTGTGTGTGTGTGTGTGTGTGTGTGTGTGTGTCAGAGAGAGAGAGACCCCTTAGTAATGTAGTTCTTGTTGAACTTCAGGATGAGTACCATCATCATCGGAAACTACTGCAGCAATCATGATTTTTTCCCACCTCTCTTTCTCTACCACCATCCCATTTTAACAACTCAAGTATGCGTGCACACACATGCACTCCATCACCTTATCCTGCTTTATCTTTCTTCATAGCACTTATTAGTACCTGAGATTATCCCCTAGGTTAGAGATCTCATCTGTCTCATTTGCTGCTGGACCCTCAGAACCTAAAACAGCAGTGGCACATTGAATTGAGTGGATGAATGAATGAAAACACCTAGGCCAGTTCTCCACAGACCCCATACACAAAGACCCTGAACTTCAATTACTGCATTGTTGCCCTTGATTTTTTGTTGTTCATAACTTTGTTTTCCTTTTGTTCCTACTTCTTCCTGCAAGCAAGTTTTAGAACTTAAATTTCTGAAAGATAGAGCAGAAGGAAAGAATTGACAAATTATAATTCAGACCTGGAGATGTAACTTGACAGTCATATGCAGACACCTGACAAGTAGCTATTTATGTGATTTTTAGTATACTTTTAAAAATATTTTTCTAGAGCATTTTTTATTGTGGTAAAATATATATAAACATTAAATTTGCCATTTTACCCATTTGTAAGTGTACATTTCGGTGGTACTGAGCATTCACACTGTGCAACCATCGTCATTATCCACCTCCAGAATTTTCCATCATCGCAAATTGAAACTCTGCACCCATTAAATAATAGCTTCCCACCACTGCCTTCTCCTAAACCTTAGTAGCCACACTTTCTGTCACTATAATTTGACTGCTCTAGGTCAAATTGATATAAATGGAATCATATAAATGGAATCGTACAATATGTGTCTTTGTATCTGGTTTATTTCACTTAGCATAATGTTTTCAAGGTTCCTTCATGTTGTAGCATGGATCAGAATTTCATTTCTTTTTAGGGCTGAATAATATTCCATTGTTTATGTGTGCAACATTTTGTCTATGCACCAATGGGCATTTGGCTTGATTCCACCCTTTGACTAAGGTGAATAACTCTGCTGTGAACATTGTTTTACAGGTATCTGCTTGAGCTCTTGCTTTCATTTCTTGTGGGTATACACTTAGAAGTGGACTAAGAGCCTATACCTGTAAATGGTCTTGTTTTTTACTCAAGTGAACTGGTGAAACACTGAAGGTGTTTGAGCAGAGAAAAATAATCTGGCTTATGTTTTACCATCATTATCTTCACTACAGTGTGCAGACTTTAGGGAATTTATAAATCAAGTGGGAAAATATTTAAATAATGGTGAAATAACTTAGAAGTGTATAAAGCATGGTATCCCCTAGTGGGACATCATAATGCAGCAGGGGAGTCTATAAACGCAGAAATAATGCAGAGAATGATGAGATCTGTGCAGATGATGGTAAATTGATGAGAATACCCTGGTACACACTTTTAAGGCCCCTGGAGCTGTGGTAATGAGCAGGTTTTTGAACTCTACTTTAACTCAGAGGGAGGAAAAACATACAAAAGAAGTAAGTGGAACTGACAAATTCTGCTGTGAAAGATCTAAGACCTGAACTACCCATGTAAGCCATTCAGAGCCGGCATACAAATGTCCTAATTACTTTTTATGTTAAAAGTAATAACTGTTATTTGAAAATAATTCAAATTAGAGGTTAAATTCAGTTAGAGATTAGAAAAAGGCCCCCATAATCCCACTCCTCAGAAATAACCAAGGTTAATTTTGGTCCTATTGGCCTAAAATTAATAGTTGAAGTCAAGAGAATAAATAAGCTCACCAAAAAAGAGATGAAAATAAACGTAAAACAGAATAGGTAGGGAAATATAATAACAATAAAAAGAGGATCCAGAAAAGGAAAGGAAACGAAAGAATCATCCAAATATGAGGAGAATTGGGATAATGACATACCAGAAAGCTGAAGAAAAAGAGTTTTGAGAAGGAGATACAAGTCTAGAATCTCAAATTCACGAGCAATTTAAGGAGATGTGGACAGAAAAGTCAATTTGCTTTAGCCCAGTTCTTTGTCTTTATGGTATGTAAGCAGTACAAATGTCATGGAACACTTATCCAATAACTTCTGCTAAATTGAATAATATTAATACTATATAGAAACAATTTTGTCAGAAAAACAGACATTTTCTGTTCTTTGGCACACACTAATTTCATGCTTTGTACAAAAGTAGAACTTTTTATACAAGTACAAATTACAACTTTGTGTTTGTCTGCTCTTTTTTTACTATACGCACTAATCATTTTGTGGAAACAATTACACACAACTGACAGAAAGATTACAATCTCTTTTACCCATTATTTTTTTGGACTTGCTGAAAAGCAACAATAGCTAAAAGTCTTTTTATCTGTAAAAACATCTTAAGTATAAGCTGCCATATATGCCACATTCAATGGGTTGAACAGTTTCTATATGTGAAATACAATGAGGACTGGTTCAACATGCTACATATTTGCAGAGATAAAATGGCAGAGACTCCTAAAAGGTTCTGAGTCACTCATGAATAAAAACACTACTGAACAAGGGAAGGAAATGAGTAATGATACAGAAAGAATAGCAGGCAAGAAATTGCTGAAAGAGTAGTCTCGGCAGCCCTCCATTCACAGTAAATCAGAACCCCTGGTAATAAATATTTTTGAAGTATTTTTAGGTACATTTAGACACATATGTCGAACCAGTATAAGCCATTAAATATCAACTAATATAGATAGACTTAATTGATGTTAGGAATTTTTCACTTTTAGGAAAAACCAGTAACAAATGAGTACGAGTTGGCTCATATATCTTATTGCTTCTCATATCCCAAATTAACATACTGCTTTCCACAGAAAACTCTCAAATGCAATAGTATATTTATTTCTTCTTAAAATGTACTTCTAAGAAATACTGACAACGGATTTCTTAGTTTGGTCATAACATGAGTCGAAATTTTCCTCTGGAAATCACCTCTATGTATGGAGAAGCCACAGGGTGTTACAGAACTTGGGAAAAATAATACTATATGTGTGTTCCACGTGAAGATTTTTTGATTGCTGAAACCCAGAAGGAAGCTCAAATGGTAGAAAGATTAAAAGTGGTTCACATTTTATATCATAAAGCCTTGACTTAAAACCCTTCAAAGTCCCTTGTGAACACCATTATTAGAATGTCTCCACATGAGGCTGGCCCAGCCTGAGATGGTCTTCTTTCACATACTCACATACCTCGAGTTTTTACCAACTTATAAGTGGAAAGAATGGGGCTTTCCTTATCAGTATTCCATGCAAATATTTGGTGTAGTTCTACAGATAAGGAAAATCAGGATCTAGATAGTTAGAAACTCTATTAAGGGAAGATATGATCCATTCAAGAATATAAGGCTTATTAGCCCGTTTTTATTTTATTCCACTTGATAATTACAGGTTGCGCTAACACTGCTTTTCTTTCTTCCACAATTGTTTTTCTAAAAAAAAAAAAAATCATTTTTAATCATCTACATATTTCATCTGTTACGCTGCTTCATCCCTTACTGCCAAGAATAACTGAGCATTAACTATAGATTGTAATTTTATGTATCATACACAGTGAGCCCAATGAGAAAAAGGAGTCAGGCACCATTATCTCTAGCCACACTAAACTGTCGATAAGAATTCTTTATTAATTATCACAAAAAAAGAGAATTAAACAACAGGGAAATTTGTTCTACCTTCATCTTTACATTTAAAAGCAAAATGTCTGACACTTGTAAGCAATTATACGATGTTTATAAATGGCATTTTTGTGCTTAAAATAAAAATATTTTTAATAATTCCAGACAACTTGTTTTACTAGTAAATTAAAACATTTATTTGACAAGCAGAATCTGGACACTTCTAGAATGTCTCTTAATTATGTTTTCCCTTTGCACTGTTCTGAATCAGGGAAACAGCTCAGCTGGCTGAGAAAACAGCATCATGGGGCCTTTTGTACACCAGCCATTGTAGGTCATCTAAACACTGCTCAAGTAGCAGCTCAGAAATGCCCCAATTGAAGAGGCCTTGGGAGGTTAATTCTGTCATTACTGCGTTGACATGAGGCATGTTACAGCCTTCAGCGCAAAATGTTACTCGTAATCTTTTAATCCCAAATTAGGTCAATATTTTATCAAGTTAATCTAGCATGAAGATTAATTGCATTAGTTACACACACATATACGCATGCAGGTTATTTGTTTTAGAGATACTTCTAATCAAAGAGCAAACCTTTGGTTACAATAGGCGATTTTTAAAAACCATCCTTTCTCCAACAGTATTTATCATTATAAAAGAGACTTTTATTCCTTTAATTTACCTTTAGTCAAGACTGATGTAGGAGAAAAGATAATGGTCTTATAATTACTAAAACAATGACCACTTAGAAAAGCTGTTTATGAAGAAATAATGACTTCTGATTGAAATGTTTTTAATAAAGTATCTCATTATTAGCCTCTTATTTCAATTTAATTCTAGTTGTTTTCTTAAAATGTATAATTAGTCTTGCAAGGAAAGTCAATCGTTTTCTGTGTGTCTGCATCTTTGTATCTCTAGGCATGTAAAAAATATTGTAACAAAGAAGAGCAACTAGAGTGGTTTTCTATAAAATTATTATCATACATTTTTTAATTATAAAATTGGGATCAGGCATATTTTTTTTTCCTTTTCTTTTAATCTAAGAAGTAAGTTTAAGGGGTGGGTAGGAAGGTAGAAACATATTGATCTAAGTGGCATAAATCTGCTAACAGAAGTCAGTAGAGTGGACAAATGCCTCTCTCCCTCAGTTTCTTAGATAAGAACTATCTCATAGTTTAAAATTCCCAGGAGTCATTCTGGGTAGTATTACAGGCCCCCTGGATGGCAGGAGAAGAGTTCATGCCCTGTTTCATCAAATATCCAATGACATTATCCAAGGGTCATGCTAATTATAGAAACTTTACAGCCAATGTTTGAGAATATTGTATCTCAAAAATTTTAGCTCCTAGTCTTCAAATATTGGTTTTCGGGCATTCTTTGTTAGTGAAGCATGATAGGTAAAAAGATACAGAAATATTTTCATATGACTAGAATTTGAATTAATTAACAGATTAATATCAACTCTCTCATGTGAAGAATAAATCAACAACAATCTCAGTGTCAGACACTTTTTCTTTTTAAAGATTTATTTATTTATTTGACAGAGAGAGAGACACAGCGAGAGAGGGAACACAAGCAGGGGGAGTGGGAGAGGGAGAAGCAGTCTCCTCACTGAGCTAGGAGCCAGAAGCGGGGCTCGATCCCAGGACCCTGGGATCATGACCTGAGCCGAAGGCAGATGCTTAACGACCGAGCCACCCAGGCGCCCCGTCAGTGTCAGACACGTTCTAAGAAGAGATTGTTTGATTGAATTTGGAAGTAAAATTCACAATCCTAAGTGTCAACCCTACAGTTATGAAATTCAGACAAGCTATGCTGAAAAACATGCCAAATTCTCTATTTTTTCCACTTACTACAATGTAATATTCTTCTCATAATAAGTATTAAGAAAAATTGACATTCAACTTGCTCAAAATCAGCCAAGTGTATGATTAAAAAAAAAATGAATACTTTCTGGAAAGGATACTATAAAAAAATCCCAAATGAAACCATTAAAAAAAAATTAAGTTCCAAGATTCAATCTTTATTTTTTTTGTTTAAAGAAAACTAAGCCTCTTCTTCCTTCCCTTCAGTCTCACCCGTCATAAGCACCCAATATTAAAAATTCAGTGTATGCCTTCTCACTTCTTTTTTGTTAATTTAAAAATAATTTATAAGTATATACACACTCATTTATAGTCTTCTTTTAATTTCTAATTTTAAAAATGTACAAATGTAGGGGTTCCTGGGTGGCTCAGTCGGTTAAGCATCTGCCTTTGGCTCAGGTCATGATCTCAGGGTCCTGGGATCGAGCCCCATATCGGGCTCTCTGCTCAGTGGAGAGTCTGTTTCTCCCTCTTCCTCTGCCCCTCCCCCTGGCTTGTGCTTGCTCTCTCTGTCCCTCTCTCTCAAATAAATAAAGAAAATCCTTTAAAAAATGTACAAATGTAAACACAGATTGTCAAGTTTTAAAAATATATAAATATACACATTGTTTTATCACAATATTCTATATTTTTAAAATTAATAACTTCTTATGCTCGACTATCTTCATCAAGACATATAGATCTAACACATTTTGAACAACCAAATTAGAAACTGCCCAGCCCTGAGAAAATGCTACCTAATCTCTATTAAGTTAATCACTATTTCTTACCTAGAATTTATGTTATGTGTACATAGCACAGGTCAGGTTTGTGTGGTTTTCAATAAAAATAGATAGAATTCCCGGCAATATAATTTACAAGAGGGAAAAAAACAAAACAGAATCATCATCAATGGTGCGGTCTGGTGGTTAAGAACATAGATTCAGGAGTTGGGCAGATCTGGTTAGGAACTAGGACTCCACCATCTACCAACTCCGTAACCTCTGGAAAATTTCTTATCCTGTCTATGCCTCAGTTTCCTTCTCTGTAAAGCAGGAATAATAACAGGACTTGTTGAATGAATAAACAAGATAAGGAAAAGAAAGCAATGTAGTACCTAATACGTGATAAGTGTTTGATGAATGTTAGCTAGTATTATTGTCACCAATACTTAGATGATCCATAAGAAAAAGCTAAATTATGAGATAAAGGTGAGAGTTCCAGACGTGTGAACTTCAGTGTATATAAACTGAAAACATCGGGGAAAGTTTCACATAGATTAGCTGTGAGGCCAATCCAACTGGGCACATGTAAGTAATATTTCAGAGGATTAACTTCTCATTGCCCACAAGTTTTGCAATCACTGTTAGGAGACAGGGATGAGAACATGCAGGTCACTTAGGTGAGGAAGGGCTGCAGGGATAGAGGCAGAGACATACAGGTCAAGTTTTGTATAGACTCATCCATAAGACTAGACAGTTCTGTGGGATTTTAGAGTTGGAGGGAACTTTATGACTCCACTAGTTTTATTTTGCCTAGAAGGAAGTGGGGACCAGGAGAAAGACACATCCTAAGGCATCCAGCCAGCAGTGGTCAAGTCAGGACCAGAGTGTAGGCCTCCCGTCTCCCGGCTTATCTCCCTCTGCTCTGTCCTGCCTGCCATATCAAGGGAGTAATGTGATGACAGCAACGTTTTAGGAAGATTGATTTAGCAGTTGAGCGTAGGTTGAATTAAAGGAGGAAAGCCTGGGGAGAGGGGGTGAGGAAAAAGGCTGTAGTGGTAAACCAGTCATGAGGTGATCAGACCTCAATGAGGGACATGGGAATAAGATGGAAAAGGAAAGAACGAACTCAAAATGATGCCAAAATCATGAGATAGAAAAGTTGGCCACTCTTCAATATGGTTCAACCTTATGTAACTGAACATCACCTTCTATAACTTCTTGTCTTAACATAAAGTAAGCAATAGCATCAGGAAATTAAGCAAAGCTTTCTATGACACTGTTGCTTTTCCATATGTATCCACACCCCCGGAACTCATCACCACCCCTCACACCACATATGTAGACTGGTCCATCCCCCCTCCATCCAACATCTCCATCTCCACCTAGCATCTAAATCAATGTGACACTGAAAAGTATGTGATAATTGGAGAACTTTCAGTTCTACAGAATTTTACTTCAATTTCTCCCCTTCTGAATAGGCATGTCAGTTACATGTTGCATTCGGAACTAGGAAGATGTCCTAAGCAAATTATTATTTTTTCCCCACAGAAAGAGAAGTGAAATTTTAACAGCTGACTCAAAAATCATGGAATGAGGTTGCAAAGCACAACTATTGATGCCAGATTAATAAGTGTATTAAAAGGAATTTACAGGAAGTTGACATGGCTCATAATCAAGACAGTTTAAGAATCAAGCTCTGTGGTAGGCAAAATATTAAGAAAAGCCCTCCCCAAGATCCTGTTCTCCCTGGTATACAGAAACCTTCTCCCAATTATTGGAACATTGATCTAGGCACTACTGTGAGGAGATTTTGCAGATGTAATTAAGGTCCCACATCAACTGATCTTAAAACAGGGAAATTATGTGAGTGGGCCTATCGTAATCACATGAGTCTTTTAAAAGCAGAAAGTTTTCTCCAACTGGTTACAAAAGAGGATATCAGAGATTCATAACACAAGAAGGATCCAATGTACCGTTGCTGTCTGGAAGATGAGGAGAGCATCTGGTGGGGAATGAGGGCAGCCTCTTGGAGCTGAGAGGGGGCCGCAGTTCACAGACAACAAGGAACTGTGGACCTCAATCCTATAAATGTGAGAAACTGAATTCTTCCAACAGCCCCTCAACTTGGAAGATGTCTCTGAAGCCCAGATGAGAACCACAGCCCAGCCAACATTTGATTTGGGCCTGGTGAGACTCTGAGTAAAGAATGCAACCACCCCATACCCAGATATCCAACCTACATAACTGTGAGCTAATAACTGAGTGTGGTTTTAAGTTTCCTAAGTTATTGATAATGTATTACACAGCAATAGAATTCTAATACAGGTTCCAGTCATTTACTTTTAAGCTTTTCCAGGGTGCTGGCACCACATTAAATAGGTAACCAGCCCCAAGAATACCTACTTCCTATTTTGAACAATATATAATTTGAAAAACTACCCCTGATAAATTCATTTCATTCAGAAGCATACAACACTATTCTTAGTGTTTTGTAGAACTAAATTGATCAAGAGACTAGGGAAAATTGACAGATTCAAATTTTAGAATCTCAATGATAAATGAAGCAAAGACCTTTGTTAAAGAGAATCTATTGTTAAAGAGAATATTAGAGACAGAAGGCAGAAAAATAAAGTGGAGAATATACTGAAATAAATTTGTAGTTCTTATGTATGAGAAATATCATCTGTTCAGGAATACATATATAGGTACATACAGGTATGTACCTCAATTATTTGGCCTACTTGAGCTTAAAGAGACCCCCTGCCCTAAATATGGCTACTCTGGTGTTGAAAGGCTACTTACTCTACCTAACACCTGGAGATACTTGCTACTTTGAAAAACTGCATATGTGTTCATATGTGGCCAGTGATTTTGCTGCTAAGATAAGCCCTGACAATTTCCCCATCCCATACAATCCAACAATCCATGGGCTGCCTCAGGAGATGCTGAGCAACTGATGATCAGTAGCGCTCAAGTAGGACAACACCCTCCAGTGATATTGTTGAGGGGGCAAAACTTGGTGGTGAGCTATCACAAAATGTTCATTTGTAAATTAGCATAAGGAAAAGGGTCTTTCATGAAGATAAACTAGTTCAAGTTAAAGATATATTCTAGGTATTAATCTTATCATAGGAGAACTTACTAATGTGTCCATTAAATCTGAAATAAAAAGAACATGTTTTCCCCCTCTCCACAGTCACCTGATGAGATCATTAGTAAAAAAAAAAAAATATATATATATAACCTTGACCTTCTTTCTTAACAGACTTTAATGATCATTTTTATTATTCATCAACTAACATTAAAACTGCAACATTTAAACTGGATTGTACTATATATTAGTTCTCACATGTAGTTATTATAAAAGTAAAGTTGTTTCATCTGTATTGGCCCCCCAAAATTTAGCTGGACAATTATTGTTAGTAAAATCCATGCTAAGAACATAAACTATCTCCATGTATCAGTTCTATGAAGGACCAGATATAGAAAGAAATGTACCATAATTTAATTTTCTCAACTTAATAAGGCACAATAAGTTGAATTAAAATAGCATTGACTTTTTATAAATTTTATAAAACTTTAGAAGCTGTATACATATTTACAAACACCTGAATTTTGTTATTTTTGTTTTGTTTTGTTTACTTGAGACTAACACATGATTTGTTTTAAATACCTATCAGACTTGGCTATTGCCAAAAATATCTTGGAGATTAAAGCTTAAGTTATTCTCATGACTTAATATAGTCTGTAGAAATTCGACATACTTTTTTGTATGATCCTGTTAGAAAAACAAAATATTATAATAAAGGAGTGTTCTTACTACAACTTTTGGCTTATCACAGCAAAAAAATATGTTGCTTGAATTTATTTTGGGATGAAAATTTGGAGTTTCTTGTGACCTAAAATAATTTTTGTTTTTTTGTTTTGTCCCTTTACCTTCTTTTTATTCCCATTTGCATCGACTTTTCTCTTCCATAAAACTGAAATAACAATTTTTTTAAAATGCTTCAACACTGTATTCGATAGACAAAGACAAGAATAGATAGAATTATGATAGAATGAATAGTAGCACAGCAATAACAATTTTAATGCATCAAACTTCTGAAGCATTATTGGCCACATTGATTATTTAGTCGGCTCTGTGTTTCTGGGACAACACATGTTGTCTGAGACATGTACAGAATCACTTCTTTAAGCAGAGCATATATCAAACAAGTGAATCATTCCACTACAATGCCACACTCTACCTGTTAATTTAAATTTACCCACTTCCCCTTAGCAAGTTTTCCAAAGTGTTTAATTTTTTTAGCAAGTAAATAAGGTTTCTTGCAAGTGTTTATGAGCATTAAATTACAAAGTAATCAGCTAAGAGAGGCCAGAGCCCCCAGCATCCATAATTTGATTTAACTGTATAGTGTTTAATTTAGTCTAATTAGTGTATAAACACCCAAGTGAGAGACTCAAGGCCATAATCCTATTTCTTTTTTATTTTTACCATGGTATATTTATGTATTTAGTAAAAATCAGTTTTGAATGAATATACAACTCTGATGCATTTTTTCTCTAACATTTTATTTTGGAACATTTCAGGCCTACAGAAAAGTTGCAAGAGTAAAAATAAGCACACATACACCTTTACGTGGATTTATCAGTTACTAACATTTTGTCACATTTGCAAGCTCTCTTCCATGGCACACACATTTGTGTATGTATACACACATTCACATAGATTTTATACACACATACACACACAGACTCTTTGCAACCATACGTGAGTGTTTATATATGTATATATAATATATATACACATACACATGCATATATGCATATATTTATGTGTGTGTATATATACACATACATATATAAACACATATATACATATACATGCATGCATGCATGCGTGTGTGTGTGTGTGTGTGTATGGGGGTTCATAGTTGAATCATTTTGGAGTAAATTAGATATACATCCATAATCTTATTCCTAAGGCTAGGTCTTATCAAGTGGCATGAGTAAAATAACATTTTTTATTTCTGCCTTAATACTTAAATACACTGTCTTTCTCATGAGAATTTAACAAAGTTAATTCAATATATTTATAAATGAAAGGAAATTTTAGGTCATCTTTTTCCCAATTACCACCAAGTTAAATCACATTTTATTATTTCACTTAAACTAATGTCAGTAATTGGCCTCCTGGCTGCCACTCTCATCTCCCTGCACCCACACCCCTGTCTCAAGTCTATTCTCCAGTCAGCAGCCAAGGATCCTGCAAAACCAGAATCAGATCATGCTATGATCTCCTCAGAGCCCTCTGTGATTTCCCTCTTACTCAGAGTTAAGCCTGATCTGAAATAGCTTACAGGAACCCACACCGTCTCCCAACCCCCCTTTAATCTCGTCTCCTGATGTTCCTGAAGGACCAGGAAAGACTCAGCCTCAGGGTCTCAGCTCCTGCTATTGCCTCTGCCTGGAACATTCTTTCCTCGACATCCTCAAGGCTTGTTACTTTTTAGGTGGTGACTTAAATATTACCTTCGCATGGGGTCCCATCCTAGCCAACGTTTTTACAACTGTAAAACAAAAACAGAAACACAACCTATCTGCAAGCACTCCCTATCCCCTTCCCTGCTCAAATTTTGTCGTTTAAGCACTTAGTGACATCTAATATACCCTATCTTTTATTTATTTACCCACATGTAAGCTTCAAAAAGACAAGGATGTTTAGGGTATTTTGGCTGCTTTATTACCAGTCCCGTAATGGTGTGTGGCGCAAGGAGGAAGAGATACCTCCCCAGACGTCTGTTGTCGCTAATGAATGATACAAATACATATGGAGCAAACAATAAAATAATGTAATTTAATTGCTTTTTTGCATATAAGACTTAGTTTCTTTAAGGCCGCTATTAACAATACTAATCCGTCAATTTTATAAGCATGTTGTGTATTTTCAGCACCTTCTACATATGTTAGCTTGTTGACTGTGTTAGTTACCTATTGCTACATGACAAATTACCTCAAAACTTGGTAGTTAAAACAAGAAATGTTTATCATCTCAGTCTCTGTAATGAGGAATGTGGGTGCAGCTTAGCTAGTGCTCTGGTTTCACATCTCTCCTGAGGTCACAGTCAAACAAGTTATCAGCTGGGTCTACAGTTACAGCAGGCTTGTCAGGGGTGGGCATCTACTTTCAGATTCATTCATGTTGTTGTTCACCCTATGTACCACTCCATTAGCTGCCCGAGCGTGTCCTCATGACGTGGTAGCTAGTACGCTGAGAAAGACAGCTAGAAAGGGCCTTCTGAGACAAAAGCCACCACATATTATGACCTGATCTCAGAAGTAGCATCTCAGTCCAGCCCACTTCCAAGGTGAGGGGATCACAAAGGTTGTAAACACCAAAGACTGGGATCATTGGGGCCATCTTAGAGGCTGCCTAAATTTTTGACCATTGTCTAGATACAGAAGTTGAAATCTAGAGATGGCAACTTTTCCCAATTTACACAGTTAGAGTAAGGTAGAGTAATTCTGATTCCCTGCTCGATAGCCTTTGAGGATCACTGATAAATTTAAACATAATAATCATTTTCAAAAAGTCAACAGATACATTTTTGCCTTGCTATGTGCCAACAACTTACATTGTTTTGCATATGTCATCACACTTAATCTATAAGACAACCCTATAAGGAAGGTATCCTTATTACACACATTTCACAGATGAGATAAATGAGGAATAGAGAGTTCAAATAATTTTCTCCGGGTATATAGCTAAAAAGTATCAAGGTTGGCACTCAAACTCAGCATTCTGGATTGAAAGGATGGCATCATAACTGGTACTTTATACCACATTCCTCTTAGACATATAAAAACTAAAGCATTTGACTGTCCTCAATTCATCAAAACTCGTTTTGTAACTCTTGTCTTTTTGAACGTGAAATGAGAGAAGTGTAGTGTTATTTTAAAATTTGCCTGGTGAGGAAACTTCCATACAACTGGCAAAAATACCTCAGATTAAATACCTATCCACTGTGTGTTCTGACCAGCAGGGAGAAGACAATCAGACAAGCACGTGTCTGTGGTTGGATCTGGTCTGGATAGAGTGTCTATCGCTATCTAGGACAATCGCCGGATGTTCTCCGGTGAATATTGCTCCCCTCTTTCAAAGGACTAAGGAAACCACACACAGAGAGTGCCGTGCAGTGCATGGGAAATACTTCTCGTCCTCCTTTTTCTTTCCAGGTTATAAAAGTTCCCCTTCCAGGGCACCTGGGTGGCTCAGTCGTTAAGCGTCTGCCTTCGGCTCAGGTCATGATCCCAGGGTCCTGGGATCGAGCCCCGCATCGGGCTCCCTGCTCAGCGGGAAGCCTGCTTCTCCCTCTCCCACTCCCCCTGCTTGTGTTCCCGCTCTCGCTGTGTCTCCCTCTGTCAAATATATAAATAAAATCTTTAAAAAAAAAAAAAAGTTCCCCTTCCAAACGGCAATAAGTCACTTCAGAGAATGCATTTTCTAAAGGATGATTGCCCTTCTTGCATAGTGACACACTTAAGGCAGGCATGCAGTAATCCTCAGAAATGCACCACCTGGAGTGTCTTATTGCTTAATTAGAGCTGGCACTGGGCCATTTCTTCTTAGTCTTGAACCCGTGCAAGAACACTGGAAGGAGGCACGGGTATTAGAAGTGCCATTTCAGGGGGATATAAGGTAATGGCACTGTGCCAGTCTGTAAAAAACAAAGCCAAACACTCCTGCTACCAAGGTAAAATGTCGAAATGCCTGGTTTTACTGTAGTCAGAGATTAAATCCTTCATTGCGCCCGTGGTCAGGTCTTAAATATGATCTCTGTTGTTCTAAAAGACTTTACAATCCTTACTTAGAATAAACATATGACAATAAAAATAACTTCCCCCAAAAGTATCATTGAACAGAGGGAAGAAGCCATCATTATAATTAGATAAATATATTCTCTTACCTCCTTAAATAGCTGCTAATCTTTTTGGGGTTTTTTTTTAGTGGTACCACATCTTATCAAAGAATAAATGGCTAGTCCATACCAGCTGAATGATAAAATTCTGTGGCTTTATCTGATGCCCCCATCAGCTTCCCCATATACTCAAAAGCTTCCAAAGAAGTTTTACAAGCATCAGCATTACTTGACAATGACAGCAAATTTTACTTTTTTATAATTCCTATATTAGTAACTTCCTATTTGGGTATTAAAACAGTTTAACTAGGGGCCACAACACCTTATTAACTAGTTCCTTTGCTCTTTCCTCAATAACTGGTTCCTGCTTTGTCTTCTCTATCTCTTACAGAAGTGAAATTTCCTCCTGATTATTTCAACCCCTCCGGAACTGAATTTCTCGCCCCTGATTCTGTCTTTTCTTGAATTGGTCCTAAACAACTACTATTCATCCTCATTGATGCTGGCTATCTACTGAGAACACCATTAATTACCTATCTTGAACTTTCTTGAATAGACATCCGGAGCCTCGGACCAAATTTAATTCTTTTGCTAATGGTACTTCTCACCTCTTCCTGTCTCATGCGATCATCTTTCATTTTTAGATGACTAGTTACAGATTCTTAGACCAACAGTGGCAGCCTGAAAATAATTGACATTTTTTTCCAGTCCCATATTCAGATCCCTGCAGTTTCACCAGATGTATTTGTGTTCTTAACCCTGGCCTTCTCTTGGCTGGTCCTGGCTATCACCACCCAAGGCAAAGTCATGACAAATAGATAGGCAACAATAATAAGATATTCTTGTAGTCTGAAGAGATGATGGTTTCAGGTAGAAAGTACAGGGGAATAAAAAAGCTCTTTAGTTCACAAATACTGAGTAAAAATCTACTGTAAAAGCACAAGTAAGAGAAGACTTCAACTGGAAACTGTGTTTTATGAACTGCTAGGAAGTTAGGTTAAACAAAACCTCAGTAGCCATCCTTAAAAAAAAAAAAAAAAAAAAGTTAATCATATCTTAAATTGTCAGAAGGCAGAGCAGTTGGGGCTTCAAACCTATGTTACTTTTTTACTTTTTATGAAGGCATAATAAATTGCTTTATTTAAAGATCTCAAACTGAAGTATGTGAGGAAAGCTATAGGCAGATCCTAGAACACTGATGAAGGGCAAGGCAAGCTCCTTAATTTAAACTTTCTTCATCAAAGGATTTCAAGTTGTACACTGGCATAATAGTCCATAAGAACAAATCTGTTTTTACAATGAAAGTCAATGGAAAAATGTATATGGTTATTCTTTATAAACAATCTTTCATGATCATTGGACACCTGTATTCTTCTTTCAAGATCAGAGCTCTGTCTAGACCAATTATTTATTGAGTCCCCACTATGTTCTCATGGACAATAAACCAGCTTTCCCTACTAGTAGCAATGTACCTAGAGGCCAAAAAATCTGAAAGAAATTATTACTGGATGTCAAGACCAGGTACATAATTTGTGGGGCCCAGGGAGAAATGAAAATCTTAGGTACCTACTCCATAAATCATTAAGAATCATTAAGAATTGCAAGGCAACAACAACAAGGCATAAATCAAATGGAAGGTCCCACTAAGTGTGAAGTCCTATGGAATTGTGTAAGTGTCACGCCCATGAAGCTGGCCTTGCTGAAAGTCTAAAACACAGTATGTGAAGTACAATTAAATATATGTGCTCAACAGCATTGTTACATAGGTCGTTTTTCATGTATCCAGGTAGCCTGTTAATTCAGTCCTTCCTAGTCAATTCAGCACAACAAACAAAAATGTCTTCACTTCCACTGCACTGACCAAAAAACCAATATCTTACAAAAGGAAAATTCATCTTCAGGTGATGCGCTCATGCCCCATTGGCAAGGCTGGTCAATGTTCTCAAACTAAAATAGAAAAAATTTAACATAATCATCCATGTGTTTTAGCCTGTTAAGTAGGAAGAATTTTTAGTGTGCGAAACCTTTTTTCAAAAGGAAGACATGGTAAGTAAAGAAAAAAAGGGTGTGTGTATGGGAGGCATTCATTTAGGTATTACTAGAAGAAATCTGACAGAGACTTGGCATCCAGGTTCCAGCTGAGTCTTCTAGGGCATCATGTTTGGGAAATTAACTTGAAGTTTAGCATTCAGTATTCACAATGCTGATATTCAGAAATACTACAAACCTCCAGAGCCATTTCTGTTTTTCTTTAACCAGTGTATAGTTCTCCACCATCCTGATCTGGGAAAACAATTGACATCAGTCTTGACAGTATTAAAGTGGCAGGTTACAGAAAGTCTCCTGGTGGAGGAAGTAAAGAGCAGATGATGCCATAGGCCAAGTTACCTCATTACTAATATATGCCTAACAAGGATTGGAGTTAGATTTATGTGCTGAGAAATCAAGTAATCATTGATGTTCCAGGCAAGCATCTCCAAAGCTTGGATTTTACTGGATCATATCAAATGAGGGAAAAGAAACAGATGTATCTTCCCAACAGGGGAAAAAAAAGACAGGGTTATAGCTCAGAAAGAAACTATGTGTGACGCGTATGTGTCTGATTACACGACAATGTCTTTCCTTTATACATATATACATCTATCTAGAATATGCAATTTATTTCAATGTTTATGTATTTCTTGATATTCTATCAGCTTGGGGAAAATGATTGTTCCTATAAATGTCATCATGGAATAGAATTATAACTTGTTTGTTTAGATAACTTTTGTTTATCTCTTTGAGTTATTCTGATAATGACAGAGACTCATACCACTCTCTTACCTCTATCCAAACATGTTGTCAGAAAAGACTCTTAGAAAAGTATCTTTTTCTTGTTTAATTAGCACAAAATTCTATTTTCTCCTTTTGGCATCTTTTTTTTACAACTAATTTTGTAGTCACTTCATATTTTAAGAGTATTTAAAAGCCTTGGAACAACATCAAAAAATAAGCCTTAGGACATAGTATTTTTCACTGTATAAGGCATGTATGTGTATCATGGGAGAAGCACTATGATTGCTCCTTATTTTTAGGTATAAGTTCAGGATTTATCACTGACTTGCTGAATGAAAAATTTTACCTTTAAAAGCAGAGCCAAAGACACTCAATATAAAATGGGAATATTGTACCCTAGTCCCTGACACAGAGGCTGTAGCTATCTTTAGGTTTCAGGCCAGAGGAGTACTACATAAATGCCCACCCCACCCCTCGCAGCAACTTTTGCATGGAACTTCTCTCTATATTCATTTTTAACCACACAGTCTACAAGTTTGAAGGAAACTGTATATAGGTCTAGGAATTCAGAGTAAAATTTTAAAATCCTTTTCCATAGTACTATAAATTTAATCTGTTCTTACTCTTACTAATCCCATCGCCTAAGTATACACAGAAAATGTCCTTTCACCTTTCTTTCCTTCCTTCCCTTCCTATTCTTCTAATTGTCACTAAGTCCTTGTGCATACAAGCATCTCTAGAGCTCACATGACTTTCTAGGACCATTCTGGCTTATGCTTTGGTATCTAGGAACTTACCGATGAGATAAACAGGAGACTGGATATTATTTGCACTCTTCCTTGATTTATGGGGGTTATTGGGTTGCTTGCCTGCTCTTTACTTACTCAGCATCCAAAAAGTCAACCACTATTAAATGACATATTTCAGTAGATGTCAATGAAGTAAGCTGAATTCACACAGCCATAAATTTAAATTGGCAACTCTAACAGTGGTCCCTTCCACCTTAGATTTCTTAAATGGTTTAGAAACTATGTTGTTCCAGCAGTAATATCTCAGTGCATATTCTGTGTTACAATACTACTTTGAGATGAAAATGAGTATGGGATTTTTTTTTCTAGAGCAGCCATAAATTAATGGGTTTTTTTTTTTCTTAAGTCTCAATGTCCTGATTTGTTTGTTACACTCAGTTAAAAAATGATTGCATGTTGCCTTTGTTTTGGTAGTAACACCATATCCTCACTACATTTCTCCAGCTATATTAACAGTTTATGAGATACTTAATCCAAAAGAACATAAATGAAGTACATCTAATTCTTTCTGTCTTCCTTCTTTTATATGTGCTACTGGATTTCTGGATTCCAATTGGAACGACAGAAACAAGTGTGTTGAAATATATTCAGTTTCTGTAAAAGGAAAGAAAAGAACACTCTTTCCATCAATCTTTATTTTTCCCCTATTGACATGAATTTAGCATTTTGCTATTTGCAAAATTGTGACTTTAAACATTCAAGAAACTTAAGTGAGTGCTTTCTAATTATACCTAGAGGTCTCAGTTGTAATTTAACCTTTTGTATACTTCACATTTCATGATGTAATAGGAATTATCATTAGCATTCATTACCTAGCTTTTGTCAGTCTGAGATATTTACCGTTAGTAAAAATAAAGCAGGAATGGCTGCAGTATTAAGAATCTCTAGATGGTTACAGTAGAGCATTAAAGTGCCCAGGTTCAGGGCCCATGTAAGTAGAGAACCAGATGTAGCTGCACAAATCAGATGCCCACGGAGGCAGCCATGAATGGTGGCATATTTCAGCTACTTTTAAATCCTATGCTCTGTCATCACATTTCCTATCAATAAATTTCATGTAAGATGTGCAACCCTCAAAAAGTTTGAAGATTTTATTTCTATTTCCACATATCATAGTGGATATATGTTTTCACAGATTACTTTGCCTAGGAAACAGATTTTTTTATATTCATGAATTTTTAGGTTACATCCAAATTGTTAAAAATCTTAATAATATTCTAAGATGGAAGAATTACAGTATCCCATGTGAATATACTAGGAATGGGGGAAAGGAAAGCCTTCGGATTTAGTATTTAATCATTTCATTAGGAACACTTCCCCCTAAATTTGCCTGATTTGATTTTCGTGAGATACAAATTTTTTGCTGAGAAGACACAAATAAGATTTGTAAAATAATAACCTCAGCTTTCACTAATAAGCCAGGCAGTCATGCATTTAGTCACCTAGTCTGGTAGTCATCATTTTTATTCCCCAGGTATCACACCTTCATAAAAAAGATGGTCCAGAAAAGAAAGGGGAGGGGTGCCTGGGTGACTCAGTCGTTAGGCGTCTGCCTTCGGCTCAGGTCATGATCCCCGGGTCCTGGGATCGAGCCCCACATCAGGCTCCCTGCCAAGAAGACTGCTTCTCCCTCTCCCACTCCCCCTGCTTGTGTTCCCTCTCTCAGTGTGTCTCTCTCTGTGTCAAATAAATAAATAAAGATATTAAAAAAAAAAAAGAAAGGGGAGATAGTCTGTAAGGCAAATGCTGCCATCTAGGGAGAGAGAGACAAGAACATACTGACAGTGGTAATTTTCCAAATACAATTCAAGCAAAATCGAAAAGCTTCAGACAGAGAATGTGGAGGTTTTCCAGGAAGAGATCATCCCTTAGAAGAAATCAGCATTTCATAAAAAGGAGCCATTGAGTATCCATTTAACTTGAGACGAGAGGTTATTCCGCTAATAATTTTGTATAACAAAACCTATCAAGAGTTGTTTTTGTTTTTGTTTTTAATTTTAAGCATCGACCTTTAAAAATGATTTTCCTAAGTTTCTTTAAAATAACTGCATGAGACCTAATTGTTTAGAGCTAATTGTTGTTTAGAGCTAATTGTTGTTTAGATCTAATTGTTTACAAAGCAAATGAGTATATAGCTTTGGTTCAAATTTATCTTGTTTAAACACATGTAAAAAATCACAGTCTTGTTTTCCTGATGCATACAAAGATACTGTTTACTCTGTGAGTGGCTTTAAAGAAACACAAATTGTAAAACTGAAACAGAAAAACACAGAGGAATAGCTAAAAATAGCTGAAAAACCAAGGGAAAAGGCAGAGATTTGCTTGTCCCTACATATCACAGGTACAGACATTTAAACAATTCACCTTCTAAGAATGAATAGTGTATACTGAGATGGTAATACTCAAATCAATTCACTTAGACACACCCCCAAAACATTTCTAGTAACTCTTATTTAAGTATGCATTATCTAGATTACAAGAAAACAATCAAATTCTCATTTAAGAAATATCCTAAGTCATGTTAAAACCTAATCAGTATGAACTGAAGTAGCTTCTACAGGTCTCTTCTTCAACTGTTCAATATTTGGCTGTGTGGGAAGTTTAACATTTAATATTAGATTGCAAATTTCGAATTTTTCTGAGCTATATATTTACCTAATATATATTTTGATAAGTTATTTATCAAATGATATCTATGATACTTATAGATATAAGTATATTTAAGTACTTATATATGTACATATATATGTAATATATAATTTATACATATATAAATATATTGTATATAGACTAGATATATTTAAAATTGTAAAAATGAACAAACTGAGATTTGCCATTTAAATTTGTTTAAATCGAGAGTACATGCTTTTGCTTATCAAATAATAAGAATAGTCATGATTAATTGAGCAATGTTATAAGCATTATTCATTCATTCAGCAAATACATATTAAGTACCTATGATATCCCAGGCACTGTTACAAGTGCTAGGGATACTATAGAGAACAAATATATGTGCACAGCTCCGTGAAAGCCTCATAATATTCCATAAGCAGTAACCATTTCCTACTTCACAGAATCTTGCCCAAGATCTTACTCCTTGTAAGTGAAGGAGTGGATTTGAATTCAATCTCTGCTTACTTATGAATCATATTTTTTTATGGCACATTGTGTTGCCTCCCATATTGTTGCCCCTTCCTGTTCTGATGGAAGTTTTAAGAAGAAAAGTTTTGATTTTCAATAATTTAAGAAGCTGTGACATGTGAATATCAATGTGGTTCTTGCAAGGTTTATCATAATTTGGTCAAAACACTTAAATCCTTAACAAGCAATATCTCTAGTCATCAGGGAAACGCAAATCAGAACCAGGATGAGAAATTACTTCACACTCACTAGGATGGTTGGTATAAAACAAAACAAAACAAAAACAGGAACAAATGTTGATGAGGAAGTGGCGAAATTGGAACCCTTGTGCATCGCTGGCAGGAATGTAAAATGGTTTAGCTTCTGCAGAAAAGAGTTTTGATGATTTCTCAAAAAGTTATGCATAGAAAGACTATATGATCCAGCAATTCAACTCTTAGGTATATACCCAAAAGAAATTAAAGCAGGGACTCAAATAGATAGGTTTACACCAATGTTCATAGCAGCATTATTCACAATAGCTAAAAGTCGAAAGAACCCAAGTATCCATCAAAAGATGAATGGATAAAGAAAATGTGGTATATACATACATTGGAATATTACTTGCCTGGCATATACATACAACAGAATAATATTCACCCTTAAAAAGCAATGAAATCTTAATATATGATACAACATTGAGGAACCTTGAGTTCATCCTTATGCTGAGTGAAATAAGCCAGGCACAAAAGGAAAAACACTGTATGATTCCCCTTATATGAGATACTTAAAATAGGAAATTCATGGAGACAAAAAATAGAATAGAGGTTACTGGGATCTAAGGAAAGGGAAGAGTTGGGGAAGTTTATTGTATATACAGTTTCTGTTTGGGCTGATGAAAAAGTTCTAGAAGTAGTGGTGATGGTTATACAACAATATAAAAGCACTCAGTGCCACTTACATATACACTTCCAAAATAGCTAGAAATGATAAGTTTTATGTTATGTGTATTTAACCCAATTAAAAAAAGAAATCCTTCGCAGGTAGTTATGGAGTTCTAGGCATCCCCAAAACAATGGGGACCAGAAAGGGCAGGCAAATGATGAAAAGAGGAAGGGGAAAATATAGTATGGTGTCTCTCTTAACACTATTTGTAAATAAAGAAGCAAATAAATGTTTGCCTATTTCAAAATTTAAATAAGGTATTCCCCTAAATACATAGTTTAAAACAAACTTCTTATCCTCATTATAATTTATCATCCATAGATGTTGGAAAAAGTTATCTCCACATTTGGCAGTGAAAGACAAGATCAAACAGAATGCATTTGGTGTGATGGTTTATATTAGGGTATTATTCTTCTGAGTTATTTATTTGAAGAATGCAACAATAGTTAACTTTCTTAAAAGATCACCATGTGGGAAATGGGGTTTCACTAAAAAGGAAGTATTCAGGGCTTTTTTTAATCTTCTTTGTTTTCTCAATCCCACATTGAGATACAGATTCTCTCTCACTCATGTGTGTGCTTGTGTGTGCATATTCTAAAAATGACAGAACTAACAAGAATTTTTGTATTCTCAATCTCATCTGAGGGATTTAACACTGAGATCCATGTGTACCAAGCAATCTCTTACAAAAATAATTTTATATCAGAGGACATTTAATAATTTGAGGTGAAAGGTGTTGGTATTCCCTATACAAATAATTATGAAAAGGCAAGATATTATGAAGTATCCATGTCTGAGACTTCAAAAATTGTATATCCATATCATGCTCAATAAAAAGCTGATACATCAACATCTTTATATCTGGCACTTAAATGGCCAACATACACGCCTACTGTTAACATCTACCTGTTTGGTTTTTTGGGTTTTTTTTTTTTAAAGATTTTATTTATTTATTTGACAGAGAGAGACACAGTGAGAGAGGGAACACAAGCAAGGGGAGTGGCAGAGGGAGGGGGAGAAGCAGGCTTCCCGCTGAGCAGGGAGCCCGATGCGGGCTCGATGTGGGGCTCGATGCGGGGCTTGATCCCAGGACCCTGGGATCATGACCTGAGCCGAAGGCAGACGTTTAACCATCTGAGCCACCCAGGCGCCCCCATCTACCTGGTTTTATATGAACCCAAGGAAAACCGACATTGACTAAATGTTAATATCCTTACATACAATTCACCACTATATTTACATTTTCTTTTTCAACATTTTTCTGTTAACTATTTCTACACATATTAGGGTAGGTCCAGAGTCTGAAAGCCTAAAATAAATTATGCCAAACTGACATAAATTTCAGCTTAAGTGGGAAGGATCTCAATTACTACACATTTTTAAAGTTCACCAGGACCAATATCACATGTTATTATTTTTCATCTAAGTCTAAAGGGCTAAAGAAAATTATGGGAGCAGATAGATTTTTTTTTTGAACCTATATATAAATATGAAGCATCTACTACTTATGGGAGCATCTATCCTAACCCTTACTTTAGGCTCAGAATGCCTCTAATGTAGAGGGATTAAATGATTGAAAATAGATGTACTAAAGTAGCTTTCCTGGATTCAAATCCTGACTCTGCTATTTATTAATTTATTAATTGGACAAGCTACTTTCTTTCTCTTGCTTCAGTTTCCTCATCTGTAAAATGGGAATAATAATATGGTGTCTTCATAATATTATTGTGAAAAGTCAGTAAAGGACTTAAAAACAGCATTTGGCACAGAATAAGCAGTTACTATATATTACACATTACTATTAGTCCTCTGTTCAAAATTAAGGAAATCAAGGCTAAAAACCCAGTACTTTCCTCACAAAAATTATAGTAAGTCATGAGGTCAGATCCTAATTTCCTATTAAATTGTGTATTTTGGAGGGGAAAAAAGGAAACCATCTATAGAACATTTCATCACGGGAAGGTTATGATTATTAAAATTACATCAATGGCATTTAGGCAAGAAACTCAAAAATTATGACACTCATTGCTTCTACTTACCATTATAATCACAAAATTTTGTTGAGGAAAAAGATTAATAAAATTTCAAAGTGAAGCATCTTTCTTCATACAGACAGCCAAAGCACACAAGAACACTTTTTGGCAATTGTTCATATAAAGATTTTTTCTTTTACAACATTCTTTGTAATAACTCAGAGGCTTTAACCAAAGGCTAATTTTAAATGGTAAATAACAATCAACAGATGAAGTTCTAATTTGGTCTGTAAAGTATTTGTTGGGGTAAGTATCAGAGTAAAATCTTAGAAACAGTCTCCCCAGTTATAAGGCACTCAGAGTTTGATGTTAGTAAAGATCCAATGCACTTCCTTGTATTTTGTGAAGTTTAGCCTAAATCAAATACATTTTAAACCTTCAGGAGGTTCTTCTATCTAAATAAATATGTTTCACTTAAATATTACTGATTAAAATGAAAAGTGCTGGGAAAATTTTAGGGTGAATAAATAAAGTTAAGAAGGACCTACTACCATAAACAGGGTGGCCAGTCTTTTCCAAAACAAAGCAAAGCTATCCTTGCTCAGGGCAATTTCATGAAGTTATTTTCTTATGTGATTGACTAATGTTTTGCTTGTTTTTGTGCTATGTGAGTTTAATGTTTGTTTTCTATCTGTCATGATTTTGCCCTCCTCCCAAATGATAAACTCTGCGTTCTACAAATAGTATCAGCTACAAAAAATTAACCAAGCTAACTTTTATTAGCTTGTTTTCTTCAACTACAAACATGATGAGATGAGATGCATCCCTGACCCCCATGACCGTCAAGTCAAGTCATTTGACTGGGGTAACTGGCATCTATGGAAAGATCTGTTGTCAAAGCATTGTTTAAAAACTAAGTGAGGAAACATCTCTCACCTACTATGACAGAATAGTGAGCTGTTCTGTTGTTTAGCATCTAGGCTAATATTTAGTATTTAATTTTTTTAAAGCTTTGTTAAGGTGAATTTTATAAACATCTGAAATTTAAAACTATTTTATAAGTTTTAATAAGGCTTTATTTTCTTCCCCCCCCCCCCTTTTTTTTTTTTGTTTACCAAAAGCTCCTTCTAAAGAAAAAGTAATGAACTTTTCTGGATTCAAGTTAAAAAAAAAAAAAATTGACATCTGGGTTAGAGGCTTGAGAGGAGGAAGGGAAGAAAGCAGATACAATATCCCAACTCCAAAAAACGTCTAAATTGAGATAGAAAGTAGCAGCAGGAAATCAGTACCAGGTTTTGATAAAAAATGCTAATATAATGAAGCAAATGTTGGGCCAGATGCTACATATGAATGAACCTCTCTCCTAAGAAGCGCTGAGCACATTTATAATATCCAAGTGGCCCATTCAGAAAGTTACCCTTCTTAAAGTTCCAGACTGAAACTCATAGGAACTGGCTTATTCTCAGGATTTGGCTTAAGAAAATGTTAGATTTGAAAAAAAAACTACCATATTACTGTTTTGTATCTGTCACAAGTGAGGCAGTTTCCTCTAACCAATGCTTTTCACTTGGAGAGCCAAGTTTGTCATTTTCCTGTTGTTAGCTTTTGCTCTTGTACAAAAACTCGTGTTATTTTGAAGTCCACAACGAGACGTTATTTCGATATGCTTTTGACTCAAAAACTTAGTTATAACAGTTGGAAATGTGAATAACATTAGCATTGATCTGCCCAGGCATGCAGGCACAGACTAAATCAATTCTGGGATACAGTTATTCAGACTGAAGGAAAATGTCAAAATCCACCTTACATACCTATTAATCAACTTACTTTCAAGAGCCATAACTGGCTCCTGAGAATATCTGACAAAAGTACTCTAACTTTGGAGGAGAGAAGCTGACCAGTCTTATGGGAACCCCATTGTTGGAACTGAACGTGTTAACGTTGAGTAAAATGCTTCGTAGAAAGTTTGCCAGTCTAGCTAGAAAGTAACAAAGCAATTTCAACAACATTGTTCAATCATTAGCAAATTCCTTTAGTGAACTTTGTGACATGAACTATAAGAGCAGCCTCTTAAGAATTCCCCCGCATGCAAAGCACATGTATCCTTGTACGCCTTCAACCAAGCTTATTAAGATCTACAATCATATGTTTTCAAATATACCATATAAACCCCTAGAGGGCCAAGGCCAAGGCCAGATGTGGTATTTTATCTATATTCTATCCTTGTCTGCCCTTTTGCTAACATTTCACTGAGTGCAGTACACAGTTCAGCACTCAGTGTCAAATAATTGTTGACTAACAGAGCACACGTATCCCTCTACACATCATATATGGTATCACAAAGTGCAGACCTTTCCCATATTAAAAATGTAGATCAACTTTTGATAAAAGAGAACAAGGCAGGGGAAAGTAAAACAAATTTTATGTCCTTTCACTTAATTTTTCTGGTATTGAATGTGCAAAATCAACTATTTCAAGAAGAATCTACATAGAACACAAACTTTTCTAACCATGGAAATGAAGGAAACTTCCAGTTCATGGAAGTGACTGAGGATAGATAACCAAAGACAACTGATCTCCCTTTTTTCACCACTTCATCAAACACAATGCTGAAAATTACTTAAGAAAGCATTGTGGTAATATGTTGCTCTAAAATGTTTCCAGTTAGAAAACACATTTTATCATCTGACAGGCCTTTATTTCCCCAGCCCTCCTTCATCATTAAAAAATACTTCTACAGTTTGATGCATTTTTCCAGAGAGCAATGAATAGGTTAGATCAGCAACTGACTTTATCCACTGACATACAGACTGACTGATGGAAACTTCTAACAGCCTTAAGACTTTAAGCCTTGGTACAAGGGTTTACATCAGACCCTTCACAGAAGAGGAAAGCCATTTAATCCTAGAAACTTGCTAAACTTCCTACAAGACAAACCAGAGATTTTTGTGTATTTTATTAATTCCAAAAAAAACCAGCAAAATAATACTCTTATACCTCTCTGTGTTCATATTTCTTCTTTTCCTGTGTATTTGTGCATTAGAAAAGACAAGTGCTTAAGACCGAGCTTCGGGTGGCAACCCCAATTTCACCCTGTACCATGCATCATGCTTCCTATTAAGTGCTACTGCTTGCTTGGGTCCCTAAAAATAATTGCTACCACTTCATTCTGAAATGACATGCAGGTTTTAAAAAAAAAAAAGTTGAAGAAAAGAGAGAGAGAGAATGCCAAGGGACACTGCTTATCCTCCTAAGAGCAAATTCAAAGTTTTCATAATTTAAATGGAAAATGACTCGAGGGCACATTTACCCACGTGCTTTTTATTAAATTATTGAAAGCTTTTTTTATTTCTCTGCATTTTAAAATTCTCAACTCTAATGTATATTTTCTTTGTATTTGTATTGAATAAGAAAAACTCCCAAAAGATTGCATACCAAGGAGCAGAGCCTCCTGTTCCTTGAAATTGATGTATGTTTATGAGGAAATCCAGCATGCGATTTTCAAAACCTGCAGGTTCATTGTAAGTTAAACCATGTGGCCTCCACTCAAATCATTCCTTCCTTTCAAAATCACTCATAAGAATTCCCAATTGCCCTCTTCCCTTGAATCTTTCTGCACTAATCTACTCCCACCAAGCCCCCCCACCCCCCACCCAGCTCTGTGCCAGTGGAGCTAAGGGGGGGTGGGGAGGAGTCCACCAGCCATCTGGGTGACCCCTTCATCACTGAAGCACCACTGTTATGCCCTCAAACACTGAGCTGTATTTGTCTTTTACTCTCTTACTTCAGATAGGAAGTTTTAAATAAAAAAGGAAACTTTCTTCAATAAGACCTACAGAGAATGTTTTCAGTGTGCATCAGAATGACCCAGAGGGCTTGATAAAAATACAGCTTCCTGGCTTCCTTCTAGAAATTTTGAATCAGAACAGTTATGGGTATGTAGGAATTTGCATTTTACATTTTAGAACTTCTTTTGGGGCACTGATAACATGTTTATGTCATTACAAAAGTGAGAAAAATACATTTGAAAGGATACGATTCTTTTCATAACAAAACACAAATATTTTGCAAGTGTGTATTGTTGAATACATAAATTAGAAGCAAGAATATTCAGCCTCAAGCAGTTAAAATCTTAAGCACTATACTGTATGTTATCAGTAAATCAAAAAGGGGGGAAAAAGGAAATTTAGTAAGAAATGCAGGTTTTGTTTCATCACCTGATTTTTCAATTTTGCCACGGAAACCTGTGTAAAGCCTGAGAGTCATACGTCATCGTTGAAGATGACCCATGACCTTAATTCTCAGACAAAAGAATTAAAATACAATTTAGGTAAAGAATTGGCTGTACATTTTAAAATCTTCTGTTGGTTCATTTTTCATTTAGCCTGGGCCTCATTCACCTCGGGATTTGCACAGAATCCCGCTGGAGGGCCTCCTCGGAGTTGTTAAGTGACAATCTAAAAGCCGAGATTTAGGATTAGCCAGTTTAACCAGGTGAGAGGAGAGTTTCACTTTGATTAGGACCGAAAGCCGCAGCCCTGCCCCGAAGTCCGGATTTCGGACTGCGAGGCCAGAAGGGCTTTATCAATCCTGAGGGGAGCGTGTCGTGGAGGATGAGCTCGCACTCAGTGCGGGGATTAACCCCATGGGGCTCAAACAACAGCCTGCCAGTGCCGGCTGCCCCGCCGTCCCTGCGGCCAAGAAGCCAGGGCACCAGAAGTATAAACAGCGCGCAACCCTTCCTTGTGTTAATTAGCACTTTCTAGGGGAGCTTGCTATTGAGCTGTAAGACTTTCACTCCAAAATAATGTTGAAGAAGTGCACACGTTCAGAAGAGTCATAGCAGAAATCAGGATGACTTCTAATCTGCAAAACAAGCCAGGATGTGTTATTTCTCAAATGCCAGAATGATTTGATTTGTTCATCCAGAGGCTGCACTGTTTTCCTTAGCAGAAAAAAGAAAAGGAACACTTACGGTACATTTCTTAATATTTTTATAGGGAGTGTTATTTCTCTTAGCCAAAGACAGTGTTTTCCATCTGCACCCATCCCTTCAGTGATTTAAACTGTCCCTGTGTCGCATGACCACATCCAAAGAGTCTTTCCACGTCCTTGGAATTCTTGACAGTGCAAGGGCTTGGTTCAAAGAAATGTGTTTACTCTGGAAACTGGAGAACAAGGGATTTCCCTTCAAGGGCACTGAGATGTGGTTTTTGAAAGGATATGCTGTGCCTGTGAGAAATTATCACATTCCTTTACATTTCTGTAGATAATATAAAACTCAGAAAAAAGAGGTATACATGAAAGATCATGGACAGGGGCACCTGGGTGGCTCAGTCGGTTGAGCATCTGCCTTTGGCTCAGGTCATGATCCCAGGGTCCTGGGATGGAGTCCTGCATCGGGCTCCCTGCTCAGTGGGGAGTCTGCTTCTCTCTCTCCCTCTGCTCCTCCTCCTGCTCATTCTCTCTCTCTGTGTGTCTCAAATAAATAAATAAAATCTTTTAAAAAAAAAGAAAGAAAAAGAAAGAGCATGGACAAATTCAAGTAGGCAGGAAAGGCAAAGACTGAAAGGGTGTAATGAGCAGAACAAATGGCTGTTGGCTAACGTAATGAGGCTCTAGAATCTAGATTCTCTCTATTCCACAGTGTGGGTCAAAGGTCAGCATCATCAGCATCACTTGTGAGCTTGTGAGAGCCGCAGTATCTTGGGCCTTACCTGAGACCTACTGCATCAGACTCTGTGTTTTAACTAGATTCCAAGTGGTTCATCTGCACATTAAGGTTTGAGGTGCACTGTTATAGAAAACCACAATAAGAGAGCATGAGAAGTAGAGATATGAGCCTTAAGCCTCAGAAGACATTCCAGATTTTATTTGTAGATGAAAGAAGGTAAAAGAAGAGTTTGAGCAGGGAAGTTACTTTAGGAAGAGTAACATACTATTGTGTATTAGAATTCAGAAATATACACAGACATATCTATCTTTTACCTCTATTTGTAGAGATACAGATATATAACACAATTAGAATCCTAATGAGTAGTTCACTTGACAGCCATGTAGGATAAATGATTTAAGAAATATTTAAATGGGGCGCCTGGGTGACTCAGTCGGTTAAGAGTCTGCCTTCAGTTCAGGCCATGATCCCAAGGTCCTGGGATCGAGTCCCACATCCGGCCCCCTGCTCAGCAGGGAGTCTGCTTCTCCCTCTGCCCCTCCCCCTGCTCATGCTCTCTCTCTCTCTCTTGCACTCTCTCTCAAGTAAATAAATAAAATCTTAAAAAAAAAAGAAATATTAAAATGTATTATACTTTAGCCTATATTTACTTTTATACTAATTCCTATCAAGACTCTTTGCTCCTAGTTTCCAAGAAGCTAACTGGTCTCAGGAGTGTCATTCCCAGGTAACATTTTATCAAATAGCAATTCAACAGAGGCTAACTCCACAGATGATAAGTTCACAAAACACACGTCAACTCAGTCACCACCTTTGCAAAGGAACTAATGCAAGGGGCATCTGGGCAGCTCAGTTGGTTAAGTGGCTGCCTTCAGCTCGGGTCATGATCCAAGGGTCCTGGGATCGAGCCCCACATTGGGCTGTCTGTTCAGCGGGAGCCTGCTTCTCCCTCTCCCTCTGTCTGCTGCTTTCCCTGCTTGTGTGCTCTTTCTCTCTCTCTCTCTCTCTGTCAAATAAATAAATAAAAATATTTTTTTTAAAAAAAGAACTAAGGCAAAATTGTGATAGCATCATGAACAGTAAGAGGGAAAGAAGAAAGATGGAAGGGTTGGAGAGAAATTTGTGTGTGAGAGAGGGATAGGAAACCAGGAAACATACAGGTGTGCCCTGCTATCCAAATTCAAGAACTTGATGAATTCTGTTAACAGAGCATGTGTGTTTTGTCAGAGAACACTAGGTTAGAGAGACCGGTAGAAGCAATATAACCAGCGCCCTTTACTTCGAAGTTCATTGATAGACAATTGATAGACTATCAAGAAAAGATATACCTCAGTCATCCTTCTATTAATGAATCATCATGATTTACTGTTACAGCAGTAAGCATGGTCAATGACTCAAGAGTGTGAAGTTGTGAGCTTTTTATCTGTAGTTTCTTTTCCTCTGTGCCTTTAATGCTTTTCCTATGAGCAAGTCCTTTCTTATTTAGAGGTAAGCAATTGTGGATTCAGTTGGTAGAGAAAACCATCTATGGAGGACTGCTATCTAGGGTGATTATACCTCACTCAGACATCGAATGGAACAGTCTTCCTTCCTCAACCATATGCCACACTAATTCCTGCAACCTGACTAACTCACATGCAAGGCTGGTACTGCCTGTAGACAATGAGCTAATCTAACTTGAAACAAATATCCAGTTAACAACCAACTCCCTACATCTGCTTTCACAGTTCCAGACGTTTCTCTTTAACGGTCCATGCTGTAGAGGTTCCTGAAGACCCATTTCCTTGGAGATGGTATGTACGACAAGAGGCAGTTTAGGAGGCCACTTGAACTATGTTGTCTGGGCAAGCTACTTAACACCTCTTTGGGCCCCAGGTCCCTCATGTGTAATATGGGGAAAATATCACTTTCTACTTTATAGTGTTGTTTTGAGGATTAAATGATCATGTGTATGTGTGTGTGTGTGTGTGTCCACAGTACTTGCACATGCCAAGTGCCATGTAAATTGTTATTATTCTCAAATATTACTGACACAACCTGTTGTTGAGTATTGCTTACCTCATCAAGGAAAAAGAAAACCTTGGCAGAAACTTTGACAGTGTCATGAAGGGGGAAGGAAGCAAGGTCAACGTTTGTTTGGGAATTGGAAGCTTGGTTTATGGTGGATCTTTTAGTTAAAGGGCTTGCTTATAGTTAGGTGAAGGTTAGGATACAATTGCCTGTCCCTAACTGTTTTTTGATGCTTTCCATTGATGATTTGGTGGCTCTTCAGGGAAGTAAAGCCATCTGCTGGGGCCAGAATCTCATCAATAGTGGCCAAGTTAATACAGACAGTAAATTGGTAGTTGTTACTGTTTTGGGCTGGTTTTTGCATCAGGGGGAGGGAAGGTACGGGGACATAACAGGGGTGATAAGTAGTTTCAGTCCTCAGTGTATGTAGGTAGACAGTTCATGTGGTGATTATTATTATTTCTTCTTCTTCTTGGTTCTATTATTGTCATGTTTCTCAGAATAGGTGCAAGTTAGCTAACTACCATATTAACTAGAGTAGTAAGATAATCTGTTTTTCCCATAATCACCCAGGAACCATCAGGACTCTGAGAAATCGGGTAAAACAGAGGGAAGCTCCTGGAAAGTCAGATCTGAGTAAAGCAAAAATGTAGAGGACTGTAAGGGGAGTTGGGAAGGAGTGGAGTAAACACAATGAGCAGTGAGATGATACCAGAAACACATTGCCTATAGCACTTTTTTTTTTTTTTTTCTGATGTCAGTCTGTTCGGTTCCAACATTTAAGCACTTACATTGGGTTTGAATCTTGGAGGGCAACAAGAATCAACCACTGTATTGGTTTTCCTTTGTTTTTCTCTCTGAAGCCATTCAGGTATCTGAAAGATCCTTGAGGAAGGCATTGCACACAATATTATTAGAAATAAGAATGCTACTTGAAGATAGATGCTTGTTCCTATATTAAAGGGAGGCAGCATGACTATGAGTTTATGGCAAGGGCTTTGAACTGGGTGGATGTGCCTTCAAATCCTGTTTCGGCCACATACTAGCTGTGTGGCCTTGGACATGTTATTTAAGCTCACTTCGCTTATTAAACTTCACTTTTCTTGAACTAAGACCACAATATCTACTTGCAGGAAATGTTATAAAGAAATAATTATTAGCACATAATTCTCAATAAATTGCATTTACATTAGAATGGGCAGGTAGGCTTTGTATTTTATAGGTTATATCTATATATGCACTCTGGATATATGAATAGATCACAGATCACTATGTAGTCATGAATTATATACTATATAAGTACAAATTAGTAACTGAAATATATATCATTTCTGCTTTAGATAAAACTAAAATCTTATTAATTACACGTGCACTCAAAATCACAGAATTTAGTTTTAATTGCCAATTATAACTGATTATAATACCTAAAATTTCATCTACCTAACAAGTAATCCTATTCTTGTTTATACTCAAGGCCTCAATTTTTATGTCACTTATTGTTATTAATTTCCACAGACAGTAATATTCGCTTTTGAGCTTTCTCCCATTCACTACAACATTTTTAAAAAGAAAACTTATTTGGACTTAAAATCTATTTGTTACAGCAAACAAATGACAAATCCACATGCTTGATGAAAAGAGTCAACTGACAAAATAGGTTTCAAAGGATCTAATAATGTAAAAATTAAAAGGCAAACTGTAAGTCTTCCTCAAAGAGGTTTATAATGAAAAGAGATGAAATCGGCATCATAACAAATGACATTTTTTAACATGTATAATGCATTTCATTCTAATACTATGTTGAAACTGAATAGCAATCATGTCTTTTCTCTTCCTCTTCCTTTTCATGGTGCCAAAAGAGCCCATACATCCAGGTAGCCTTCAGATATAGTGCCAGAGAGCCCCCATTTCTATCACTCCCTGATGATGAATGAGGTTCTTCTTCTAAACAAATAAGCACTCCAGAGGGTTACCCTTGACAGGGCTGTTAATCCAGAGAGCTTGCCTTATCACTGCAGAACTCAAGGGCTGAAGGTTTACAGGATCCCTGCACTGCCTGGCTCTTGGGCAGTTGTCAGGAAGCTGCATGGCACACGGCCACCCTTTTCAAAGAACAGCCAGGCTCTGCCCTTCTCTTCAATGTTCTATTTCCAGATCTGGTCTTCAGCTAACTTGGGGTGTTTCCTCTTAGCAAATTGAAATCATGTATATTATACATGCAGCAATTGGCTAATAGGCTACATTAAGATAGCTTTCATTTTCTCTCCAGAAAAGCAACTTGCCAACATAAATTCCCCTGCATGTAAAACAAATAAAAGACAAGGAGGTTAACTGATCGGGCCCGGTCCACAAAAGCAGACGTAGAACCACCACCTTGGATTCCAGGATATGAAACACAGAGACAATCTTCAACTCTTATCAGCCATGTATAAATTTCTTCCCAAAACTCACTGGCCCTTGACTTTGCTTCCATTGACATCTAGACTAAAGGTCAGCATTTCTTTTACATTCCAGAAGTTATTAGGAATCAACTTCCCTTTATATTCCTGCTAAGAATTGATGAGTTGGCTTTAACTCAATGAGGTTCAACAAATCTCTTAGTAGCCTCTCTGAAAATATGTGTCCAGATGATGATTCAGTGGTCAGGGAAAGGGCTTCTCTAGCTGACATAGACTCCCTTGGTATTTTAAAAAGTATCAACATATATATATATTTTTCAATGAAAGTGAAAAGTTAAAAACCAGTTTTGCCTCTGTAAATGATTAGCAGGCACTTCAGACCTCCTTCTAACCTCCTCTATTCTTCCAATCCCACAATGTAGCACCGCAGGAGATATGTAGAAATAAAGAATGCATATTTTTTATCCCAGTCACAAGCCTTATGTCTTAAAAGGTTTAGGAAAGGCATGTGACATGGCCTGTTTGAAAAGCAGAGCATAATGTGTTTTCAGTTTATAAATTATAAAATATTCAAAAGCACAGACTAACACCAAGGAATTGGTTACTGCTAGATATCTGGAACTGTTTTTTTCTTTCTCTTATCTCCTTGCTTTTTCTTTTTTTTTTTTTTTCCCCATTAAGAACAAAAGGCAAATATAATGCAAATGAAATGCCTTAGGCCTGAGAAGATAAGAAGGAAAACATCTGTGCCAAAAAGAGAAAGAATATGGGGGGTCTCTTGGAATGCTTATCAAACAAATTATTTAATCATGGGATTTTTTTTTTTTATTGACCAATTCCTAGGATGTTATTTTCTAATTTGCATGTTGCTTGAATATTAAATTTTACAACGCTATAGTTAAGCAAAACAGGGATACTATTTTGTATTTTGTTTTCAACTTCCTTCACAAAAAGCCTCAAAATTATAAATACCGCTGTTCAGTGCAGAAAGTTTACTATTTTATTTCAACCCAGAATTGCTGCCTAGCAGATACTACACAAAATGAGGACTCTCAACATCCTATCAGATTATGTCATTGCATTTGTTAAGAAGGAAGAGCTGGGATATGCTCTAGCCCAGTGATAATACTGAGCTTTCCAAATACTCCGAATCTGTGTGGGTAGCAATTTAAGCCTTACACTGGGATCTATAGGCCTTTCTGAAGATTCAATATAAATGAAAGATTAAGCAGGCCATATTAAAATGGCTCAAGAAGATTCCACATTAGGAAAGCCCAGTGTTTTCCCGTTTCATATAAATCTATATACATGCATATCGGACCTAACTGAAAAGGCCAAAATCTAAGGAAGGATCAGTTCTTCTGTAATGCTCACAGGTAGGGTTTTTAGATTCACATAAAACCCTTTCATTCAAATTCCGTGGCTGGTTTTTAAAATTCTCTGTATTTATTATGAACTAGTAAAAGCGAAAACATTATTTAGAGTCTCAACATAACTGAACCTGGGGCGCCTGGGTGGCTCAGTCATTAGGCATCTGCCTTCGCCTCAGGTCATGATCCTGGGGTCCTGGGATAGAGCCCCCCATCAGGCTCCGTGCTCAGCAGGGAGTCTGCTTCTCCCTCTCCCTCTGCCTCTCCCCCCCCCCCAGCTTGTGTTCCCTCTCTCTCTGTCAAATAAATAAAATCTTAAAAATAAATAAATAAATAACTGAACCTTAGTAAATATTACAAGCAGAAAGTTAAGTGTAAGCCCCAACCTCTCCCAGCTCCTACACCCTAGATACTTTATTTTGTGGTTATGTCATACTTTTCTTAGGCCATCTTCAATCTTTATGGCAAGAAAAAATGTTTCCCTTAAGTTGTAAGACTATAGAAGTATGTAGTTATGATAGTTACATTTATCAAAAAAATCTGTTAAATATCTTTTGACCTAACTTGAGACTCAATTCAAAACATCACCATGATTTATCTATCATTGTAGTACTTTATATATTTCATGGAGATTTCAACAAATAGATGAAAATATATTATTTCTAATGTCAAGTATATAGAAACTACATTTTAATACAGTAACTATTAAAAGAAGAAAGTACTTAATTTCTAGGTAGACTGCCCCCTGTATCAAGATGGACGGTATTGCTGAAAGATAAATGTAAGTGTAACTAAACCAAATATACAATGGAGACTCTTAAAAGAGATTAGATAAATGAGAAACAACTCAAAAGAAAAGTAAGAAATGAATTAAAGGATTTATTTATCCAGTTTCGAATGTTGTGGCTTCAGAAGATTATGAAAAGAAGTTGAGTATCGGTTAAAAAAAAGAAAGTAAAAGGAGGAAAAATTTATTTGCAGAAATAGATGATTGAAAGTAGGGAAGATGAAAATTAGATGAACAAATCTTTTCTAAATAATGGAAAAGATTTTGCCTGAAACAAACCCGAGTCACCTTAGAGCTACAAGTTTAGAGCCTTCAAGTTTTGTAATGGAAATAAAAGGATATTTTATAAGAAGCTTATCTTTGCTCTTAAATATCTTTCTAGAGTCTTAGCTTGATTCTGTTGGATAAATTAAATCTTATGAGAAAATCTTACTTGTTTCTTAGAAGAATTGCTATGTCTATCTTAAGTGAGTTTATAGCCCCTTATCTTAGAATAGATACATGATTGGATAGTTGTATTCCAATCAATGACATTTTCCAGAAACATTAACTAAAGAGAAGAGTGTTGCATTTGAGATGTTTGGATAGAGGAGAATCTTTCGGGCCTTTCGTAGGATGTATTCCTCTCCAATAATCAGGCAGATGTACATCTCAATTGCCCTTTATTTTTACATATCTATTGACTAGTACATTCTGCTAAGGAACAAACACAATAGCATCCATGAGAGAGCTATCAAGTGTGATGTAACTGCCCGAGAGAGAGATGTGTCCTTGTTTTCCTCCCTCTGTTATCTCACTAGACAAATCTCTCCAGCCTTTAATTGCACCCTTGACTGTGCAATAATTAACAGTTTGGGTTGCGGGGAGAGAAGGGTCTTTTTAAAGAACTATGTAATAGATTAGCCGTTTTTACCATATACCTCAACTTAGCATGGAATTGATTTGTAAAATAGACATTGCTTGGCAACTGTCATTTAATGTTCTGCTTGGACACTACCGGAAAGCATTTAGATTGATCGAGTGTTCTTTAAGATGAATGTATAAAGTTGATTTAATTGATATCAGAGTTTCTCTTCCCATTTATCGTTAGATACAATCTGTAGTGCATTGCATTATCTTCTTTTTGAAAAAGATCAACAAAAGGGAAAGAGATTCTCCCTTTGTAGTTCCCCTGAAAACAAACATTAACTCCTGCATCCCAGATGAGACGGGAGGGTGAGGCAAGGCTCCCCGGTCTCCCAGCGCAGTCTGTAATAATGTATGGGAGGTAGATGGAGGCTGCTCCCCAGAAGCTCAGATTAGAGAATCCCCTTTAAAAATGAAGTCAAATAAACCCCAGGAAAGATCATTCGCTGGGCTTTCATCAGTTAACTCACATGTCATTTTATCACAGGACCAAGTCAAGTAAATGAATTGAACAAAAAAGTTCTCCAGAATGAAATGAGAAACTGACTTCATACTATAGCCAGAGGACTCACTGTTAGGCCTAACTTACATGCTCACAAACCAGAAACTGGCTTGATATTACAAACTATTTTAGCAAGAGTAAGTAAAAACTACTGCTATTCTCAATGAACACTTTCTAATGGTGAGATGATAATATTATAAGACGTTTATTTCAAATGAAGACTTTAAATAGTGGAGACATTTCTGTAAGGAGATGTTAAGAAGTTATGTCCCTTTGTATGTGTGAAAACTTTAGGCTTGATCCAGTTTGTTTTTATATTGTGAAATAAAATTGTGGTTTTTTAAAATAACATGTAGTTTCTATCACTAAACATTCCTAGCTATGGGGATACCTGGGTGGCTCAGTTGATTAAGTGTCTGCCTTTTGCTCGGGTCGTGATCCCAGGGTCCTGGGATAGAGCCCCGCATCGGGCTCCTTGCTCAGCGGGGAGCCTGCTTCTCCCTCTGTCTGCCGCTCCCCCTGCTTGTGCTCTCTCTCTCTCTCTGTGACAAATAAATAAAATCTTTAAAAAAAAGAAATTCCTAGCTATGTATGTATAAATCTGAAGTGTGTGAGTGTCCAAGTTTAGAGCCTATAACATAGAGTTTCTACTCAAGAACACAATCTAAGAATTAATTTTTTAAAATTCTAGCATAAACATGAGTTGCAACGTGAAAATCTTCCAGATCAGTTTTTCATCACATGTAGCCTTGCTTAAATAAACCCCCTAAACCTAGAGGAAGTAAAGGTAGGTCAGATGTTAGGTAGGAAAATAGGCTAAGACATCTCTCCTCACTGACCACTGTGATGACCATTTAAACCACCTTGGTTTCAAGGACTGTGTGAACCTATGGTTTCAGAATCGAAAAGTAAAATGTCATGTACTAAAACATAAGAAATACAGGTCCAAAACTTATTAGGCAGGCTCAGGAATGACCGTTATCGCTTGTGGGACCCAGTGCAAAATGAATATGTGGGAAAACAGCAGAGAGGCAAGGTTAAATGAGAGGCAAGTCCTATGTCGCTCCACAGGATCACGCCGTACGCCCATGAAGCCAGCCCTGGTTACAAGTACTGCAACTTGTAAGGAAAGAATAGCTTAATTTGCTTTGAGTAACTTCTCCACGCTTCATATTATTCTCCATCAAATAGTCTCAAAGCACAAATTTACATGTGCATTGACTGGATATGCATTCAGAGACCTTTTACCTGGCCTCTGTTTGTGTGGCTTCATATCTTTATGACATGGAATGAACAGCTTGGCGCCACGTTGCTGTTATCCATTAACCATCCCTGTTTTCCTAATCATCTTTGACTCAATCTTTCTCTGTCCTATCTGTTATTGTCTTCGGAAAAGAGATGTGAGGTTTCCTTAGCCTGTTCTGGTTTACATGACATGATTTGTGTATCTGCCTACAAGAGTTTCTCAAATGAACCCTGTGCATTATCTTCTTCCCCCAGCCCCTCCTCCTCTGAAAAAAGAAGAAAAAGGTCGTACATCTGTAAAATGACAGCACTTATGAAAAATGAGAGTTTGGCCCACATGGCTCTCATCAGACACAGACTCATCTGCTGTACCACAGACACTGCTCATTTCCTTCAGAATCAGACTACAGTTAAAAACAGGAAACACCTAATAAATTGCCAGGTCTATCAAATTAACAAAGCATAAAGAAACCTTCTAGGTAATCAATGAGTACTGCTTGCTTAGAGAAATGCAAGTGTCAAACATAAGGAACCTAGACTTATGACCATATTTTCCTCTATAAAACTACTTTAAGATGTCAACCTTAATTTAAATTTAGAAATAAAGAAACCTACTCAGAGAAAGTGTGGAAAAATTAGACTTTTCATCTAATTTTTGGACACAGATGGACTTAAAGTATTTCAAAAGCAAGAACTTTTATCATATACTCATTGTGCTTGGATTTTTAGGCACACACATTTTATTTTAAAAAAAACAATAAATTAAACATACAGCAATCATACAAGTGACAGAATTCTCAAGGCAACCTCCCTTTGTGTGAAATTAAACAATCCCATTTCTTAATGGGAAAAATAGTAGTATTATGAAAAGATTTTATCATAGCAATATCTAATTGTTAAAAGCTGCTTGTTTTCATATATTTTTACCTAGAAGTGAAATCAGTAATAAGCCATGAAACAAGGGGATACTTTCTTGAGCTATATTTTGGATAATAAAAATACAAGTAAATTTAAATTTGGAAAAGAAGATATGCAATGCAATTGCAACCCTTCTCAACCCTGCTCCTAAAAAATCCTTTCTTCTTGAGAAAATAGAGGGTAAAAGTCTGAAAAAAAAACTTTGCCCTCGTTTTCTACAAAGCCTTTTAAAGTCTAATCTCTCTAATGCTTATGTGCTCTGGGTTTTATTCCCATCCTTAAAACAAGTTTCTAAGAAAATGTCATGGAAATAAAAACTTCTCAAAATTGATAAGAAAAATATCCCTTACGTTCCTAAGTTTGAATATACTCATTAGGAAAACAACCTTTATTTCCAGAAAAACTGCTCTGTCTTCAGAAGTCACACAAATGTTTCTACCACCACTCGAAGACATTTTACTATTCAAATCAAGAGTCTATGCCACTGAGAGTATTATTTGTCCTGTGTATGAGTGACCCCTTGAGGTGCTGTATTGAAAAGACTATTTTATGTTCAGAGTGGAAGAGTTCCCCTAACACAATGTATGCATGCTAAGAATTTGCAACAGAGCAATTTATTCAAAAGTTCCCTGAGAATAATAATTATAATTTTAAACAATCTAAGAAAAAATGCTCCTTTTAGCAATGTGTTTCATATAGTATTCATACATATTAACCAAGAAACAAATTTTGAATACTGAATACAAGATTTTATGCTAGAAATAACCATTCTAGTCAGAATACAACATCAGACCCTATTTCAAATAATCCATGCTCTGATTTTATACGATACCAGATTTTATCAAATCATGTTATCTGGATCATTTCCAAAAATATATGGTGGCTACAACAACAACAGATATAATAACACATAATTCCTGCCCTTTAAAAGTTTAGAACTGAATTGCAAACTGCATGAAAAAAAATAATAATTAAACTAGAATTGTCCAGGAAGACATGATAATTTCATTGTCTTCATTGTCTCAGATAAAATGTCTGAAGCTACCTGAGCAGTAGGCTGGCATGAAAAAGCAAGTATTCAGAACTGCAATACTTCTGAGTCTGTCAAAAGTGAAATGACTTTAGAGGTGGATCCAAGCAGAAATACCAACACTAAACCGAATGCCTAAAGAGCGGGTGATTCATGACCTGGAGTTCCACTCAAATTGACGATACACAAAGTGCATTCTAGAAGGTAGGGTCATAATGACATGAATCTGGAAAGTGGTAATCCCTGTCTGTAGGCAAGTAGTATCTCGAGGTGAGGTAGAAGTAGAAGATAGAATGAGGCAATGCCTCAGCCAGCATGGCTGAGTGTTAAATATAGAATTCAAGTTCTCAGAAATAAAGGGTTAGTGAGGGTAGGGCCCAAATCAGCCTGATATTCAGGGCAAGATTTCATTTTTGGCTGGACTTGGATTATAAACTAATAATTATGGGTTCCACATTTGGATAATAAAAACACAAGTAAATTTAAATTTTAGAAAAAAAGATATGCTATGCAATTGCAATTGATATTCTTCTTACTGATTTTGAAAAGTTTTTATTTCCTTGACATTTTCCTAGAAACTTATTTTAAGGATGGGAATGAAACCCAGAAGTTAGGTAAAAGGCAAGCTAGTGCAATCAGGGCTCATCTACTGAACATCAGATTCTAAGTTGAGAGGAACAGATATATTCCTTATCCCTTCCTCATGGCAAGACTTACAGATCCTTAATAAGTAGTCAGAATTGACTTACATTGCCTCAGCAACTGTGCCAAATACTAGACAAACTTGACAAGCAGGAACAGACCCAGTAGAAGAGATTTGATGAGAACCATTGAGCAAGGGTGAGATTTTGAAAAGGGAGCAGAGAAATGTGGAGTTTGTAGGGGAGGAGTGATATTTACTACTTATTTAGGAAATGAAACCTGTTTATTGAGCATTCTGCCAGACATTAATATCAATAATCAATAATTTTACATATGAATGGTATAACAGTTATTACCATATAAAATGACATGGAGACAATAAAGATCTTCAAAGGCTACCTGAATGATTTTAAATAGTTTTTAAAAATTAGATTCCATGTTAAAAATATAGTTTTTATGTTAAACAGGGATTACTTAAATGTCTTAAATAGATCACAAGTCTATGCCATTATATTCAGTGAATCTTATGGCTTTGTGTACATGGCTTTATCCTGTTAACAATTTTAACAATTATTTTGCTGAACATATAAAGGTATCCTCATCAAAAATTTTGAAGCTAAGCAGATTGTTATACACCTAATGTGTATTATTACACAAATGACAAAAACAAGATTAAAAATTATCTTGATAAGCATAAAAATGAGCCCAACCACAAATATAAAATTGGACAATGCTAGATATAATGTGCTTCCTCAATGTTAAAAAATAATTCAATAGTCTTAGATGAGAAACTCAAAACTGTGAAGATTTAATTCGACTATATTTATTTGTATATTTAATACAATTTAAATAAAAATATAGCTTATAGCAAAGGTGATGGAATATGACAGAGAGATTTTCTGAATGAATAAATACATAATTGACAGTTTTAGAAAAGAATGATACTGAGAAATTTGTTCTATCAGCTAGAGAAGTATACTATAAAGCTACAATAAACAAGCTGATATAGTCAAGTCTGTCCATATACCCCTGTTTTGGGATAAATTCTTAGAAGTTAGAAAAATCTATTTGGCTCTGCTCAATAGCTAAACTCTCTTTTTTAAGCAGGGTTTATCAATGAATTATTCTTTGCAATCAAATATTCTCAATAACAGGATAATGTATTAGCTAGATTAGTAAAACTCTATAAAAAATCAACTGGATATTGACCTTTTTGAGTCAGTCATTCTACTGCCACAAACTAATTCTCTATGAGCCTTAAGAAAACATTCAAGGCAATGTTTGCAACTGAAACAATTTACTCTGTAACCTCACATCCCCTTTTTTTCTCCCCATGACTTTTTCCAGAAAAAATAAAAATATTTTTCAGAAAAACCCTGACCTAGTTCCTCCCACCTCTGCCATGAACTCCAGGAGAGAGAAAACAAACTGTGGCTCAAGGAGAGTCATTATTTTCCAGGGTAAAATAGAAGGTGTCCCACAGAGAGCATTTGTCATCAGAGCAAACCTTCTCATGGTCTATAACCTCTGCCTCGATCTGGTAGATAACAGGAAGCACAGAGAAACTTAAAGACAGAACTCTGAACATTTGTAAGAGGAGAAACAACTCCACGATCCATGGTCAAGCCTTACGTAAGAAAACAAACCTTCCAATGCAGTCAATGAAGAAACCATAGGGCCAACTCCATCTGACCAAGGGTTCCAACCATTTTTCGTGAGGAAGGACCATCTTACCACCCTGTGGGGTTTTTTGTATTTTTGAACTATACAATCATAATAAATTGTTACATAACAGTGAATATTTCTCACTCCATTGTACATGTTAAGTTATTCTAGCTAATTTTTATGAGCAATAATAAATTCCCAAGTAAAAATAACTCTTTCTAATGATACCTTGAATGAGGTAGAAGTTATGTTTTTCCAAATCAAGACTATATTTTTTCTTAAAAAACTGCAGAACAAGCAAGTATTACCCCTTATAGGATGCCTCTTAAGAAAAATTATTTCTATCAGCATATGTCATCCAGTGCATAAAAATGCTCTAAAAATGCATTATCTAATCCTGTCATGGATTCTATGTAGTCTGAATTAGTTTTTAAATTGGTGCACAGGGGTTGCCTGGATGGCTGAGTTGGTTCAGCGTCTGACTCTTGATTTCCTCTCCGGTCATGATCTCGGGGTCATGGGATCAGGCCCACATCGCATCGAGCTCTGTGCTCAGTGTGGGGTCTGCTTGTCCTCTCCTTCTGCTCTGCCCCCTGCTCGCTCGCTCTCTCCCAATAAATGAATGAATGAATGAATAAATAAATAGAAATAAACTGGTGCACAGTGTTTATCAGGTCAATGTAATAACATCAACACTTACTAAGGCACTGAATTTAAGTAACTATAGATTCTTTAGGTGCATGAATGTGGGCATGTGTGCATATGCACACACATACACACAGAGCAGACAGATAGGTAGAAGTAACAGGTAAAACTAGAAAAACTATGTTATTAATTTAGTGGGATCCATTACTACTTTTGGATAAAGCAAGCCAACACATGTCATACTGAGATGTTGTCATTGAATAAAAACCTCTCGTTTTTCATTGTAAGTCTAGATAAGTATCAATTTGAAGTAGTAAATCATTTGACTTATAAGACACCCCAATGAGATATAGATTTATTTCTCTGGGTACACATAGTAGCAATACTAAAATGTGTTCTTTTGGGGTTCTTAGGAGTCTAACTTAAATGCACCAAGGATTATGACTTGCTGTGACATATGGATTGCTGGCCTCCCATGGGTATATCCTAAGTCCTTGAAAGCAGGACTTGTTAGCAGGAAGAAAACTAGCCAGCTTTACTAAACATTAAACATCAAATCTGTGCAAGCACTGTTCAAGGGCTTTACCCCACAATTACAGTCAATCCTCTCAAAGACCCTATACAACTGAGGAAAAAAATATACTGACTTACCCAGTATTACACAGATAGCATTAAGAAAAGCTGGAACTGAATCTCAGGTATGTCTAGCGTCAGAGCTTAAGTTCATTAAATTTTCATGATGTGGGCTCATGAAAATAGCAACTATCTAACCCACAGAATTTTGTAAATTCTTAATTTTTAAATAAACTGTGTATCTTAAACAATGGATAAATTTAAGTTTAGATCTTGTCTCAAATCAATTGGTCCCACAATATTTTTTTAGCTATATTTTATTGTTCAATGTGGAAAGGAGATTATCACTGAATTGATAATTTCCCTAAACAAAGCATCTATATTGTTTAAAATCATTTGTGGGAAAAGGGGGGATAAAAATAACTACATTTATACATATATATCTAAACCTATACCCATACTTATATCTATCTGTAAAGATAGAGATAAAAATATCTGTAAATATTTTTCTCTGCTACAAATAAAACAAGAAATGGGTAAGCTGTGCTTGGGAGCAATTAAAAGGGAAATTCCAAACCTACACACCAAATGTAGCAGAGAGAAATGTGAAACTACACACCCTAATCTGAACACTCATCCCACTGGAATGCAGGGAATTTTTCCTCGGTTATTATTGGGAGGATTCCCTTTCTCCCTACATGGATCCAGAGGTCCCATGCAATGTCAGTACATCAGGAAGCTCCTCTGCTTTTTTCTCTGAACAGGTTGGTACAGAGATGTCCCTTGTCCAAGTTTAGATGGGGCCATGGTAACCTGTTGCTCTTGTACCATATGTAACACAAGAGAGTCTTGGCTGAGGCTGGAAACCAGAGGCAAGGGACCAACCTCTAAGGCCCATCTTGTCACCATTGCCCTCTGAGGACTTTCCACCTCCCAATTAGGGACCAAATGTCTTCCAGGCCCACCCCAGCCTCAGAGAATGCCTTCGTTCTCATCTCTCCCTCTTCAAAGAGCTCAAGCTTCTAGAAAACAAAATCCAAATCACAGGTTGTGAACAACTTCCACTTTCGCCCTCTAAACAAACTTTCCAAATGCACCAGGGTCTGGCTACATGTTTGGACCCAAGGAATAATAATAGAGAAAAAATAAATTGATTAATATCTTCATAACTTATCTTGCACACAAATAATATGCAAAGGTAAAGAAAACAATAATTTTGCCTCTTTTCTCTCTACCATGCCCTATTTCTCACTTACACGTGCTTTTGTATATTACTCTTTCTCTAACTTTTTCCATTTCTCTCATGCTTTCATCTCTCTTCTCTCTTTCCAGGACCCATATCCCTCAGCGAAAACAGAGATGCTCGGGGGGCTCAGTCAGTTAAGTGTCTGACTTTGGGTCATGATCCCAGGGTCCTGGGATTGAGTCCCACATCAGCCTCTTGCTCAGCGGGGAGTCTGCTTCTCCCTCTGCCTGCCACTTTCCTCCTCTCTCTCTGACAAATAAATAAAATCTTTTAAAAAAATAAAATAAAATAAAACGCCCCCATGTTGAATATAGCACTAGCTTAGATTAAACTGGTAGGAGAATCTTTAAAAATATTCGCCAATAACTCATTCTAAGTTTCGCATTTTAGAGTCTGTGTGTGTGTGTGTATACTAATTTTTATTTTTTGTTCTCAACAAAGTTTGGCAATAGAGATCTTGATGGTCTTGAGGATATTCTGGTCAAAGCACCCTATCCACCACCCCCACACCCAAGTGATGTTTATAATTTAGATGATAAAATACCACTTTAACTTGCAAAAACTAGTTCCCTGTCTTTTTCAAACTTTCCTCAGACACAGGCACTTTACCTTTTTCACGTTTCCAAGCCCCTTAACTGTTTAACTCATTGAAGTTTTAGAACATTACAAAGTGAAGTTGCACTTAACAGATGTTCATTTCAAGGAGCTTCGGAACATTATAAATTATTGTAAATTAATTGCTCATTTTGGAGTTTGACAAAGCAGCTCTCAGGGCCTTTCCTGATCTGTGCCGCAGGAAAGGAAGAGTGAAAAAAGAAATAGATTGGGATCCCAGGAAAAAGAGTGTCTCCCGTGCTTTAGTAAGTGGCTCTGTCACATAAAACTTATGTTGGCTGTTAAGTGGCCAAGCCAGCTGCATCCCATGTGCCACAAATGCTCTGGCCTCTTATTTCTCCCGTTTAGTTATTGTGTCTATAAATTCAATGGGCCACCTGTGCAATGTGCTCATCCAGAAGAGCCCCAGAGGAAGCATTAATGTATCAAGGCTCATAAAGCACAAATCCTTAAATGTAAAAACCGACACTTTCATCCTCTCTAGGCTACATCTATATAGATTTCTTTTTAATGAAAAAGAAAAAAAGGGTTATTCTTCTGCTTACAGTTAAATGCCTATGAATGGTATTATATAACTAATGATTATATACAGTTTTTAAATTTCTACTATTCTAAAGCGACCTAATTTTATTATCCCATCAGACCACAGTTAGAACACCCATCACTCTCAGTAACTCACCATTTAATCTAATCAGGAAAAGAATCCATGCCAAGCGTCTAACAAGCATCAACTCACAGGACCAAAACAGAACAAAGTACAAACTTTAAAAGTACCTGAACACATCTTTTTCTCCTTTTAATTCTCTTCTATTTTTCCTGAAAATCTGGGGAATCTAATAGAGAATCCATTCCTCTAATTTGCCTTTTCACTTTGACAGTGTTCGCCGAACACTTTAATGTACTTAGCAACGTTTTGAACATGCCCCTCTTAGTGTGTCACCTGGAGGGTTGAATTATTTATTCATCTCATCTCCCCCCTCCATACTGGAAACTTCTAACAACAGTTCTTAATAGTGGTTGGAGAGGAGGTGTGTGGATCATTTAGAGACCTCTTTGTATATATATATTCACCTTCCCAGCACTTTCTACTCTATCCTAAAGACTAACAAAACCCAGGAAGGTAGGGAGTAGAGAATAGAGAAGAAAGGTCATGTGTATTTTGACAAAGTTCCCCACTATAGGGAGGAGATATATTGCATTCATATTTCTGTGCCTATCGGTACCTGGCACAGCACAGGGGATTAATAGACTCTGAATGAATGAGTGAGTGAAACAAAGTAAAGCAAAAACCCAGTTCGAATAACTCAGTACTAATAATTTTGAGTCAAATCATCCACCAAGCCCATTTTGAAAAAAAGTGATTTTGATTATTATTTATATTTGAGTATTATCTTCTAGTTAACATTTGTACAGTGACGAGGAGAGGACACAGGGAGGTGATGGTGTTTAGGGGAAGAAGTGAGTCAGTATCGATTCATAAGAGTAAGGCTAAGTGTAATATATAAAAGACAAAGAGAAGCTCTATGGTTTAATGACCGTGTTAGGCCTCAGGTTCCTGCATTAGAACCAGAACATTTACCTTTGAATGTGTGCTGGAAAGCTGAACCAAACCTGCCACACACTTCCATTATTTCCCTACTGATAAAACGTTGGAAGTTATCACCAAAACATAATAACTACTTAAGAGGAGGCAATAAAACATATTTTGTGACACCTCTCGAGTGATCAGAACCAACTCCTTTCCTTAGCAGGGAGTGAGGGAAAGAGACAAATCAGATAGTCACTTAAGTTAGTTCAACTTCAGAATCAGTAGAAAAAAATTGATCTTACCCAAAAAGAGGTCTGGACTTTACCCTTGTCTCCTGGAAGATGATCTATAGAAAGAGTGTCTTTTTTAAACTGGGGGCTTTGGGACACATGACATTCTAACAATATGACTTATGATGGGGGTTTGGGGCCATGCAGCATCCACTCTGCCTCAGTTGGAGCTGGAGACTAAAGGCATCATCCAGAGGGGCTGGAGATTAAAGATCAAACACTTGGACAGTCATCTCCATAATGGACCCCTAGGTGAATTTCCCTGGTTGGCAGTACTCCGTGTGTATTGTCACACATCATCACCGGAAAAGTAACACTGTCCATGACTGCATGAGAAGAGGATACCGGAAGTTCCTTGTTTAGAACTTTCTTGGATTCTGCTCCATGAATCTCTTCCATTGGCTGATTTTTTAAAAAATCTTTATCCTTTCCCTATAATAAACTGTGACTATGAGTATGACAGCTCTCAGTGAGTGTGATGAATCCTTCTAGGGAACTAGAAAAACTGAGGGTGGTCTTTGGAACCCCCAAATTCTGCAGTTGGTGTCTGAAGTGCGTGGTCTTGTGAACTGTTCTCTAACTTTGTACAGAGCTTTCTGATTTTTTCTTTTTTTTTTTGAGAGTCACAGACTCTCAGGCCACTGCAACAGAGGAATTAAATGAGCAACAGAATTGTCTGAAGTTAGAAGGGCCCTGTGTATCCTACTCTGGGCTACAAAGGCTGCATGGTTCTCCAGAAATCCTGACTCACTGTCAGCAGTATCTGCAGTGGCGAAGCAAACTATGGCTTCATAACTTTAGAAAAACCATCTCTCTAAACTGTTTTTAATTTATTTGAAAGCTTACATAGTAATTTTCTAATTTCCTGCTGAAGGATAGATGCACTACTTTGTTTTTTAATTCTTTCCTGATTCACTGTAGGGACTCACAGCAGGGCATTACTTTAATATTTAAATAAATAATAACAGATTCGACTATCATAATCATAACCAAAATACATGCATACACAAACAGTGTTTACTCTGTGCAGGGAATATTCTGAGTGCTTTAAATAAATTAATTCTCAATCGTCAACTCTTATTATGATTGATGTTCAGCCACTGATAAACTTTTTACATTAAAAAAAAAATGAAGCCATCCAATCAACTAAATAGCCATAAATCAACTAAACTTAGTTGACTGGTTTAACTAATTCAGTGGCATCTGAAAAGGCCACTTTGTTTCAGTTAGGTTGTCCTCTAGCCACCATTTTAGCTCAGAGCTACATCCAGGATTTTTACTGCTGATCTTCTACAAAGAGCATCACAGGATCTGTTGTTTTCCTGGAAATACTATTGCTTATCCTGGCTACAAAAAAAGGACTTATAGGAAATCCAAAAGGGACTGGTAGAGCTGGGACCTTGGGAACTGGAAATGGCAACAATCTTCAAAATGTTGTTGAGAGTTGTTGTGTAGAGCAGGAAAAGGATGTTCAGAGATGGCAATTTTTCCTTATCTTGTCTAATATATAAGTTTCTGATCAATATTAACCCTTATGAGATCTGGCTTTCAGAAGTATTTCATGTATGTGCAATAAATTCTTTTCTCTTATTGAAATTATATGAAATGCTGTTATAATTTTTTTTTTCTGGAGCATGCACTCTTTTATTTATCTATTGCTATATAACAAACTACCTGAAATACTCATTCTCTCATGAATCTGCAATGGACACAGGGCCCAATGGGAATAGCTCATCTTTAATCCACTTAGCATCAAATGGAGTGGCTTGAAGGCTGGAGACCAGAAATCATAGAAAAACTCATTCACATATTTAGTTGATGTCGGATGTTGGCTGGGAGTTCAGGTAGAGCTGTGGCCTAAACACCTAGATGTGGCTTTTACATGTGGATGCTTGGCTTCCTCCCAACATGGTGTTTAGGTTCCAAGGACAAAAGATCCAAAGGCCAGAAAGCCAGGAGGAAGCTTTACCATTCTTATTTTTTTTTTATTTTATTATGTTATGTTAGTCACAATACAGTACATCATTAGTTTTTGATATAGTGTTCCATGATTCATTGTTTGCGTATAACACCCAGTGCTCCATTCAATACGTGGTCTCTTTAATACCCATCACTGGGCTAACTCCTCCCCCAACCCCCTCCTCTCTAAAACCCTCAATTTGTTTCTCGGAGTCCATAGTCTTTCATGGCTCATCTCCCCTCCAATTTTCCCCCCTTCATTTTTCCCTTCCTTCTCCTAATGTCCTCCATGCTATTCCTTATGTTCCACAAATAAGTGAAACCATATGATAATTGACTTTCTCTGCTTGACTTATTTCACTTAGCATAATCTCCTCCAGTCCCATCCATGTTGATGTAAAAGTTGGGTATTCATCCTTTCTGATGGCTGAGTAGTATTCCATTGTATATATGGACCACATCTTCTTTATCCATTTGTCTGTTGAATGGCATCTCTGCTCTTTCCATGGTTTGGCTATTGTGGACATTGCTGCTATGAACATTGGGGTGCATGTGGCCCTTCTTTTCACTACATCTGTGTCTTTGGGGTAAATACCCAGTAGTGCAATTGCTGGGTCATAGGGTAGCTCTATTTTTAATTTTTTGAGGCACTTCCACACTGTTTTCCAAAGTGGCTGTACCAACTTTCATTCCCACCAACAGTGTAAGAGGATTCCCCTTTCTCCACAACCTCTCCAACATTTGTTGTTTCTTGCTTTGTCAATTTTGGCCATTCTAACTGGTGTAAGGTGATATCTCAATGTGGTTTTGATTTGAATTTCCCTGATGGCTAATGATGATGAACATTTTTTCATGTCTGTTAGCCATTTGTATGTCTTCTTTGGAGAAGTGTCTGTTCATGTCCTCTGCCCATTTTTTGACTTGATTATTTGTTTTTTTGGGTGTTGAGTTTGAGAAGTTCTTTATAGATCTTGGGTATCAGCCCTTTGTCTATAGTGTCATTTGAAAAAATCTTCTCCCATTCTGTGGGTTTCCTCTTTGTTTTGTTGACTGTTTCCTTTGCTGTGCAGAAGCTTTACCATTCTTATGACCTCACTTCAGAAGCATACACTCTGAAGTCTGTCTATTGCTCAGCTGCATTTTGTTTGTTTTTGTTTTTGTTTTGTTTTGTTTTGTTTCACAAAAGTCCACCTAAATTCAAAACAAGGGGAAATAGACCTTACTTCTTGATGAGGGCTGGCCAAGTTCTGGAAGAGCACATGGGACCAACAATAATGCTTGTGCCATTTTTGGACAGTATCATCTACCACAGCAACTCCCTATGAGAAAGGAAAACTGATGACCTGTTTTCATTTTTTCATAAGGAAATGAAAGAAACACTACCACTGTACTTTCATTCTATCTCATAAATAATATGGCATGTATGCACATTAAGAACTTCAAATTAAAGTTGACAAGCTTTTATGTTCTTTGTACTGTGTCATACTTTTCTCTTATTGGCCCATTGGTAGGTAACTGATCTGGGTAATTCTCAAGGCCTGAATAAGAATAAAACTCTTGTATGTGTTTCAGTCTTGAAAGAATCAGGCCAGTAAACAAGGAATGGCTCTTTCCTGTTCTAGCTCACACTAACCTTTTGTGAAATAACATTTCATGGAATAATTATGTATACTTAAATGCCTTAGGAAAAAAATAAGATATTCCATGTGATATTTTGCTAAAAATGATTCTTTTTTGGGTTATGGAAAGAAGTCTTTTAGAAGTAATCAAAAGATTTCTGATAGACACTAGACATCAGACTTAATGGATTACTGGCAATATTTAATTTGCCAATTCCAATATTGCTAACCCATTTTCCTTAGTTGGGTGTGCCAGGAGCGGTAACCCCCAAAACCACAGCTTACTTAAACAACAGCTTAATTCAACTGATAACACACATTCTTTTCCCTGAAGATAATTTTAAAAAATTGTTTTAATAGCTGTCTCTGGCTTTAGATCAAGTATTCACTGCTGTCAATAAAATGCAAGATTATCTCATATGGTTTTTCCAGTTCTTCTCCATAAGTCAGGCTTTCTAGACTTTTACAATTTTTTTTTTTTTAACTCGGTAATTGAAGATTCTACCAGTATGGGATGGGGCTTACAGTCTTGAACACCAGTAAATCTCTCTGGTCAAACAGTGCTATTTCTTCCTATTTGCCAATTATGTGAGAAACACAAACCAGAATCAAAAATATTAAAGATGAAACAAATCTTAGCATTCCCAACTTTTTTGAGTGTGATTTACTCTCTTACAATATTTTATAAATGTAAAGTTACATTAGAAGCAATTTACTTTGAATAAATGATTATAATTTTCAAAGTACAAGGATTTTGAATGTTAGCAGAGTTATCTACAAAACAGTCACTCTACTTCAAGACAAAATTGAACAAGATACTAAAGTTTTTTGAACTGAGATTATTTTATAATTTTTTGAAAATAAAATGTTATTATAGATATAAAGACATTTACCAGTAAAATTTTCCCATCAGGTAGAGCCCAGAAGCATAGCTTATAATGTCCTTTATGGTAGGCTAAGTATGGTGGAAAGTGAATGGGATTTCAAGACAGAGGGCCCAATTCGCTACAGTTTTGAAAATTCATGTCACTCCCCTAAACCCTAGAGTTACAGGATTTCTTTTCCTTTAGTGCCTGCAATTCTTGGTCACATCACTTCAAAGAAAGAAGAGGTAGACCAGATGAGGAGTGGTGGGCAGCAAAGCAAAGTTTATTGTAAGTACAAAGTTCCGGAAGAGGGAGGGAACCAGAGAAGGTTGTCACCAGAGTTTCTAAGTCTAGAGGTTTTTATGGGCTTATTGGCTGGGCTGTTTTAATCTAATTAACCCTCCATGAGCCAGTCACCCAATCAGGTTTTTGTCATCTATCTATAACATGGGAAATGGTGGAGGGCTCCTTCCAGGGTGGTGTAAAATCCTCCTAAGGGTGGTTTCCTCTTGGGTGGGGGGGTTGGCCCTTGCCCTGCCTGCCTTTCCTCCAACTATCATATCCGTCATTACTAGTATCTTCACCTATCAAGTAAGACATGATAAAAATTAAATCACACTTTTATTTTATGAATTAAAAATATGTAGATGGGGTTTATTTAAAAATTTAAAAGCACTATATAAATTATATCATAATCACTATTTTTATTATTTTGAATATCACACTGCAAAAAAATGAGCAAATAAGAAATTGTTCTTCTTTTCCAGATTTATTTATTTTTTTAAAAAGATTTTATTTATTTATTTAAAAGAGAGAGTGAGGGAGAGAGCACAAGCAGGGTGAAGGGCAGAGGGAGAAGAAGACTCCCCGCTGAGCTGGGAGCCTGATGTGGGACTCGATCCTGGGACTCCGGGATCATGACCTGAGCCAAAGGGAGACGCTTAACCGACTGAGCCACCCAGGTGCCCTTTTCTAGATTTATTATGTATTTTTTAAATTAGATTTGAAGTTACAAATTGGGAGATGGAGAAAACTATCTGTTAAAATGCTAACCAAAACCCAGTTTTGAAGCATTTTATAACTTATCCTTAAAATTTAGTATAATTAGTCCTCTGCTTCCATTCCAAAACAACATTTTTCAGAAACTCAGCTATTTCACATTTTAATATATATTATGGAGGCAAAATAGTAAGGGAATAGTGTGTCATATAATGTAGGGTTTTGTTTTTTTTTAAAGATTTTATTTATTTGAAAGAGAGAGAGAGAAAGAGCAGCGGGGGAGGGCAGAGGGAGAGAGAAAGAGAAGCAGACTCCCTGCTAAACAGGGAGCCTGGGCTCAATCCCAGGACCCGGATATCATGACCTGATCTGAAGGCAGACACTTAACCGACTGAACCACCTAGGCGCCCAGGGACAATGTAGGTTTTTTTGAAACACCTTTATGCTACTTGATGTTTTACAAAGAGAGGAACTTGATTATCTTTCTCTTTAGTGTTTAAGGTTTTCTTTCCTTAAAAAAAAAATCAAACAGAAAGAAGAGTTGGGGAAAGAGCAATAAATAGAATTCCTCAGGATTGTTTTTGAAGTGGCATCAGCCAGAAAGTAAAGCATGATCAGTTTTTCCAAATAAATGTTGTATATCATAAATTAAGTCACCTCATTTAACAATTCTGCACTGTGTCTCACTGCCCAGTTTGGGCTCATACTTACAGTAGGGAGACATAAATGCCCCTTACACCATATCATCACAGCAATGAGAAAATCATGGATGTGGCAATAAATCACATGGCCAGTGTGGTGGGCATCTATCTCACTAGAAAACTAGCATGCCCTGTTCGGAGTTTCCAGACCATGACGCGATTCTCTGAATTTGACAGGAATTATAGCTATGCTAAAATTCACATTTCCTGCCTGCCCACTGAAGGGAAGTAAAATAATCTTCCCCCTTTAAGCCAGTTACTCCTAGAGTCGAGACAGCACTCACCATCATGAAGTTGTTTGGCAAGAGCTTGAGTCTGTTCCCCAACTCCGAGTCACCACAGTTTGAGGCGCTTTGACAAGTCCAGATGGCAAGCATGGGATGGAAAAAATGATCAGATTTGGAGCAAAAAGAATGTGATTCAAGTCCAAATTCTGTCACTTAGATTTGCGTGAGCTTGAGCACGTCAATCAACTTCCCTAAACTTTAGATTGCTCTCTAAAACAAACTCAGTGCCCTATCAGCTAATACCAAAGTGAGAACCCTGTGAAAAACTCCAAGTCCATTTTTGCCAAGATCTACGGTGCTTCCACATCAGCTGAAGGGCTTGCTGACACACAGATGGCTGGGCCGCACCCCAAGAGTCCCGGATTCAGGAGGGTCACGGGTGGGGCTTGGGAATGTGTATTTTGATAAGTTCCCAGGTGATGCTCCTGCTCCTGGACCAGGTACCATCTTTGGCGCACAACTGCTCTAAAACACTATACAAAACATAAGTGAATAACATTAGTATCTTAGTGGGCACCAAAGTAGCTGTAGTCTGTAGTCTGTAGGCGAAACAAGTCTCCTGAAACAAAATACAGCCCATTGCATAAGGCTGCAGCGAGGCTGAGCACAACATGCCACCACAGTAAGCAGAAACTTCTCAGATCACTGTGAGGATTACCACACCCCGCCATGTACGTGTTGTGGTGAGATTTTTTCCAACCAGGCACTGCTGTGCTCAACAATCTGAGAGAGGAGAGTGCCTCTCGACACCCAGTTCTTTTGCAAGTCTCAAAAGGCTGTCTTTCTAGTAAAGATCAATTCCCCTGTTTGGAAATTTGACTTTCTTCTTGTTTTTGCTTTTTAAATCCTCCTCATCAACTGATTTCTTCGGTCAGGTTTTGACCAACAGCAATCTGGACTCGGTATTTCATAGAAATATTTGCTAAATAGTGGTACACTTTACACAGAACAAATGAAAGCGCATCAAGCTTCGGTAGTGGGGGCAAATGGTAATCCCATTCCCTCTCATCTAGTTTACTGCTAGTATATATAAAAATACAAAAATTATAGTCTTGAGTCTGCTCTTTGGACAAAATTCAAAAATTTCATTTAAAACTTTCAAGGACTCTGTGGAAACGTATTTCTCTGTGAAACTAACTTCTTTTAAAGAAAGCCAGAAAATATGGTGCTTTAAGAAAGAGAATTATTAGTTGTAGAATTTACACACACACAGTCTTCCAAGGTAATGTTGAAGTTACCACTTCCTCAAAATAACACATTGTTTTTCTAAATGGATCCTGGACAAAGAAATTCTGTGAAAGTGATCTACTTGCGACTGTGTCTCATGTCTTTTTAAAATACCTCAGGGCTCCAGTCTGCATCAAAAAGAATTGCTTTACTCTGCTCAATTTTACCCCAAATTATTACCCTGCAACATGAAAATTGCAAGGCATTTTATTAACAGAACGAAATTACTCTTTTCCTTCATTAAGACTCAGTACTGTATCAATATGGTTTTACTGCAGATCTACTTGTAAAAACCAAGTGGTTAGAACTTGCCCTAGTCCAGAACCTGGTATCAGCTCCTGAGTCAGCTTTCATATTAATTTCTGGCTTATTAGAAAAATGCTATAGGAGATTTGTGCACAGTAAAGTATAAATCAGATAATGTTGAGAACTAAACAGCATTCTTTCTGACATCATCAGCTAACATGATGGAAAATGAAAGTGATACTGTATCATTGTACTGACAATGTGGATGCATATAAGCTTGCTGAAATAGATGTATCTTAAATTACAGGCTAAATTCTTTAAGGACTTTCCCAAATAACTCTTCAATAGCTCTCTTGAAAGCTTTCTAGTAAACAGACTTGGAGAAGAGACCTCATTCACTTCTGTTTGATTATCTTACTGCAAAATTAATATTGACCATTGGCATAATTAAGGACAATAAATCAACTTGAGAACCAGTCCTTCCATGGGGAAGGGGCACAGAGGGACTATGAATAGCTCTGAATTACAGAATTGAATTCTTGTTTCCAAAATCCACACAATACTCCCTTCTATACAATATGACTACAATTTGTGTCATATGTAGTATTTTATAAGTCAAGACTTGACATTTCTAGCTGCTATTATATTGAATTCCGGGCCTGAAAACACACCCATGCTTATTGCTCAAATGCAGAAATAATGTACAATTCTAGCAAAAAGCATATGTTGTGGTTCCAACTGTATGCATTCTGGACATTCCACACAACTTATCCCATACCCAGGTAAAATAAGCAACTTGTCACTCTGATGAAGTCTCAAATAAACCATTTGATAATTTAAAATGACCTAATGTGATGTGATAAGAAAAATACATCTTAGGAAATATGTAACAAGTTTGCTTAGGACAAAGGGATCAAAGCAGCTGAAATAGATTTAGTGCCCTAAAAAATGGAGAGTTCTATGCCCTCAAGGTCCATGGCTAGTGAGAAAAGGCAAGTTCTCTGGCCTTTTTCCATCCCATTTTCTCAGGTTCTAAAAGAAACATGCTTAAACATGCTTAACTTTTTTTTTTTTAGGACCAGGCATCCTGTTAAGGAGCAGGTGTATCCTAGTCAGATCATTTTGCCCTAAATTTTGGGTTATATTTGCATGGGGAAGGGGGGCGGTGCTCATTCAGTTATGCCATGTGTTTAGCTTCCATAAACAACAAAATGTAAGATGGTCCAAGTCTTCTTTTCATATTAAAGTATATAAATGGCTGTAAGTCCCATTCCTCCTTCATGAATAGTGAAATCATTCTACATGATCCTGTTTGTATTTTTTCCATTTTTTTCAAAATATGGGAGCAACATATGTCCGTAAATAATAAACATTCCAAGAATCACTAAACTAAAATCAGTGGGGTACAAACCTTTTGGCACATTATTACATTTCAGTCTTGCAAACTCTCAAGCTCTTGGACAGTTAATCTTGAATTTATCTTCATTTAATTTTTCAACTAGTCCATTGCACTGAATGTTATTTTATTAGGAACAAAAGCCCAAACCAAAACAAAAAACACACCAACATCATATATGTATACTATATAAAAATATATATATAATTACATGAAATTATACATAATATAAGTAAATCCATACACACATACACACTTATTTATTTAGTTTTCAAAGATTCTGTTTGCACTCATTTGTTTTATTGATTTAATTAATAATTATTGAGGATCTACTAAGGTCAGGCAGTAATACTGGATAAAGATAAATTAGATATGTTACCTGACTGTAAACCTCACACACTATTAAGAGGAATAGATTTGGGGCGCCTGGGTGGCTCAGTTGGTTAAGCGACTGCCTTCGGCTCAGGTCATGATCCTGGAGTCCCGGGATCAAGTCCCGCATCGGGCTCCCTGCTCAGCAGGGAGTCTGCTTCTCCCTCTGACCCTCCCCCCTCTCATGTGCTCTCTCTCTCTCATTCTCTCTCTCAGATAAATAAATAAAATCTTTAAAAAAAAAAAAAGAGGAATAGATTTGGAAAAATAATAGGAAAATAAACTTCATTCATAAACAGATAATTACAATGTAGCTTGAAAAGTGCCATATGCGTGTTTCTAATTTTTCATTGTACTACAGACACTAAGCAAGAGATAGTACAATTGAGTTTCCCTAAAAGTTCTTGGTCTAGGTCTTTTTCCTCTGCGTCCAAGAGTTTCCTCATAACTCATTAACTTGTGATACCATCCCTGTCTATCACGCCAAACCACACGCTCCAAGCATTAAATATAAAAGTTCATTAAAGCTTAACTCAGCTGCTCTGCAAACTCCCATTTTTAGCAGCAGTTCATTATTATTATCAAATGATTTCAAAACTGCACCGTGCCACAAACACATCCACCTATCAGCAAGCAAAATCAGTTCTGGGGCTTCTCCAGGCACATCAAAGCAAACGTAAACATTTTAAGTGCGCCACAAAGTGAGAATGGCTTTAGAGCCCAGGACTCAAAAGAGCAAAAGCAGTGGCACAAATGCCTGAGAAGTTTCCTTCTAGGGGCACCTGGGTGGCTCAGTTAAGCGTCTACCTTCGGCTCAGGTCATGCATGGTCCCAGGGTCCTGGGATCGAGTTCTGCATTGGGCTCCCTACTCAGTAGGGAGTCTGCTTCTCCCTCTCCCTCTGCTACTCTCTCTCTCTCTGTCTTTCTGTCTCTCTCTCTCTTTGTCAAATAAATAAATAAAATCTTAAAAAAAAAAAAAGACATTTCCTTCTAAACACAGATTTAATATGCACTCAGTAAGTACCTATGGGACTGGCTCCAGGCTGGGTACTAAGGATTCAGAAAGAAATGAGAGCTGGTGACTGCTGGACAGGATCAGGTAATCTAACAACTGATAATTCAAATAAAGAAACTGGGATTAAGACATCTTGTATTGGTAACAGAATAGTTACCAGCAAATTTGACTACATAATATATTTCTATAAAAATGTGCTCCCTTATTAGGTACTAATTTAAAGTACTGAAGGTATTTTTAACTTCCAAAACTTAACTATCAATTTAGTTACCAAATTACCAATTTTAAATATCGAAGATGCATTTCAACCATGGGTGGGGGGTAAAGATGCTCCCTAATTAATTGGGTAAAATTTTTTTCTTTTTTTAGGAAAGTGAGTAGTGCATAGAGCATGTCAGAATGTTAACACATACTGGGGCGCCTGGGTGGTTCAGTCGGTTAAGTGTGGGACTCGTGATTTTGGCTCAGGTCACGATCTTCGGCTTGTGAGATTGAGCCCCAAGTCCAGCTCCGTGCTGAGTGTGGAGCTTACTTAAGCTTCTCTCCCTCTCCCTCTGCCCCTCCGCCCTGCCCACTCGCAGTCAATCTCTCTCTCTCTAAAAAAAAGTGTATTAACACATACTGAAGGAAGTGCTTTCCAACACTGGGCAGAATTCTCTTTGCACTGGCACATGAGCACCATTTTGGTCTATCTACACTTACACACAATCTCTCTGTCCATAAGTATTTTGAATCTGCAATTCCACTTACTGAAATAGTCCCTTTTCCATCTGAACTGGATGCAGTTACCATTTATATAATACATTTAGGTAGCATTCATTGCACTTCAGCAGTAGGTCTCTAGCAATTACCCAGTATAGTTTTTAGATTGATGTTTAATTCATTATGAACGAAGCTCGAAATTCTGCATAGTCTGCTACTTACAGAAAGGAGACGTCCGTGGCCTAACTGCCATTAATTTACATCAAGTGTCTTTTATTTAACATGGGGGGGGGGCAGGGGGAGGGCGGGGAAATTAGTTTAATTTTTTGGCATTTGTGACTTCTTCCCACGCTCCAGATCTTGTCTAAGGCAGGGTTATTTCCCTATTTCTAAAGCCCCATGCTTGTCTTTTGCTTTGGTCATTTGGAAATGTCTCCCAGCCAAGCAATGTGGAGAGTTCTTTGCTATAAGGGATAAGAGAAAAACAACTTTTTTTTTTTCACCACAAATCCTGCCTGTAAACACAGGCCTGCCCCTCCGTGACCCTGGACGCTGCCAGTTCCACACATGCACGGACCATGGGAGTCCTCTCTCGGCAGCCCTCACCTGCCGCTCCCATCATGCTGCAGCCGCAGCTCCGAGCAGGCAGTAAATCTGTCAGTGGGGCCTAGCACCAAATGGCACTGGGTTCCTATCAAGCCTTTTAAGACAAGTCTCCAAACACTTTCTTCCCTTCGGATTGACATAAATGCTTCACTCGGGAAAAGACTGATACCAACATCTTTACTCAAGTTGCTTTTTCTCTTAAAAAATTTTATCAATACGAAACTGATAAGAGCAAATTTCAAAGAATCATCTAAATGTATCCATACTTGAAAAATCAAGGACACTCATTTTGTTTTGATTTGCCCGTAAATACTGCCTAGTGCCTGAAGAGCTGGAGATAAACTGAGGGCTAGGCTGAGAGTGGATCACTTGGCTATCAGGTTTGAAGACTGTACTTGTGAAGCTCCATCAACTACTTCAAATGAAAGGCCTGTGTTTACCCCCCTTTAACTTGGAACACCACACTTCCAGCTTCTCTTTCTCCCATTAGTTCCAGTTCAGTGCTATTATCAATGATGTATTGAAATAGAAAGAGGGTCTCAAAGTAATCTGAGAAGGGGGGAAAAAAAACAGGATTCTGCATTCTAAATATTACAGCCCGTTGGAAAGGATGACTAGCACAGAAATCCTCAAGCCTCACAACCAACTATATAGCTACTTTCCCCCAAATTAATCAATTTCTGGTATTTTAGATATACACTTCATATTTAAAGTAAGTTTAATGGTTTGTTTTCTCCATATATATGTATACGTATATATATATACATACACACATACACACACTCACATATATATTAAAAATGACTCTAACACTATATGAGACAAACAAAAGTTTGGAGTTACACCTGAGTTCAAATACTATTTTGGCCACTTATACGTAGGTTTATGAGGATTAAAGGAGATAGCATATATAAGTATCTAGAATGTGACATGTGATAGGAACTATATATTAGTCCTTACTTCTTCCTCATCAGCCATAAAATATTAGGCCTAAAAAAATTTAAATTATGTTTACATAATCAATGTAAACTTGTTGTTTTTAAATCCCCTAATAACTATGACTTGATTTTTTGTTATTTTAGTACTGTTCCTTTTGATTTTCTTTCCCCTGTATGGACTGACATCATTTTATTTCATGAAAGGATAGTCTTTTCAACAAATGGTTTTGGGTAAATAGGATAACCGCATGCAAAAGAATGAAGTTTGACTTTTACCTTACACCATATACAAAAATAAACTCTAATATAGATCTAAATGCAAAACCTAAGCCATAAAACACTTAGAACAAAACAGTGGGAAAACTTCATGAGTTTGATCTGGCAAATATTTCTTGGATATGATACCAAAGCATAGGCAACAAAAGAAAAATAATAAATAAACTGGACTTTACCAAAATTAAAAACTATCTGCATCAAAGGACATTTTCAACAGAGCAAAAAGGCAACACACTGTATGGAAGAAAATATTTGCAAATCATATATCTGACAAAGGGTTAATGCCCAGAATTTATAGCTAACATCTACAACTCAACAACAACCAAAAACAAACAATTCAATTAAAAAGCAAGTCTTGAACAGACATTTCTCCAAAGAAGATATACAAATGATCAATAGGCACATGAAAAGATGCTCAACATCACTACACATTAGGAAGATGCAAATCAAAACCACAATGATACCATTTCACTCATTAGAATGGCTATTATCCAAAAAGCAAACAAACAAACAAACAAACAAGCAAACAAACAAAAAACAGGTGTTGGCAAGGAAGTGGAGAAATGTGCACTGCTGGTGGGAATGTAAAATGGTGCAGCTGCAATGGAAAACAGTATGGTGGTTCCTCAAAGAATTAAAAATAGAATAACCACATGATCCAGCAATTCTACTTCTGGGCATATACCCAAAAGAACTGAAAGCAGCTATTTGATATGTCTCCCGAGGCATGGGAAACAAAAGCAAAAATAAATTATTGGGACTTCATCAAAATAAAAAGCTTCTGCTCAGCAAAGGAAACAGTCAAAACTAAAAGGCAACTTACAGAATGGGAGAAGATATTTGCCAATGACATATCCAATAAAGGGTTAGTATCCAAAATCTATAAAGAACTTATACAACTCAACACCCAGAAACCAAATAATCCAATTGAAAAAATGGACAGAAGACATGAACAGACATTTCTCCAAAGAAGACATACAGATGGCCAACAGACACATTTAAAGATGTTTGCCATCAGGGTGCCTGGGGGGCTCAGTCGATTGAACATCCAACTCTTGATTTCAGCTCAGGTCATGATCTCAGGGTCGTGGGATCAAGCCCGGAATCAGGCTCCATGCTCAGCAGGGAGTCTGCTTATCTCTCTCTCCCCCTGTTCCTCCCCCACTTCTCTCTCTCAAATAAATAAATAAATAAATAAATAAATAAATAAAATCTTTCAAAATAAAAAAGGATGTTTGCCATCACTTACCATCAGGATAATGCAAATCAAAATTACAATGAGATATCACCTCACACCTGTCAGAATGGCCAAAATCAACAACACAAGAAACAACAGGTGTTGGTGAGGATGTGGAGGAAAAGGAGCACTCAGGCATTCTTGGTGGGAATGCAAACTGGTACAGCTACTATGGGAAACAGTATGAAGTTTCCTCAAAAAAGTTAAAAATAGAACTACCTTACCATCCAGGAATTGCACTATTGGCAATTTACTCAAAGACTATAAAAACACTAATTCAAAGGGATATATGCACACTTATATTTATATCTGCATTATATACAATATCCCAGATATGGAAGCAGCCCAAGTGTCTATCAATTGATGAATGGATAAAGATGTAGTATATATACAATGGAATATTATTCAACCATAAAAAAGAATGAAATCTTGCCATTTGTGACAACATGGATGGAGCTGGAGAGTATAATGCTAAGTGAAATAAGTTAGTCAGAGAAAGACAAATACCATATGATTTCACTCATATGTGGAATTTAAGAAATCAAACAAACGAGCAAAGGGAAAAAAGAGAGAGACAGAGAGACAAATCAAGAAACAGACTCTTAATTATAGAGAACAAATTGATGGTTACTAGTGGGAAGGGGGATGGGAGAATGGGTGAATTAGGTGATGGGGAGTAAGGAGTACACTTGTCTTGATGAGCACACGGTGATGAACGGAAGTGTTGAATCACTATATTATACACCTGAAACTAATATAACACTGTATGTTAACTAAGTGGAATTAAAATTTAGAAAAAGAAAGAAAGCAGCTACTTGAACAGGTATTTGTAATACCCATGTTCATAACAGCTTTATTTACAATAGCCAAAAGATGGAAGCAACCCAAGTGTCAATTGATGGATGAATGGAGAAACAAAATGTGGTATATGCATACAATGGAATATTATGCAAATGCAAAAAGGAAGGAAATTCTGACACATGCTACAAAATGGATAGACCTTGAAGACATAGTTTAAGCCAGTCACAAAAGGACACATACTCTACGATACCACATAGATGAAGTACCTAGAGCAGTCAAAATTTATAGAGACAGAAATTAGAATGGTGGTTGCCAGCGGTTGGGAGAAGAGAAGTGGGTAAGGAGTTTCATTTTGGGAAGATTAAAAATGTTCTGGAGATGGATGGGGAGATGGTTGCACAACTCTCTGAATGTACTTAAAGCCACTGAACGGTACACTGAAAAATGGTTATGTGGTAGCTTTTATGCTATGTATATTTTACCACAATAAACAAAATCAATTACAAAGATCTAGCTGATTCTACCCGGATTCTACCCAGAAGATAGTTTTAATCAACATACAGGAGCTTGATAAGAAAATCCATTCACGCCTGTAGCACTCCACTTTAAAAGCTGGTCCCAGGACACTAACAAATTCCCCAACGAATGTTACTAATAGCAAATTTAAATATGAAAAGAGTCTTTCCTCACTTGAAATGCCATAGGTGGCTTATTTTTTTTTTTAAAGATTTTATTTATTTATTTGATAGAGAGAGTGAGAGAGCACAAGCAGGGGGAACAGTAGAGGGAGAGAGAGAAGCAGGCTCCCCGCCAAGCAGGGACCCCGATGCGGGGCTCGATCCCAGGACCCTGGGATCATGACCTGAGCTGAAGGCAGACGCCCAACCATCTGAATAGGTGGCTTATTTTAATGTGGCAATTACTTAAGAGTCAGAAAGAACTAATTCAAATTCTAGTTCTACTATTTAGCTATGGAAAACTATGCAAGTACTTAATCCCTTAGTTTCTTCCATCTGTAAAACTTTTTCCTTTTAGGACCACTATAAAGATTGCTTTAAGATAAAAATAAATAAATAAAATAAATTTTAAAAAGAAAGATTGTTATAAGGCAATATAAATATACATATTTACATGTGTAATACATATACATATTTACATATCTATGTATATCTTTATTAAATATTCGCATAATCTGAATATTACACGCTAGATATATATAGGAATTTACACTATCATTATACCCAAACTGCCTTCCCACATGTTCAGTATAAATATATCCACACATTATTTCAGCTGAAAACAGTTATCACCCAGATATTACTATGTCTGCAACGTCATCTAACTGTTAAGAGCAGTTGTCTCTTGCAAGTATTCAAAGACAGATAGGCAGGTAGAGAGCCAAGTAACTAGTTCAAATTTGTGTCTGTCAACATTTCAGAAGAGGCAGTTTCTTGTCTGGATCTCCAGACCTAAGACATTTGTTTATTTGTTTATTTGTACCATAGAGAAGGATTTATTTTTTTCATTTCACGTTTTATTATTTTGTCTTAGAAAAGAGATTCATGCTAATGGTTTATAATGAAACAAGCTAAGATGCATGAAGAAAAAATTAATGACTTCCCTCCCTCTTTTTCCACCCCCTACCTTGGGTAATCAATGTTAGCATTTTTCTCCTTGACCATACAAATATATGCAAGCAGACATGTACATAGAATTCTAAAGATTATGTATTTTTACAAAAATGGAATTGCACCAAATACATTGCTTCACTCACTTAACATATTATAAACATTCCTCCAGTTCATAAATTTGAATCTAACTCATTTTAAATTATAGAATTATACTCTCTAGTATGATATACCACAAATGATTCTGTTTGGACATTCATGGGTTTGTTTGTTTTGCTTGTGTATGTGTTTGTAAACTGTTACAAAAAAATGTTGTGATAAATAGCTTTATATAAATATTTTTCCATAATAGTGCTTTTATTTATTATAAGCTAGATTTTCAAAGAACCAATGAATATATTTATTTTTAATTTTGAAATTCACTACTTAATATGCATTGATCTCTTCTCTATTCTATTTGCCTGATCTAGTTGTCTTTTTCTAGGGTAGTAACATACTGTTTTTTGGGGGGTTTTTTGGTTTTTTTTTTAAGATTTTATTTATTTATTTGAGAGAGCGAGAATGAGAGAGAGTACATGAGAGGGGGGAGGGTCAGAGGGAGAAGCAGGCTCCTCGCTGAGCAGGGAGCCCGATGCGGGACTCGATCCCAGGACTCCAGGATCATGACCTGAGCCGAAGGCAGTTGCTTAACCAACTGAGCCACCCACGTGCCCAGTAACATACTGTTTTGTTTATAGGTTGTGATAGAGATGACAATTGCTCATCAGTATCTGTGTTTTCCTCATCTTCCTGGGTACACCACTGGAATACATTTCTCATTCCTCTTGCATTTAGGTGAAGCCACGTGATTAGTGACTACTCACCGAGGAAGTTTAGGAAAAGTAAGACTTCTCCATCTTTTTGCCAATCACGGGATGAATGAGGAATTTCAGAAGGAAGGAAAAGCCACAAGACATTCAGGTGTGCTGGTCTACAATGCTTTGACTCTCGACGCCAAATCTACCCCTCTTTGCCCTGCTTTGTTACACTGAAGTCAGATCCTATAAACAAACACATATCCTTTGCCAGGTGGCACAAGGCTCAGCTTGTCAGCAGAAGGTGTTAGAGGGACGCTTTAAGAGGAATGGGCTTCTCATCCTGATTCTGGGGTGGTTTTTCCTATTGATTCTTGCAGCACATGGCAACAAACAGTGTGCCGGACACCCATGGCGCTCACCCACCCAGCAAACTTCCCCGGCACCCAAGCGGGCAGCTTCTTACTGAGTCTCAGCAGCACAGCGGGTGGTTTTCTACTTGCCAGCCCCAGCCTGTGGCACCTCAGCAAACCTGCCTACCTTCCAAATGGCCACAGCCACAACCTCTCCAAAGAGCTCTGACTCCCAGCTTTCAGGGGCTAAAGGGGAGATTCTTCCAAGTCTATTCCTTCCTTTAGTACTCTGCCTCGGCCCTAGAGGTAGAAACTGCTTCCCATATCTGCCAATCCCCTATTCTTTAGAGTTCTCTCTATAACTTAGTAGTTAATACCCCTAGTTCATAAATCTCCAATTTACAATTGCCCTGTTCAAATTACTGATAGTTTCTGTCTCCTGACTAATACAGCATAGCCCTGACTGGCTATTGGAAAAGAGCCTCCCACCCCACGCTACCTATTACAAGAATATAAAATAATTGTGTTTGGCCACTAAAATTTGAGGGTTGCTGATTATAGCAATTAGACTACCTTGAACAAGCAATTGAGTTACAGGATTATTATAGTTAATTATTATAGTTTATTTATTATAGATTATTATTACAGTTAATATCCGGTAAATCAGTACTTTAGGCCCTTTTTCAAATTGGCATAGCTATTCTCAGACAATAATACTTTGATATGAAATTTGACTTCATTTATCTCATTCTAGTAAATGAAAATTTCACTCCACTGGAATTCCAACTGAAATAACATTTTTATGAAATTTTATATTTTTATAGTATTAACTCTTTCCCCTGGGAAACATAATGTGACTCTGTAGTTGTTTAGACTTTATATAAAGTCCTCCAGTTATGTAATTTTTTTCCATATAAGAATACCTTGCTTATTAAATTTCTTTTATTGTTACTTCAAATAAGATATCTTTCTGTTTCAATTTTTTAACTGTTCTTTCTAATTCAAAGCATTTTTTTTTTTAAGATTTTATTTATTCATTTGTCAGAGAGAGAGGGAGAGAGAGAGAGAGCACAAGCAGGGGGAGCGGCAGGCAGAGGGAGAAACAGGCTCCCCCGCAAGCAAGGAATACAATGTGGGACTCGATCCCAGGACCCTGGGATCATGACCTGAGCCGAAGGCAGACACTTAACGACTGAGCCACCCAGGCATCCTTAATTCAAAGCATTTCTATAGATTTTTGTATATTAATTTTTTTAATTTAGTGAAATTATAGTCTATAAATTCTATCTGTAGTTACAAGAAACTACTTTGCCTTTGGACTATTACAAATAATTTTTTTTGAATATTCTTGCACATCTCTTCAACTTAATTGAACACAGGTCTAAGGAGTGGAATAGGGATCTATTGAGCCAGGATCTTGTTGGCACAGCCTCATGAACAAGACTTTGGTATTCTTGGAAAAAGTTAATTTTTTTTTTTACATTTATAAGTATATAGCCCAGAGAAATATAACTGATCTAGTAAAATCATATGCTATGGGAGCAAGTGATATGATTGTTGTTAAACAGTTCCCAATATTAAAACAGAAATGTCACTCGACTTGAAAAGGCAATTAACCAGCTATTACAGTTTGATAGGCCTAAATTTTAGAAGGCCCTGACAGTCAGGCTATGATGTTTGCATTAGACAATGGGTAATGGACACTGAACAGCAGAGGGACCTGGTCTAAGGGAGACAGGCACTCTGGCAGAATGGCTGGCCTAGAATGAAATGTGAATTTAAGGGAGTGAGCTATTTATAGGCAGCTTGGAAATGATCTCTTTTTGGAGATTTCAGAAAATGGGGGGACTCAAGGAAAGCTTCAGACATCTGTCCCAAAATGGATCCAGAAACTTCTTTCTTTGTAGTAGTTTCATCATATTTGAATGCAACAAGAATGTTAACATTGAACTCTTCACAGGTTAAATTTATCTCACAACTTCAAGCCCAAATAAGTTTGGTTCCAACTCTGTGTGAATATCTAAAAACAAATTGATTGAGTTAAAAAAGAAGAAGAAAAATGTTTTACAATGATGACAATTACCAGAGGGCTTAGGAGAAAAATGTTTACCCTTCAAAAGCACAACAGACACGCACAGAATTGTAATGATTTTAGTTATGCTAATAAAGTCACTGGATTTCTACTTTATGAAGGAGTTTCTCAAATTACTCAAAATCCTGCTTTGGATATTTTTGCTTTTAGAAATGCAGGAGGTACAAGTGGAGGATAATTAATACCTTCCTGCAGAGACAAAAACAGAATCCTCAAGAGAATCGAATGAAAAGCAGAAACAGGGAGCAATCGGTGCAAAGCGCACTGGAAAATCTGCCTGTTGGTGTGATGCCAGTTCAGCCATGACTTATATCCACACCCTCTTTGAAACAGAAACTTTAAAAAATCACTTTTTGTCACAGCCAGGAAAAGGAAGATTTGAAAACTACTGTCATCAGAGAAGGTAGTATCCCATTAGCACAATTTCTCCTACCGCCCGTTCTTGTCATTTTTCCACATGCAGAGACATCATGCAGAAAAGCACATTTACAAGCATCTGCGTGTGGTATTATAGGAAGGGTTTGTGTTTCTATGTGTCATTCTTCACCAATACCCAGATAGCCTTAGGGACCCCTGAAACTGTACCAGAATTTCAAGGTGTCAAGTTAGTGCCCCCAAAAGGTTATCTCACAGTTAGGTTTTTGGACATGCTAACTTCAGGGTCTAGAGGCCCCCTGGGAGCTGTGTCATTCCTGCAGGTGGATGAAGAGACAAACATATAACAAGCTAGGAGACTCCCTGGAGTTCTTTCTGTCAAAAATCACTCAGACATGATGTTTATTTATAGTAGCATTTTTGCCTGGACTAAGGGAAGATGGATGAACCAAAACCTAGATGGACTTGTCATTAATGGCCCAAATCAATCATTACAAAAGCCACTGCATTACCTCAAAAAGAGGACTAAACCAAAAGTATTATGAAAAAAATGAGAGATAACAACTTTACTTTGCTGATGCTTCTATTAATGATAAATAATCTGTTAGTGTATTCTATTAGTGATAGGCAGATTATCGATTTATTTGTCTTCGTGTAACAACATTGAATCAATTAACTTTACAGGAAAATTAGAGAAATTTAACCCTATAAAAAGGTAGTATACAAACAGATGTATTGTGCTTCATGTGGTAATGCAAGGGATCAACAAACCGGAAGTTTACACCAAATTTTCCATAACACTACTTTCAAAGCAGAGGATTAATACCTTTGTGAATTGTATTTAACACACAGATATTCAATTAGACCATGAATTTAAGGTAAAGTGGAACTACGAGACGTTCTTCAAGAGACCACATTTACAGTTCAGAACAGGCTCAACTCAGAATTGCCCTTCATTTATACTAGGAACTAAACAAAAGAAGCTTCATGAATGTAGAATTAGTGGGTGTCATCTCTGTGTTACTTGGTTTCCTAGACTTTGGGGCCCACTGGTAATTGGCATTAGCAAAGACCACAGCCGAAGCAGTGGCTTAAACATTGTTGTGTGCACACTCCCCTCTCGTGCTAAATAAAAGAACTATTCACAATTACACTGAATGCATGTAAAGAATGTAGGCCAAAGAAAGTGATGGATTATTTACCTTTGGGAAAACTTCAACATGCAGAGTATAAACATAATCCTTTCCCCTAGAAGATGCCTACTTTCAACAATGCAGGTAAGCAAACAACAGGGCCTAATTGTTTTCTACACTTTTGACTCCAATATGTTACAACCCAAGATACTGAAGTAACTTGCAAATAAGATAGTAAAATGTCTATCACTGAACACTAGAGATTAAGAAATGTCTCATTTTACAAGAACAAACAAACAAACAAACACAACAGAAGAAAATAAGAAACATGAATTAAAACTTTCCAGCTTTGTATTGATCCTTGTTAAGGGTGTAAAACCAGCCATCAGTGGGGGTTTCTGAGCATTGTAAAGGAGGTGGTCACAAGAAGCCAAGTGAATTCAATAAAAGGAATTCATGGTGTCCTCTCATTTCTTTTTCTTTTAGGGTTATAAGAGCAGTTTCTTTTCTTTGGGAAAAGCATCCCCATAAAAATCAAACGTTAATGCTAATTAAGTAAAGAAAACTAAAGGTGATGGTTCTTTGACAGGATATAGAAGTTTGGAATTAGTAAGAGTAAAAAGATAAATTTGATGATATTTGATGACATAAACAAGTTCACCATGTGCTCTAGACAAAAAAATAAAATAAAAAAAAAGAATGATCCTTGATTAGAGATAGTATTTGATACAGTGATATTTGTAAATTTGATTTTTACAAGTCTCAAAACATACTATTATCCAGAACATTAATTATAAATTTAATTTTTCATAGAATCAAAATTTTTAGATCTAAAGTTTTTCTGAATTGGTTTCATTATACAACCAACAGTCTTCAAATTTAGAAAATGTTCCATCTTTATTTGCAGAAAAGGCAAATGAGACCCATGCATTTTAAATGGAAATTAATAAATAAAAGGTGGAACTTAAAAGTCCAGATCGCATACAGATCTATGTGCCACAATGCTAAATATCTAAACATTAGACTTTATTTCTATTTCCATTATGCTTTCTCATGCACTAACTTCAACTGTTTATCTGTCTGCCCCTTACTAAGCTACCTAACAAGGTAAAAATAATGCATAAATTGCAAATTTAAAATTTAGGTAAATATTGCAAATAATAATGATTGGAGGGGGAAAAAAGGAAACATATTAGTATTTGTATATCAATTGCAGAGCCAAAGCTTTAAGATCTTTAAAAATCTCTATAAATTTTTATGCAGTGAATATCTCAGATTTGATTTAAATTTCTGAAATGAAGAAATCATATATATAATATGCCCCTATCTCTATCTTTAGTCATTCTCTATTCACTTACTCTGATGTTTCTTCTCCTCAGCATTTATGATTTTCCAAAATTATACTATTTGTACATTTATTTATTTATTATCTGTTTTCCCATTTGAATATAATTTTGTCTGATTTGTTCACATCTAACAACTATGCAGTATCTGAAGCATAGTAATATTTCAATAATCATTTGCTCAAAGAATCAATTAATTTAAAATATCAAAACAAAAATATATCAAAACATGCACATATAATATGTGATACATATATTTGTTAGGTGAACTGCATTAATTTAACATAGATGCATATTTGCTAAAATCCTAACTAAATATTTTTTAGTATTTCTATTTTCCCTAAGAAGAATTTCTCTATTTTTTTTAAATATTTGACTTTGTGTCTCTAGTCAACCATTCTCTGACTTGCAAGCTCTCTCTGTTTTCTAGAACACCAATAGAGAACCTTACATCTCAAGGTGATAAAATGATGGCCTAGGTAATGTCTGAATATATCAACATTTCTCATGATAATCCTAGAAAAAGCATGCATATTGTTAATAAGTAAACTTGGAAGCAAATATTTATTTAAATATACATCCTGATCATCTTACTGAGGTCCATACGTTAAATTTTAGGACAGTGTGGCTAATTTAGAAAAAAGAGAAACCTTAGCCTTTTAACATGACTAGACCTATAAAAGAAAGTACGATTTGGTGAGAAAACGGGGGCAAATGTAGAGATTTGATGGAAAGAAAACAAATGTAAGTACAAAGACTAAATTGAAGTTCAATAGATTATTGATACAAGAGTAGAATTTAATTTAAAAAATAAAATAAAACCTTAGTAACTTCTTCAGATACTTCCACAGAAGCAAAATGCTCACTTTAGTGTTTGTCTAGTCACTATATATATCATTATCATTTCCAATTGGGTCCACATTAAACATCAAGTCAAACTCATTTTCTGAAAACTAGTTCCAGATTATGGCAGATGTTTGGGGTTGCATATTTTAAAAATAAACTACAAAATACAATAGTAGCCATCTGGTTCAGAATTTTCTGTTTATTGTTTTCTATGGAGTAATGGGCAAAAAATAGAAACAAATAAAAGAAAACAGCTGTCACGGAAAACTTTGAAAGGCCAAAAAATTGTGCTCTTAAACTAGTATTGAAATTAACAGATTGGTCAATTTAAATAACCAGATTTGTTTTTAAAAAATGGTCTTGAATTTTTCAATTAAATTGTCCAGTTACATTGGCATCACTTTGTCTTAAGCCATTAATAGCTGAAGAACATTATAAAATCTTAACATTTATACAAACTGAATATGGCTTCCCACTGACATATATATAATGTACTGACATATATAATGAAGATTTTATTTAAACTTCCATTTAAAATGGCAGTGGGTTGGCAGCTCCATGGATTGACCTCTCACAATTTTACATTTCAAATGTGTTCATATTGACAGAAATGAAATTGCTGGAATTTTGAAGTAATTTCTACAAACAATAAGATTGATTTGACTGGATGGAGAAAAAAAATATTTTCCTATCCAAAAGAGCACAGGAAGAAAATATTTTCTCTTCCACTATATTTCTATGGATTTATAACTGAAAGGAATGTACCTTTGATTCCAGACTATTCCTACTTCCACTCCTGTCATATAAAACCTGCTCTTTAAAATTCATGCAATTTTATTACACTCTCCACTCCATTCTTCTTACCGTCATCAAATGAAATGAAGGTCTTTGTCATCTGGCTCAGTTTTCCCTCCATGTTAAATCCTCTCATCTGCCTGAAAAACTTTGCCATTCCAACAAACCCAGCCCTTCAGTTTCCTGGCCTACTGGTTCCATGTAACCTTCTCTTCCACTTCCAACTAGGATACCCGCAACCAGACTGGTAGCCAGTCCTTGCCACAATCCACAATTGCTTCATCTTCAAAAATATTCAATCAAGTATCCTGCTTTCTCCCCACAACTGCTTCTCCTTCCGCCTCTCCTGTTCAACCTCTTCCCTCAAGCAGTGCTTTGGCTTCGTTAGACTACCAGCCCATTAACGTATCTACCACAGCTCTTCCAATACATAAGTAATCTCCTTTCTTCACTTTCCTATCATCCAAGTATAGCACTCCTTGCAAATTCCAATCATCAGGAACACCTGACTCCAAAACCTAAGATCTAGATTCCAAAAGTAAAACCAAATAACACACCTAACAAGAAAGTTTTATGGAAAGAGAAGAAAAAATGAAAGGTAAATCTTGCCCCTACTCAGGTCTATATTCTGCCCCTCCTTGTGGAGCATCTTCAAGATCCATCCCCACACATGTTTTTTATTTGTTTTTGTTCTGATTCCTCTGATAAATATGAGCCATAGCTTGCAGTGCATCACCTGAAGAGGTAGCAATTCCCTAGAAAGACCATGCTGATGCCGGGCCCTATTGGCTTAGAGGCAAAAAAAAAAGTGAAAGCAGTGAAAGATCCTGAGGAGAATAAACATCTTTTTTAAGAAATCTATTTCAGATAAGGTCTTTGCGTCCATGCAGGGGGACATTGCTGTCCTCTAGCAAGAGGGAGATGAGCTAGCCTCCCTCCTGGGGGATTCATGGGAATCTGTGGGTTTTTGGTTCTCAAGAGCGTCTACCCAAATATCTCCATTCCATGTGTTTGTCTTTAAGGAGACATAGACATAGGAGACTAGCTGGGCCTATGAATTCAATCTCTTATAACTCTACCAGTCTCATAATCAAACTTCAGGCCTAATTTTCAGTACCGGTGGCTCTCTTTAAATGCTGCTTGTTATAAGAAACATTGTCCCCCCACCTCATATCTTTTAAGTGCTAAAGCTATCACATAAGCCAGTGCCTCCTCTTTCTTCTGTATTCCATCCTTGTTCCCTAACTGCTACAACAATGTGAAAATTCATTCACATAGTAAGGTGTCCAAAGTGAATATATCAACACATTCTATATGTAAAAAAATAACCAATCAGAAGATCTAATGGGAAAAATATTGCATTTATAATACCAATAAAAGATTTTTTTAATGCTTAGTAAATAAATTACTATTAAGTTCAGCTACATGCAACACAAAGCCCAAATAAATAGTGGCTTAGATACACAAGTGGTTAGTGTTTCATGTGAGAAGTCCAGTGGTCAGCGGTCCAAGACTAGAAGAGCTGTTCCACAGATCCCTAAGAGTCCTGGGCTCCTTCCTGGTTTCTGCTCTAGCCAGAATGTCCCATTCTCACCACAAGAAAGAGAAAAGAGAACATACCTTCTCCCTTGAACACTCCTCAAAGTTGCATATACCACTTCCACTTATATCCCTTTGTCCCAAACGATGGCTCAATGACTAGGCTTACCTGCAATGCGGGCTGTGAAATGAAGCCTTTATTCTGGGCAGACATGTTCTAGCTGAAATTCAGGGCTTTCACTGCAGAGAAAGAAGGGGAGGAATAATATTAGGGGACACCTAGGAATGTTTAAGAAAAAAAATATAAGATCTACAAAGAAGGATATTCATATTGCCTGAGAGATACAAAAGATCTGAACAAATGAAAAGGCACACCATGTTCTTGGGTAAACAACAAGAAAATTACCTTGATAATCCACAAATACGTTGTAATAGCCATGAATTTTAGTGCCTCAAATACTATAACAAAAACATGTATAAAACAAGACTGTTAAATAGATGAGTAAATAACAGAAACACAGTTATAGTAACCTTTGGCAGAAAAAATAAATAAAAATAAGGTCATAATTATTTTTAACAATAGAATAAATAATATCCAGATGTCAGTTAAGGTCATCTTTCTGTCAAAAATAAAATTTGTAAACACCCCCATTACATGTCAGGCAAATGTTCAATAGCCCCCCCAACACTTCTGCGAATTCCCATGTCTTCCCTCTACCTTAGTCTTGCCCTCTGAACCGCATTAGATTCTTGCCTTCTGTTTCATTCTACCTTATCCACTGTGCATTGGCCCAGACATGGGACACAGATCCTTTTCTTCATTGATCTAACAACAGCTCACAAAGGCCATTTTTGTGTGTAGTCAACTTAAGTTAAAGCTTGGGGCAGTCAAGTAGGTAGAATTACAGCCCTGATAAGTAAACTACTTACATATACTAGGCAACCTGTTCCTAAAAGTCATTAGTGTTTGGCTATCCCACCACTGTGAATTTCACCAATATTTCTAGTAAATCTAGCTTCTTGCCTTGTTACATATCTCTGCTTCCTCCAGGAAAACTGTCCTAACGCTTCCCTGTTGCTCTGTTTTTAGGTCTACTTCATTTTGCCTCATCTCAGAAAAGAATTATTTCTCTCTCTCTCTCTCTTTCTCCCCCCAGAGATAGCTCCAACAAATAGCTGGGTAGAACATATCAGAAGGGTTACAATATCACCATAATTTCCATCAGACTCCGTAGAGTCATACCTAATAAACAGTGATGCACAGCAGCCAGCTTGTACTGGCTCACAGACACAATTATGTGGACTTCTTTCCTACTCCTGATTCAGTGACTGAGTCCATAAGTAGGTTTAAATCCACATGGTGAAAGTATTTACACCTTGGAAGTTGGCAAACACTACAAATATCAGTGTTTTTGTTTTGGTTTAGGGAGGGGATTTGGGTATTTTTTTGTGTGGTTTTCTGTTGTTGTTATTTTGGATTTTTGTTTGTTTGTTTGCTTATTTGCAGGACAAGTTTATTAGCACCACACAGCATATACTCTAGAAAGCTCTGTGTTTAATCTGTAAATAAAGATTCAAGTTTTTTGACTCCCTCCCACAAGAACCGGCTTAACCCTCCAGGGCAGAAATAAGAGCAGGGCAAGGACACTAAGCAGCAAGATGATTCCTTTGCTTGGATTCCACACAGACCACAGGAATATGATGTTCTGTCTTATTCTAGTCCATGATTTTCTCCATGCAACAATACTGAGTAGAACTGTTCAGGCAATGTGAGTATGCAACTGTATAATTTATTAATTTAATTTGTTAAGTACACTAACCTTATTAGAGTTCAAACTTGAGGACAAAAATAAGCTATTGTACCATATTCTAAAGAGGTTCAGGGCATCAATATCTCTCGCAAGATCTAATGAAAAGTAGAAGAATCAGCCTACTACTGTCATCCAGGCCCCATCCCCACCACACCCCACCCCAACCACCTATACAAAGAGTTGACTGGAGGGAGAGAAGGACAGGTTGTTGAAGTCAGTGGGCTTGTAGTGTATGCAGTATTCATAGGAAAATGTACTTCCCCAGCCCTCAAGCCAAGATGGCAGGAGGCGATTTTCTCAGAGATTGTTAAATAGAATTTTTTTAGTTCCTCCAGAATGAGACAGGTGGCCTTGCACTGGGGGAATGGCTATCTGCTAAGACTTGATGACTTGTCCCTATGAATTAAAGAGAGATGATGACAGTAAAGCAGCCACGACAGCATTTGCTGTTCCAAGAGGACCAGGGGACACCAGAAAAGGAACTCATCTTGAGATCTTTTTGTGAATACCTCATCCAACAAGGCTACCCTCCAGACTAAGGGACTCCAGCATGGGGAGGCTATGGTATATACCACAGTGGATGGGAACTGAGTAGGAGAAATTAGAAGTGTTTGCAACAGAGAAGATGCCCCATGCTCAAGAAATCAGCCACAGAAAGATCTCACAGGATGGTGCAAAGAACTCACACATGCCCATCCATGAGAGATCAATTCTTTCAATGCCTTTCATATAGAAAGCCTCACCACCATTTACTTGCACAGTAATTTAGCTTTCTAAAAGTCCAAAGATTATATGCTCTGATAAGCAAATGACCCAACAGTTTGAGTTAAATATAGAAGAATTAATAGAAGCCTTGAAAGTTCAATCTTTCCTTTCTCCTCCCATTACAATCTCTTTCCCAATAAAATATATACATCATTCTTGGCTTCTCTCAGAAAGTAAAAGCTGTTACAATTGTTTTGTTTTAAATAAAATTCCCCTTCCCAATAATTAGTCATACTGGAGTATGCAAATGTAGAGACAAGAAACCAAATTAACTCTATAAACATACCTGAGGCTGAGGAATTGTACCAATACTCTCTCTCTCTAAATATATATATATATTTTTTTTTTTTTTTTTAAATATTTGACTTTGTATCTCTAGGCCAGGTATGTGCTCTCCCTGCCAACCTCATTGGCCCACTTCCTAATGAATTATATTTGGCTGTTCAGCACATTCATATCACTTACCTGATTTTTAAAGGTGTTTGAATTTACCTGAAACAAATGTTGAATATATGGATGCATGTATGAATGTTTCCCACTAAGAGTGAATATGCCTTCTTTTCAAGCATCCATAAAACATTTGCAAATATTGTTTCAAGAATGGGCAAACAAATCAACAGAATATTAAAGACTATCTTAAAACCAATAAAATAAAAAAGATCATAATAGATGGAAAAGAAGCATTGTAAACTAATGTATATAGATGAATTACCCAAAGTTTTTGGGGAAATAATAGTTTTGAGGAACACATTAAGTTGGATCACAATTTTAAACTATCATCCATTAAAATAAATTTTATTTAAAAATAAAAGCAGAAAACAGATGGGAATAATGACTAACTGATCTCAGAATGGATAAATGCTTTCTAAATTTAGGAACAAATAGATCGTTAGGATATGTTGGTTAAATTTATCTACGTAAAATTTGAAGCTCTCTGAAGAGCAAAACCTCACAAGATTGTAAGACAATCCAAACTGAGAAAATTGTTTATATCAACAATGACACATTTAATAATACTTACTATATTAAAATAATGACAACAGTAACAATATATGAAAACTCACTCAAACTCATAAAAAGGACACCAAAACTTTTATTGAAAATGGTCAAATAATATGAATATAAAAATTACATAAGGTGGCATATAAATGACTAATAAAATATGAAATAAATATTCAAGCTATTAAGAGAAATACCAATTAAAACAGAAAGAACCATTTTTTATGTTGTCTGAGTTGTCCTGTTTTAAAGATAACGCTGCCAAGAGTATGGTGAGAAGGATCTTACACATATATCTACCAAGAAGGAAAAACTGGTATAAACTCTTTGGAAGATAATTCAACAACATGAACAAAGATTAATAAATGTATTGCTGTTTAACCTAAAGGAAATAGTTACAGATGAGAATAAAGATTTATATTGAAGGAAGTTCATGACAGATTATACATAAAAGCAAATATTGGAAACAACACAATTTCCAATAATAGAATAATTAAATAATTTTTAATAATATTAAATAACATGGTAAATATTTTTTTGTTTGTTTTTTTTTAAAGATTTTATTTATTTATTTGAGAGAGAGAATGAGATAGAGAGAGCATGAGAGGGAGGAGGGTCAGAGGGAGAAGCAGACTCCCTGCTGAGCAGGGAGCCCGATGCGGGACTCAATCCCGGGACTCCAGGATCATGACCTGAGCCGAAGGCAGTCGCTTAACCAACTAAGCCACCCAGGCGCCCATAACATGGTAAATGTTTTAAACATAGCATTAAGTATGAAAGTACATATGTCAGCTTATAAAAATTCTAAAGCTTAAAAAAACACAAAGGAAACAAAATACTCATATTTAGATAATATAACTATAAAGTTTTATTTTCTTCTAAAAACTGTTCAGTAGTTTCTGAATTTGGCAATATATGTATATTATAAACATTTTATAAAGTATTGCTTAAGCACTGAGTATGTTTTTTCAATAGTTTCAAAATCTCTAATGAAAATACAGCTTTATATCACAGTGGGTTTGGTAATACTGTCACACCACAGAGTTCAAATCCAAAGCACCTATTACAAATCAAGAGTTAGAGACAGATAGAGAGACAAGGAATTTCCTCGCCCTGAAAAAGTGTCCAGTCTAATGAAGAAACAGACAAGAAAGTCAACTACTAGAACACAATATGCAAAGTGCTGTAACTGAGGCATTCACAGCAGTCTGTTGCAAGGTCAGTTGAAAACCAGTGAATTCAGCCTAGAGGAGGGTGTTGGAAAAACCTCCACAAAGAAGGTGACCTTTGATCTGAAGCATTCTTCTTCCTCACTCTTTTCTTCTTACAGTATATTAAAGACCAAGGAGATACAGTAAAGATAGAGAGCCTTCAAATTTGCCAACAAGGTCACATTATGAGGGGTTCTTAAAATCAGCTGGTGAAAGGGTTATTTATTTTGACTATCTTAAATCTGAAAAATCTAAGGCCTCTTCCTACTAGAGGAGGAAAATATCCCCTTGATGGAAAAAGAAATTGGGGATATTGAGGACTTTGCTGCATCTCGGAAGTGGGACTGGGATCCCACACAGAGCAGGGTGTGGCAAAGAGAGATACTCCTCTTCGAGAAAGGACAGGCTGCTCAGCTGCAAGCTATGGAGTGGGTGACTGACAGCCTCCAGCCATTAACTATATCAGGGTCTGTCTCAGCCTTGCAGCTGAAGTCATTCTTATCTGAGGACAGGGGAAGACAATCTAGCCAATGACTGAACAAGAGAGTGATATAGGAAGCTGGCTATTTTGATCCAATGTGGGACCCTCTAAAGGGCAATTGTTGCTCCAGACTTCTCTGTTGAGCTTCATCAGGTCAGCATCACAGTCTGATGGCTCCTTTCTGCCTCCTTCCTCCTTTCTTTCCCCTTTGGCACTTCTACTGAGTCTCCATATCTGCTTCCCAGAGAATCTAACGGTCATAAGGAAGGTGAGTCAAAAAGGCTCAGGGAAGTGTGGGTAAAGAAGAGAAAAGGAACAGGACCGGAAGGAAAAAGAAATTTGGCCTCCGTGAGTCTAACTGGGCCAAGAGCAATGTAATTTTCTATCTGGTAATGTCCTCTAGGCTGTTGTAGATATTAAAAAGTATACAAGGAGCACCGTGAGATGACAACATGTGCACCAATTAGGAGGAATTAGAACATTGGGAACTATTGCCAGTTGGTTGGCTTGGATGAATAAAGAAGAAAAAATGTACATTGAGACATGGCAAGAATTAAAACTGGAAAGTTGGGAGCTAGACCATGGAGAATGCTGTACTTTATGTCAAATAAATGAACATCTTTCCTTTCAACTTTCTTAAATATGTTCTTTTTGGACTTCCATTATTTTTGTAGTCATATGAGAAGACAATGGAATTATAACATGAACCCAAAGTGAAATTTATTGATATTATCATGCTTAGAGTGAATGTTGGAAATAAAATCAAGTATCAGAGGGGCACCTGGGTGGCCCAGTCAGTTAAGTGTCTGACTCTTGATTTTGTCTCAGGTCATGATCTCAGGGTCGTGGGATTTAGCCCACGATGGGGTCTGTGCTCGGCCGGGAGTCTGCTGGAGATTCTCTCTCTTCCTCTGTTCCTCCCCCACTTGCGTGTACTCTCTCTCTCTCTCTCCTCCCTCATATTAAAAAAAGAAAAAAAAAATCAAGTGTGGCTGGATGGCTCAGTCAGTTAAGCATTTGTTTTCATCTCAGGTAATGATCCCAGGGTCCTGGGATCAAGCTCCGCATCAGGCTTCCTGATGGGTGGGGAGCCTGCTTCTCCCTCTCCCCAACTTGTGCTCTCTAATGTGCACTCTCTCTTACTTTCTCTCTGAAATAAATAAATAAAATCTTTAAAAAAATCAAATATCAGAGAAGTATGAACCTTGCCAGGACTTCTAAATATCTACTTACCCTTACATCTGTCATAATATTTCAGAGGCACACAATTAGACTATTAACTCCAGTGATCACAAAAGAAGGTGGCAATTTGAGCACATATAAGATTTAGCTAAGATATGTATTGAAAGGTTTTTATCACCAGTGTATTTTCAGATAATAACAGTTTCTCTGTGATATGGTCTTTTCCAGATCAAAGTTTCCAAATATCTTTACAAAACTACATGTAAACACCTATCCAGAGAGCTGTTCTTTTCTGTGACATAGTTTGCCTTTCAGACATGTTACAATCACTTAATCATGACTCACAACCACTTTTATGGACAGCTACATCAAATTGATTGTGGTTTACAAGGCCTAGGAACTAGGCTAGTTCCTCATGGCATTTACTTCACTGTTATCTATCACACAATGACAAAATAGTTAAGTACATAAATTCATTTTGTTTCAAGTGTTACAAAGAACAGAAGAACTAAAACAGTCCACAAGGTATTCTCCTAAGTGGGTACTTTCCAGTGACCCTCATTGGTTGACACTGCTCAATAAAACATTCTTAATACAAATGTTTGTGTCCATGGTAAGGACTCAAATGGGCTTAAGCTGAGAATCACTTGAAAGCAGGGATTTTGTCTTATGTTATTCTCTATATCTATAGTGCCTAGGGTCCCATAGATAACAATTTCTGACTTTTGCTTTAGTTTTGAAAATCAGAAATAACTTCTCTGAAACTAGAATAGCATGCCTTGTTCCAATGACTATGCTCATGGAAATGGAACTAGAAAGGGGGAAAAAAAAAATAGAAATGGAACTGAAAAAGAAAAAAAAAAATCCAGGAGCTTAGTAAGTTACAATTTTTAGTAAAGTTCATTATGATTAAATGGCCCCCAAAAATCCATCCACAGTGGCTTTCTCTCATCCAGTCATACATGTTTAGCCTCTGCAAAGCCTGGTAGGCCATTGGCCCAGCATGAACTTAATGAAGTGTAGATGGCTATCATTTGTAAATACACTGCACTTCCCCAGAATTAATTTCTCTGATGCTAATGAAAGTTTTGCAACTGTGTATGTTTATTAACAAATAGGTTTAAAATATCAGCCATGATTTATTTTCTACCAAAGTCATTTTATAGCATGTTTTCTGCTTCTATCAGGATTATCATCAGTTCAATCAATAGAAATGACAAAATAAATAAAAGAAAAACTATAGATAAACAAAATTACCAAAGACAATAAAAGGTAAAAATGTAAATGTCACTTGAGTTGCCTTCCTTTTCTGTTTCTCTATCCACTCTTCTCCTTTATCCAAGAATTTTTATGAATTATACTGAACAGATCATTGCACTAATGCCCTGACTCAAGCTCCTTGGGAGCATGAGCATGAATTACAGTTGTACAGATTTTTTAAGGGTTTTATCTGAGAGCTTAGCTAGAGATGCAAAATTTGAAATAACAATAATATTTTTAGAAGGATAAATATAGAACTTAATCACCTTAGTAACTGTTCAATATTTATTTTCATACTCTTTAATTAACCACATGACAGTTTACTATAAATATGCATGCTACTATTGACCAAAATGCATAATAAAAATCTATAGACAGTCTCTAACTTACAGTGGTTTGACTTATAATTTTCTGACTTTGGGATGGTATGAAAGCTATCTGCATATAGTAGAAACCATACTTCCAATTTTGAATTTTGATCTTTTCCCAAGCTAATGATTCACAATACGATACTTTCAAGTGATGCTAAGCAGAAACAGCAAGCCAGAGCTCCCAATCAGCCATGTGATCATGAGGGTAAACAACTGATATACTTAAAATCATTCTGCACCATACAACCATTCTGCTTTTCACTTTAGTATCCAATGAGATATTCAACACTTTATTATAAAATAGGCTTTGTGATAGATGATTTTGTCCAACTGTAGGCAAATGTAAGTATTCTGAGCATGTTTAAAGTAGTCTAGGCTCAGCTGTAATGTTTAGTAGGTTAAGTGTATTAAATGCATTTTCAGGTCATGATATTTTCAACTTCAATGGGTTTATCAGGACATAACCCCATTGTATGTCAGGAAGATACGTAATTATATTTGAAGCAGAGAGGTTAACAAGCAAAACTTTATTTGAGAAATCTTCTTGTTAAATTCATCAAAGTTTAATGAAAATTGTGAAATTAACTAGTTAATTTTGCCTCTGACATTCTTCCCAATTCAAGAAAGAATCATCTCCATCTATCCCTAGCTCCCTTTAAAACAAATTATTATGTTTTTCTACTACTAAAATAATATATGTCAACATTTAACATGAGAAGGTGCTCTGTATCTCTGTTATCACTTAATTATATTAACTATATTGATGCATTTATACAACTCCTTCCCCAGAATATAAATTCTTCTAACCAGAAATAGAAACTTTGAGACTCTGGTGCCTTAAACAGTGAGCAGCACATATTAGAGGCACAACATGCTTTCTATTAAACAAATAATAATTAAAAAAACAAAAACACAAGTTCACTACTAGAGTTATTTACTTATTTTCTTGGCATTTCTTCCCAATTTTTAAATTATATTCTTTCTGGATTATTTTTCTAAGTTGGAAAATAATTCTAAAAATTTTTGATAAGAAAACAAAACATTCAGGGGCGTCTGGGTGGCTCAGTCATTAAACACCTGCCTTCGGCTCAGGTCATGATCCCAGGGTCCTGGGATCGAGCCCCACATCGGGCTCCCTGCTCTGCAGGAAGCCTGCTTCTCCCTCTCCCATCCCCTGCTTGTGTTCCCTCTCTTGCTGTGTCTCTGTCAAATAAATAAATAAAATCTTAAAATACATATATATATATATATATATATATATATATACATATATATATATAAAGAAAATGAAACATTCAGAAAGCCCTCAAGAATCAAATAAGTAAATCTCATTGGGTAGAAATGAAGACACTATAAAAGGAAGATATTTCAGAAAGCCAGAGAACTTACTGTCATTGCTAGGACTGTGACACTCTCTACTCCACTTCCTTATAATGTTACCTCTTGACCGTTAAGAAAGTGAGATCTTTACTATAAGAGGAAAGAGATAAAATAGGTAATTAAAGAAGGCAAAGAAGAGCCATGCAATATTAAATGAGAATTGGTAATATTAGTATGAGCTCAAGATTTTTTATATGCGTTTTCTAACTCTATTCACTGGATGGATATAGGAACAATAACATCTCTATAACAATGAGCGCATTTTATGACCAGATCTTGTATTCTAAACACCATTCTCTACTGAAAGAAAATAGAGAAATTTGGAGAAATGCTTATTGCAGCAATAAGTTGGGAATAATACAGAGTTAACCTAAGAAATCATGTTGCACTAGAAAGAAATAAAAGTGCTCAAAGACTAGTGAGGTTGTATTAGTTATCCATCACTATAAAATAAATTATTCTCAAACTTAGGACCTAAAACAATAAATATTTATTATCTCAGAGTTCTGTGATTCTAAAATAGAGGACAGCTTAGCTGGGTCTTCTGGCTTAAGGTCTCTAAAAAGGCTGCAATGAAGTTGTCAGCCAGGCTGCAGTCCTCCCAGGCTCATATGAGAGGAGATACACTTTTAAACTCATTCATGTGGCTGTTGACAAGTGACAATATGTGTTTTCTCATTACCTGTTATATTGAAAGCTCAAGTTTCTTGCTGGCTGTTGATCAGAAGGCATTCTCAATTTCTAGCCATGTGGGCGTCCTCATGGGGAAGCTGACAATATTGTGTCTGGCTTCCATTAGCATGAGCAAATAAGAAAGGAAGAGATGAATAACAAGACAGAAACCATGGGCTTTTCATAACCTAATCTCAGACATGATATACCATCACTTTTGCCCTCTCCTGTCTGCTAGAAGTGAATCACTAGATCCAACCCCCCATTCAAGGGGAAGGATTATATAAGGGCATGAATATTGAGGGAGCAGGGATCACTGGGAGACGTTCTAGTGGCTACTGATCACACGGATCATATGTGCAAAGAAACAAACTTGAATGAGCTCCAATTAAATTGGCTATTTAGGACAATTTGGTCATCAATAAAAATAAATATGATAATTGATTAAGATGCAATGAATTTAAAAAAACAGTCTATAGCTATTAGAAAAGGTAGATAAGAAAAAATAATTTTTTAAAGATTTTATTTTATTTAATTTAGAGAGAGAGAGAGAGAAAGAGTGAGTGGGGGAGGGGCAGAGGGAGAGAGACTCTGAAGCAGACTATGCACTGAGCATGGAGCCCCACAGGGGCTTGATCCCATGACTATAAAATCATGACCTCGAGATCACAACCTGAGCCAAAATGGAGAGTCAGATGTTTAACCAACTGAGTCACCCAGGCACGCCCAAAAAAGAATTTTGAGGTGACAGAAATATAGTATTTGAACTCAGATTGTCATTTTAAATAGGAAATTTAGACTTCTTTTTTGAAAACTCACACATTATCTTCAATAATTCTATCTTTCACCCAGTTTCTATGGAAAGTTTACACATATATTTGATCCAGTAAAAATTTTGGTCTATCTCTTAAAAAAAAAAGAAAAAAAGAAAAGGAAAGAAAAGAAGGAAAAGGTGGGAAGTAGAGAGGAAGAACAGTCTTATTTATAAAAGAATGCCAGCTTATAATAGAAGAAATTAGAGATTTAGAAAATTATCATCTTGCAACCCCTCAATGTAATAAATGATTCGGGTAAGGATTATTAAAAAGAGCTAAAGGCATTGCATGAAATGTAGTTGTATAACAGGATAGTTACATAATGCCAAAATATCATCTAATATATTAAATATTAATTAAAAAGATCAAAAAGTATGTTTTTTTCAATACTAATTCTGGTAGTCTGCACCTTAGCCAATCACTAATAGTGAGACAATTTTATTATATGCCTTCTGATAAAATGTAATACAAAATATGGATCATCACCTATGAAATATTCTTGCCATAAAGTTTTGAACTTAATCTAGTGAAGCTTTTAGACCACAAATTCAAATTACAGTAAATACAGGGGATAGAGGGACAAATTAAATGATACTATGAGCAAGCAGACAGACAAATCTAGAATGTATGACATCTACAAGAAAATTACCCTGAGTTCAAAAGTCACTGTCATGGGGTAAAAATAAAAGAGAGGAGTCTTGTTTCAGACAAGACTAAAGAGAGATAAAAACCAAATGTAATGTATGAACACTGACTATATTGTGCATAGGAAAAAATATATTGCTTAAGTCTCTGGGGGATGCCATCCATGGAGGTCACAGACAGATAGTACTAGGTTATACAATAGGGTTTATTGAGTGAAAGGTTTAAAACAGAAAAATTATCAGAGAACCCAGGCAGGATAACCAGCATTGTGGATAATTTTGTGGGATCCCCTACTCTGATCTTACACCCTGGGGATTGTAGGAGAAACTGTAGCACCCAACTACTAGGAATCTGACTGTGACAGAGAAGTGGGGAGGGGATTGCAACAACCAGCAGTGGATCTTGGCAGGCCAAGTTCACACTTGCAGTGCCCACATAGTAATCCCAATCAGCAGCTTTGCTCATCTGCAAAACCAAGTTGGGGTTACTCTGACCAGGAAATTCACTGGGTTACAGATCTGCCTGAACAGATACTCAAGTGGGTTTTGACAGCTCTAGGGTCCAGTTTGCCTGCAGTCAGGCAAGGTGTTGAGTCACAGCCTCACATGCTGTGGCTAGTGCTGTACAACCCCATCTGACTAGAAGGGGTACTGACAACTCCTGAAAGCTATGCAGCCCAGTGATGCTCAAGCTGAGAGGCAGGTGAGCAGAGCTGATTATCCTCAAAGCAAAGTCAGTACTGGGCAGGGAGCCCTCCCATACTATGCACAGGCAGGGGAATTAATTCATTGCCAAGGCTGAGGGTAGCTCCTGGCCCCTCCCAACCAGAGAGTTTGTTTGGGAAATTGACAGTAGCCTGAAGAGGCCCTCCAGCTCCTACACAAAAAAGGGTGTTGAGACATTGTCCCACCCCCTGTGGAGGGTGTCTTCCAGCCCCATCTAAACAGAAGGGCTAGTGAAAATGCCTGAAAGCTACGCAGCTCAGCAGTACTCAAGCAAAAAGGATAGACAGACCTAATAGTTTGCAGAGCAAAGCCAGTGGCCATCCCCCAGTGAACTGTACAGGCCCTGGGCCCTGTCCTACTCTTCTTTCAGGGCAGGGAAGATAATTCATAGCCCCATCTATTACTGAATATGGTACCTGGACTCAACCATCTAGTAAGGCTGACCAAAGAATTCAGGCAGCCACAGAGCTCATCCTATAGCCTCACTTGGTGGGAAACAAAGCCAGTAATCCCATCTAGCAGCCAGTGACACACATTCCATCCCTGTTTTCAGAGCTTGAACAGTTGCCTCGCCCAAAAATAGACCATAATAGGAGGCCCTACTTTCCAAGGACATTACCAGCAGACACACTCAAAAACCCAAACTGAGCAGACTGATGAAGAACTGTCTCTGTCAAAGCAACTTGTAAAGTCTAGAAAAAAAGCCCCATTACTCAAATGTACAGATAGCAATGTAAGGAATTCAGGAAAATTAGGTAAACATGAAGCCACCAAAGGAAACTAATCAAGTTCCAATAACTGACCCTAAGGAAATGGACATCTAATAAACAGTCAGAGAATTTAGAAAAATCCTCTTAAGGAAGTATAGCAAACTACAAGAAAACACAGATAACTGAACAAAATTTTTTTTAAATGCATAAAAAATGAAAAGTTGACAAAACAATAGCAACTATCAAAAAACAAAAACAAACAAAAATAAAACATAAATCTTAGAGTTGAAAAATGCAAAAACTGAACAGAAGAATCCGATAGTTTCAAAAGCAGGCCAGACCATGCAGAAGAAAGAATCAGTGACCCAGAGGATAGAATATTGGAAATTACACAGTCAGAGGAGACAAAGAAAAAAAAAAAAAAAAGAATGAAAACATATGAAGAATACCTACGGGAATTATAAAACACAATGAAAAGAAACAACATATGCATTATGGAAATTCTAGAGAAAAAAAAAAAGAGAACAAGGAAGGGACAGAAAGTATATTTAAAGCAATAATGGCGGGCACCTGGGTGGCTCAGTTGGTTGAGCAACTGCCTTCGGCTTGGGTCATGATCCTGGAGTCCCGGGATCGAGTCCTGCATCGGGCTCCCTGCTGGGCAGGGAGTCTGCCTCTCCCTCTGACCCTCCCCCCTCTCATGTGCTCTCTCTCTCTCATTCTCTCTGTCTCAAATAAATAAATAAAATCTTTAAAAAAAAAAAAAAGCAATAATGGCTGAAATCTTCCCAAACCTGAAGAGAGATGAGCATCCAGATCCAGAAAGTCCAAATGATTCCAAATAACTTGAACCCAAATAGGGCTACACTGAGACACATTATAATAATTAAATTGTCAAAAGTCAAAGACAACATTTTAAAAGCAGTAAGATAAGAGAGAAGTTACATACAAGGGAATCCCTGCACAACTACAGATAGATTTCTCAACAGAACCTTTTCAGGCCAGAAGAGAAAGGAATGACATATTCAAAATATTGAAAGAAAATAGCTGTCAATCAAGAATTTTATACCTGGCAAAGTGGTCCTTCAGAAACAAAGGAGGGATAATAAAGACTTTCCCAAACAAACAAAAGCTGAGAACGTTCATTACCATTAGACCTGCCTTACAAGAAATGTTAAAGGGAGTTCTTTAAGTTGAAGTAAAATAATGCTAATTAACATCGTCAAAACAGGGGTGCCTGGGTGATTCAGTCAGTTAAGCATCCAACTCTTGATTTTGGCTCAGGTCATGATCCCAGGGTCCTGGAATCGAGTCCCACATAGGGCTCTTTGCTCAGCAGGGAACCTGTTTCCCCCTCTGCCTGCTGTCCCCCCTTTCTTGTGCTCTCTCTTTCCCTCTCTCTGACAAATAAATAAATAAAATCTTTAAAAAAATGTAAATTGTAACAGCAATAACCTAAAATGTGAGAGGAAGAAGTAAAAGTGTAAAGTATGATAATTCTATTGAAGTTAGGTTGTTACCATTTTAAAATAGAGTATTACAAGTGTTTAAGATTTTTTTTTTCAGTTTGAAGATCACAGTTTATCTTTCTATAATTAAATTAGGAGAAAAAAATGAAGAACCCACTGGTATCAGGAAGGAGCAAGAGTCTTCTAGGGTCTGGCATTTGATGAGATAGATAGTCACCTACTGTGCATTTCCATTGTTTTTCCATGGCAGAACATACAGTAGAGACTTGGGAATGCACATGCCTGAAGCCAGGTTACTCTTATTTCCACAACTCTGTTGCTTGCAGGGCTATTGTTGACAGAGTAGTTGGCTGTGCCCCAGACCAATGGGGTGCTAGTTTATTGCCACAGATCTTTATTTCAGTCTTCATCACAAGGAGGGCACTGCCATGTGCTCTCAGCCAGAGTCTCTTGTCCAAGGTTCCTGGTTTGGTTGACAACATCCTGCTCAATACAACTTTCATCATCACAGCTTGAGATATAATGACTGATTTTGGCCCAAGGAAACTGATGGCAAGAATTAAAGGGACAAGTAGCCAATTTGTAACATCAAGATGATTCTTTCTGTACTTGATAAGGTGATAAGGAAACCTGTAGACCCTGATCTGGTGTTTTTTATTATGGGGGCATTGTAATAGCCTTTAGGGTCCAGGGAATTGATATAAGTTTCTTCCATGTTGGAAATGAAGGAGCTGAATCCAAGTGTTCAGTGGAGACATGCTCTCCTCACAGTCACCTTCTCCCCACATCTGCACCCCAGCAATGCTCACGTCCAGCCTAAGATATTTTATATAAGCCTCGTGATAACCACAAGAAAAATCTTTTGATAATTACTCAAAAGACCGCGATAAAGAAGTCAAAGCACACTGATATCAAAATATATTAAAACATATAAAAAAGACAGCAGTATAAGAAGCAAGGAACAATGGATCTACAAAACAAGCAGAAAACAATGAAAAAGGGCAATAGTAAATCTTACCTATCAATAATTACTTTAAATGTAAACAGATCAAATTATCAATTCAAAAGATATAGAATAGCTGAAAGAATTAAAAAAAGCAAGATCTAACAATATTCTGCCTATAAGAGACTCACTTTAGCCGTAAAGACACATAAACTGAAAATGAAGGAATAGAAAAAGAAATTTCAAGCAAATAGTAACCAACAAAATGCAGGAGTAAACTGTATGTGTATCAAACAAAATAGACTTTAAACTAAAAATGGTATAAACAGAAAAGGAAGGTGATTATATAATGATAAAGGGATCAATACATCAAGAAGATATAATATTTACAAATATTTATGTGCCCAACATCAGAGCACCTAAATATATAAAGCAAAAACTAAAAGAGCCTAAAGGAGAGTAAATAATGATATAATAATAGTTGGATACTTTAATACCCCACACTCAACAATTATCAAGAGATAATCAACAAGCAAACAACAGATTTGAACAATACCTTAGACCAAATGGACCTAATGGACACATATAGAACATGTTATCTAACAACAGCATAATACACATTTTTTTCAAGCATATATGGAACATTTTCTAGGATAGACCATATGTTAGGCCACAAAACAAATCTTAGATAATTGAAGAAGATTGAAATCATGCCAAGTATCTTCTCTGACCAAAATGGCATGAAACTAAAAATCAATAAGAGGAGGAAAACTGGAAAATGTACAAACTCATGAGAATTAAACAACATTCTCCTGTACAACCAATGGATCAAAAAAGAAATAAAAAAAGTTTCTTGAAACAAACAAATATGGAAACACAACTTGCCACAATTTATGGGATGCAGTAAAAGCAGTTCTAAGGAAGAAGTTTATAATAATAAACTTCTAAACAATCTAGTGATGCCTTAAGAAGCCAGGAAAAGAACAAAGTGAACCCAAATTTAACAGATGAAAGGAAATAATAAATATTAGGAAAGAATTAAATGAAATAGAGAACAGAAAAACAGTAGAAATGATTGACCAAATAAAGGGTTTGTTCTTTGAGAAGATAAAGAACCCTTAGCTAGACTAACCAAGTAAAACAAAACAAAACAAAACAAAAACAAAGGACCCAAATCAACAAAATTATAAATAAAAAGATCAAAATATACCAACAATCTGGACAGCCTAGAAGAAATGGAAAAATTCTTAGAAACATACTACTTACCATGACTAAATCAGGAAGAAATAGAAAATGTGAATATATATTTATTCCTAGTAAGGAGGTTGAATCAATAATCAAAAATCTCCCAATTAAGAAAAACCAGGACCAAATGGCTTCCCTGGTAAATTTTACAAGTTAAAGAACAATAAACATCAATCCTTCTCAAACCCCTCCAAAAAATAAAAGAGAAAGAACACTTCTAAACTCATTTTACAAGAACTGCATTATTCTGACACCAAAACCAGAAAAGGACACTACTAAAAAAACAAAAACAAAAACAAAAGTAACACCAACAACAAAAATATAAACCTGCAGACCATTTGTTATTCCTGATGCATAAAGATGAAAAAATTCTTAATGAAATATGAACAAATCGAATTCAGCGGGAAATTAAAGGATCATTCACCATGACCAAGTGGGATTTATCCTTGTGATGCAAAGATGGTTCAACATATGCAAACCCATCAATGTGATATTAATAGGATGAAGAAATAATCATATGATTACCTCAAAAGACTCAGAAAAAGCATTCAATGAAATTCAACATCCATTCATGATAAAAACTCCTAAAAAACTGGGCATAGAAGGAACATAGTTCAACATAATAAAGGCTATATATGATAAGCTGACAGCATCATACTCAATAGTGAAAGAATAAAAACTTTTCTTTTATGACCAAGGATAAGACAAGGGTTCCCACACTTAGCACTCCTGTTCAACATAGCACTGGAAGTCCTAGCTAGAGCAGTCAGGCAAGTAAAAGAAATAAGAGGTATCAGAATTATAAAGGAAAGTAAAATTGCCTGCATTTGAAGATGGCAGGATTTTTTATACAGAAAATCCTAAAGTCTCAACTCAAAAACTTTTAGATCTGTGAGGGGTGGGAAGGATGGGGTGGCTGGGTGATAGACATTGGGGAGGGTATGTGCTATGGTGAGCGCTGTGAATTGTGTAAGACTGTTGAATCACAGACCTGTACCTCTGAAACAAATAATACATTATATGTTAAAAAAAGAAGAAGAAGAAGATAGGAGGAAGGGAAAAATGGGGGGGGGGCAATCAGAGGGGGAGACGAGCCATGAGAGACTATGGACCCTGAGAAACAGAGGGTTCTAGAGGGGAGGGGGGTGGGAGGATGGGTTAACCTGGTGATGGGTATTAAAGAGGGCATGTACTTAATGGAGCACTGGGTGTTACACGCAAACAATGAATCATGGAACACTACATCAAAAATTAATGATGTAATGTATGGTGATTAACATAACATAATACAATTTTTTAAAAAAGAGAAAAAAACTTTTAGATCTAATCAATAAATTCAGTAAATCTGCAAGATACAAAATTAACACAAAAATCACTGGCATTTCTATACACTAACATTGAAATTTCTGAAAAAGAAATGAAATCAATCCCATCTACAACAGCATCAGAAAGGATAAAATACTGGGGCACCTGGGTGGCTCAGTTGTTAAGCGTCTGCCTTCAGCTCAGGTCATGATCCCAGAGTCCTGGGATCAAGCTCCATGTTGAGCTCCCTTCTCTACGGGAAGCCTGCTTCTCCCTCTCCCACTCCCCCTGCTTGTGTTCCCTCTCTGGCTGTCTCTCTCTCTGTCAAATAAATAAAAGCATTTAAAAAAAGGATAAAATACTTAGGAATAAATTTAAATGAGGAGGTAAAAGATCTCTATGCCGAAAACTATAAGACACTGATGTAAGAAACTGAAGAAGATGCAAATAAATGAAAAGGTGCCCCATGTTCATGAATTGAAAGAATTAATGTTGTTAAAATGTGAATATTTCCAAAAGCCATCTATAGATTCAATGCAATCTCTATCAAGATTCCAATGGCATTTAATTGGATATTCACATGTAAAAGAATGAAGCTGGACCCATACATTACATCACTCACAAAAAAATAACTTGAAATGGATAAAAGGTCTTAAATATAAGACCTGAAACCATTAAACTCCTAGAAGAAACTGCTAGAAGAAAACAGGAACAAAGCTCCCTGGCATGGATCTTGGTAATAATTTTTTGTATAAAATACCAAAAGCACAAGCAATAAAAAATAAACAAGTGGGATTGCATCAAACTAAAAACTTCTGCACAGCAAAAAATACCATCAAAAAAGTGAAAAGACAATCTACAAAATAAGAAACATTATTTGCAAACCATGTATCTGGTAAGGGTTAATATCCAAAAAATACAATGAACTCATACCAACTCAATACCAAAAAAACAAAACAAAACCATAAAAGCAATTTAAAATACGGGCAAAGGACTCAAAGAAATATTTCTCCAAATAAAATATATGTAAGGCCAGCAGTTATGAAAAGATGCTCAACATCACTAGTCACCAGAGAAACACAAATTAAAACCACAGTGGCTATTAGAATGGTCATCACCAAAAAGACAAGAGATAACAAATGCTGATGTGGATGTGGAGAAAAGGGAACCCTCCAGCACTGCTGGTGGGATTGTAAATTGGTATGGCCACTATGGAAGACAGTATGGAGGATCCTCAAAAAGATTAAATATTAGAACTCCATATGATCCAGCAATTTCATTTTGGGAATATATCCAAAGGTATCAAAAACACTAACTTGAAGAGGTATTATTTACAATAGCCAAGACATGAAAACAACCAATCAAAGTGTTTATCAGTGAATGAATGGATAAAAAAGTTGTGGTATATATATTCAATGGGATATTATCCAGCCATAAGAGATGAGGAAATCCTACCGTTTGTGACAACATAAACAGAACTTGAAGGTATTAGGGTAAGTGAAATAAGTTAGAGAAAGACAAATAACTGTATGATATCACTTCTATGTGGAATCTAAAAAACAAAACAAATGACAGAAAAAAACCCTGAATTCATAGAAAAAGAGATCGGACTTGTGGTTACCAAAGGCAGGGAGTAGAGGGAGGGAGAATCAGAGAAAGATGATCAAAATGCACAAGCCTGCAGTTGCAAGATAAATAAGTACTGGGATGTAATGTACTACATAATGACTATAGCTAATATCACTGTATAATATACAGGAAAGTTGTTAACAGTAAATCATCAGAAGGAGATGAATTATCATCTAAGAATTATCATAAGGAGAATTTTTTCCTTTATTCTTCTCTTCTTTCCTTTCTTTATACTGTATCTGTATAAGAAAATGGATGTTAGCTGAACCCATTGTGATAATCATTTCACAATACCTGCAAATCAATCATCATGTTGTATACATTAAACTTATATGGTGATGTATGTCAGTTATTTCTCAAGAAAACTGGGGCAAAAGGGAAAAATTTTTCTTAAGAGAATAGATGTTGGTATCACAGAGACCTGTTTTGACTATGTCTTTGACATTAACTGTTCAAAGCTGTACATATTATTTAACATCTGCACTTGAGTTTCCTAATCTATAAAACATACAGCATTTTTATTGTGTTTGGGAATAGTAAATGAACATATGTATCTAAAATGTTTGGTACAGAGCAAACCCTCAACAAATGCTCATTTTCTACAAAACAACTCCCCCAAAATAATCTGCCAATACTGTATCTTTCTTTACAAAAACAGTCTCTTAATAGTGGTGGTGAAAATTAATTTTCCAATCACATCTATAACTAAATTTTCTTCCAAAATAGTCTGGCTACAAACATGGGTATGACTCTTCTTTTTAATCATGAAAAAACAAAGAGCTTGATTGAGGTGATCTTTTAGGTCACAAAATTCTAATATTGTTTAATTTTAATATTTTTTCCTAAAGAAGAATCTGTCTTTTCAAATATAATGAGCATTAATATATAGTTCACATAAATCTGGCACAGCATTAATCTGTTTAAAATTTTAGGATTTTTTTGTTATTATTCTTCAAAGAGATAACTGATTAGATTGCAATTAAATGGAAACAGGAACAGGATTATGAAACTCACTAAAATGCATGGTGAGAAAATGAAGAGACTACTAACACAGTCTAATCAAATGAGGGATCCTCCTCACAGATAAGCCAAGCAAAGGGGTGTCAGAGGCACTGTTCCTTCTGTTTGCAACACATTAATTAAGGTTTGAAGTCACTGGGTTTACAACCTTCTTAAATCCTACATCTAAGATTTCTCAATATACATTTGACCCCATTCCTCCAAAAAAAGATATAAATAAGTCCCAGCTCCTGAGGTGAAATGCCATTCTTTATTTAATTTCATTACTCTTTGTCAGTTTTGGTTGTTTTTTGTTTGTTTGTTTGTTTCGTTTTGTTTGTTTTGTTTTTGTATGGCTGTGTTTGAACAGTATACCGATACCTCTTGCTACTCATCTTTCTGCGCCCCATGGTATGGAGAGTGTCTTGACATTATGGTTTAAGATTATTTTTCGATATTGTTAAAAAACAGATTTCCATTTAGAGACACTTGAGAGATGCAAAACAAAAAGAATGAAATAAAAAATACACCCTTAAGCGCTCTTTGTCTGATCTTTCTAGACAATCTGGGAGCTGTAATACCTCAACATGGCCTTCTAACCTAAACAAGACAAGTCTATTTGGAGTTCTAACCACCTCACAGCTACCAACCTGAGAAGTGCATGCATAAAGGAAGATAGGAAAGCGGTGCTTTGCAAGCATGCATTTTTCCTTCAAGATACATTCCCTTTTTCATTAGTTTCCACATCCTCTAGAGAAAAAATGGGAGAAAGTCAAACACAATATTTGATTCAAGTTTAAACCCATAAATTTGTCAGTTTGAATTGCTGCTTTCTTTCCAAAGGCATTTAAAACAATTTACTTTTCATATTGGCCACAAGCTAAATAAGATCTCAGCTTCCTTAAAAAGGGACTCTGTTAAGGCTGGGAGAATGTGGGTATGTGGCTCCCCCCAGCGGCCACTGGGAATGTCAGCACAGTTCAGAGAGACGGAGAAAGTGATGCTTTGAATTACCGGTGGCCAAAGCCCACTGTCCAATCTTCTTCACCACCTGGTAACAGCTGGTGTGTATGTAAAGATGCCATGAAAAACGGATGGAGGTCAAATCCAGGAGGACTTCCCTTGTATAGAAAGTCAATTTAAAGTAACAAAAGTACCAAGATAAAATTTCCCAAGAACTTCTGAATCTTAAATAACACAGCTAAACTTTAGGGAGAAGAGATGGCCAAGGAGAAGATAGGAGCAAGGCTTTTTTCCACATAGCATTTCATTTAATAGTTTAATAGTTTCAGATTTAGAAAAGTAGAAAGAAAAACTATAACACCACGGGACAAACTAATACCAGAATATTCCCAAGCTGACAAGTGGGTGGAGTGAAAACTGACACAATAAAAAAATTTTAACGTACTGAATGTATTCCAGCTGAGAGCCCACAATATCAGCAACTCCCAGAGGTTCCAGGGAGACACTCAGAGATTCACTGCATCAGAATTTCTGGGCCTTGGCCCAGGTTTCAACCATATCCCACATACAACATTGCCTTGACTCTCTTGAGGGTTCGACCTTCAGAGCAGCCTCTAAATTCAAAGCACAGCTTCTGAGAAGGGAAAATTCTTTGGAATAGAGATGGGAAGATATATCTGCCTTTCAAATTTATAAGCCTCCATATTCGGCAGCGCCGGTGAGCCCCCAAGCACTGCACACAGACAATTCACAACCATGGTGACTGCTCAGATAAGAACTGGGAGGGAGGTTAGGCTAACCCCTCCTACCAACAAGCCTGACTCACCGATTCTGAGAGCTCATCCCACCTCTTAAATGTGTCTCCTTCACTAATTTATGCATAGAACCCCTCCTTACCTTTGTCCCTTTTCTGGTTTGCTTTCTTCTTCTATTTTTTTGCTTCTACCTGGCCTCCTTAACACAGCCATCTCTACCTCCAAATACTGTTCTTTTCTGGATCCACAGCCTGACTACTCTCTCTTGACTTTTATTTCCCTTAATCTTCATCTAATGAACTTTCGTCAGCCTCCTGTTATTACTAACATGTGAAGCAATCTGTTAAGGGATAAATTACTGAAGAGTTTCTGCTACAGTGCATTACAGAGTCATAGAGCTTAGAGCCCCAAAGGGTCTCAAAATACAACGTGGCAGAGCCTTCAGCTTACAGGCTGTTAAAGTGCCTCTCTGAATTTTTCAGATACTGAAATTGAGGCTTAAAGCAAGTAAGTGTCTTGCCCACTGATAATTACCTGGAATTTGCAGCTTCGTAAGACATAATATTTCCCATTATAAATACCACCTCTTACACATAACAACATGGAAAAAGTTGTGAGAAAAGGGTCAGGTTTTTTTGTACTCATTGAGCATTGTCACTTGAATAAAAAGCCACCTGACAACACTTACACTTGAATCCCAGTATTAGAAACAATCCACTTTTTAATTATAACGATTTTGTCTTTTACACTCTTCCTTTTTTTTCTTCACTTCAATATGAATAATTAGCCCTTTTTTAGATAAATGTCTCTTCTCTGGTTATTGCGTATGAACACAAATATGTTCTCATTTTAAGGTATATTGTTTTCACCCGCCAGGTGTCATTAAAAATTGCATCTGCAAAAAGCCTACCTCGTGGTTTTTTATGTTTTGTTTTGCCCATGAAGGTTAATTGCAGTTCTGCTACCATAGCTTCCTCACTGCTGTGGAGTTAACCATGGGTTTGCTGTGCTGGGAAAGGTTTAGCAAAGGTCTGGAATGCAAAACAATGGTAACAATAAATACCAATTAGACCCAAGTCCTCTGCTCCCGCTGCCTGCACAGGTTGAAGGGGCAGATGCAGCTTTTGACTTCAGTGAGACTGGACTCTCCTAAAGCCACTGAAGAGGCTGGAGACCTGTTTCTAAGACAACTTTTAGATCACAGGTTTTCCTGCCTGATTAATATGATAACGTGGAGGTGCAAGTGAGTAGCATCTCAGCCAGGGCTTTCTCAAAATAGCTTCTCGCCAGGGCTTGCAATTGTACCCGGCCTTAATTAACCAGTTAGGAGTATAAGTGACATGTGCATCTGTCATCTGAAGTTTATTTTGTCACAGGCTAATAATATGAGAAACTGAAATGGGGACTTGGTTGTAGGACAAAGAACATCTAAAGCAAAGTAAAAACATATACTTTCCAATTTTGACAGACTTACGCATTTCTCACCTGTCTTGTATATTTCCCTTTTTTTAATTATTTGTTTTCTAAAATAGAATAAAAAATATAGGTAGAGTTATCTAAGAACATAAATATGGAGAGATATATAAGCTATTCTATCACATCAGGAAGATGGGATTCCCTTTAAAACACTCCGTTATTTAAATTAAACCAAAAATTGCTAGTAATTTAACAAAATCATTGAAATAGTGACACAAATACTAGCTACAAAGACCTCTAGTGTTCTAATGGCTAAACGATCAACAGTTATAATAGGTGCTTGCCCCATTCGTTGTGATTAACAAACATCAAATCAAATTAGTAATTTCTAAAAATAAAAGAGATCTCACCAGTAAGTCTTACTTTACTGGTTACCATCTCCTTGAAAAGAATATAACGATAAAATTTGGGGCACTTGGGTGGCTCAGTCAGTTAAGCGTCTGCCTTCAGTTCAGGTCATGATCCCAGAGTCCTGGGATCGAGCCCCGCATCGGGCTCCCTGCTCAGTGGGAATCCTGTTTCTCCTTCTTCTCTCAGCTCATGCTCGCTCTCTTCCTCTCACTCATTCTCTCTCAAATAAATAAATCTTTTTTAAAAAAAAGAATATAACAGGGGCACCTGGGTGGCTCAGTCATTAAGCGTCTGCCTTCAGCTCAGGTCATGATCCCAGGGTCCTGGGATCGAGCCCCACATCGGGCTCCCTGCTCAGCGGGACGCCTGCTTCTCCCTCTCCCACTCCCCCTGCTTGTGTTCCCTCTCTCGCTGTGTCTCTCTCTGTCAAATAAATAAATAAAATCTTAAAAAAAAAAGAATATAACAATAAAATTAAATAATTTTTAATTAACATCTAGCCATCCTAATGATATCTTTCTCATTGTTGTCTTTATCTTTCCAAGCATTGTTCACATGAATACATATCAATATATTTAACATAATGTATTTTGTCCCGTTTAGTGTGGCTATCAATTTTGTGTAATTTCAGAAAATATTTTAGTTTCTTGACTCTCAACTTGGAAATCAGAAGTTAGAAACAGAGACATCAAAGGATTTCTCACTGGAAAAGTGTGAAGTACTGACATTAAACTAAGTGCTTTCAGTGGCTTTAGCTCCATCTTCTAAAACAGAGGTCCTACTAGCCAACAAAGGAGATCACTAAACATAAAAATTAGGTAATAGAATTTAGAGAACAAATACCTAAGCTACAGAATGCCTGGAATTCTGCTGTTCAGATTCTAGTCACCTGCAAGAGTGACAAATCTATCTACCGCAGTTTGCCCCAAGATGAACCTGCTATGCAAAACAGGAATTGTTTAGGAGATATACTAGTATGTTAGTTCTGATAACCTGGTAAAAATCTTGCAACTATGATTTTTCAGAAAAAATACGTTTTATCCACTCAGGTCCTACAAACTGATGAGCAAGTGTTCAAAATAAGGAAATAAGCGATTTACATTTCTCTTCTAATGAATCCTATCCTCCACAAAGAAACAGTGACCAAAAATGTCCTCATTTGTGTCTTTCATTTGATCTGATGGCAGGACGGTCCTCTCTTCTCATCTATCCAGTAAAGCAGGAGGCATAGTGATCTCAGAATAAGATGGTTAAGTGATAATGATGTGGGGCTAAGCTCTTGGAAACTATGGAAAGGCCGTACCTCATCTTTTTTTTAAGAGGATACTGAAATCATTAGCTCATATTTCATGAAATATTGCATTTTTCATCCTTTCATCCTTGTCATTTATGCTACTGTTATGAATGGAGACGTATAGACAAGAGAAATGAAAGATTAGGAGTAATTAACTTTAAACTAGGACTGCTTTTCATACATAGTACTTGCAACTATGATTCTCACTTAGCTGTTAAGTCACTGAACCAAGTTTGATTTTTATTATTTAGGTATATTGGGACTTAAAAAAAAAGAGGGGAGAAATATGTATGTGGATAGATGGGGGAGCTTTTGAAAGGTACATAAACTGAAGATGAGTTCAACACTCTCTAAGAAAAAAACATAGAAATTGAGGCATTAAATCAAAAGAAAAATTAAAGTCAAAAGTTGAAGAAAGATTAGCTTTCTTCTTTTCCCCTTTAAGGTTGACAGGTGAAGATCAGAATAATGCAAGAACTAAGCAAAAAATAAAATAAAATAAAAAATGAGGGTTATGGGGACAGTACAGTTACCAGTGATTCCCCAAAAAGCTAACTATGACCTATATAGCCCAGAAAAGTAGATCACTGAACTCATGATGATATCAGAGACTCCAGAAACTGGATCAAAGACATTTCCTTTATATTTAGCAACTCGAGTGTAAGTGAGAGCATTCGAAATATTGTAATATGGGGGTCTTTCAGAATTGTCTGTTTCTATATTATCTATTAACTTGATGCTTGTTATATTAAACCTCTTTTTAAAGATTTATTTATTTATTTTAGAGAGAAAGAGCGCATGTGTAGGGGGAGAGACAGAGGGGGAGAGAGAGAGAGAATTCTCAAGCAGACTCCCCACTGAACACAGAGCCGATGTGTGGCTCAATGCAGGGCTCCATCCCAGGACCCTGTGATCATGACCTGAACTGAAATCAAGACTTGGCCACTTAGGGGAGCCTGGGTGGCTCAGTTGGTTAAGCGACTGCCTTCGGCTCAGGTCATGATCCTGGAGTCCCGGGATCGAGTCCCGCATCAAGCTCCCTGCTCAGCAGGGAGTCTGCTTCTCCCTCTGACCCTCCCCCTTCTCATACTCTCTCTCTCTCTATCTCATTCTCTCTCTCAAATAAATAAATAAAATCTTTAAAAAAAAAAAAAAGACTTGGCCACTTAACCAACTGAGCCACTGAGGTGCCCCTATATTAAACCTCTTTTTAAATAAACTTGTAACAAGAATTCAAAAAATAGAAAGGTAAAAAAAAGTCTGGTCACTTATACTTCAACAAATCTGTGCCAAGAAGATGGTATTTCTTAACTAAGAGACCTTAAAGTCTTCATGGGTCTGGTAAAAGAGTAACAAGTTTACACAATTTTACCTTTTTTTTCCCAAAAGATGAGAAACCCTTAAGTTGTTTTAAGTTAATTTTTAAATTAATTCTATAAACTTGAGATTCCATTTATTGTATAGTCATTTTAGTTGATATTACAAAATATACCCTGAAAATAACAAAGCATTGATGAAAGAAATTAAGCACACAAATAGAAACATATCTCATGTTCATGATTTGGAAGAGTTTAGATTGTTTAAGTGTCCATACTACTCAAAGTAATCTATAGATTCAATGCAGTCCATATCAGAATTCCAGTAGCATTTTTTTTGCAGAAATAGAAATTTTTTTAAAAATTCCACAATTTATATGGAACCACAAAAGACAACAAAGAGCTAAATCAATCCTGAGCAAGAAGAACAAAGCTGGAGGCATTACACTTCCTGATTTCAAAGTATATTATACAGCCACAGTAATCAAAACAGGTAGTACTGGCATAAAGACAGACTGATAGACAAAGAGCCCAGAAATAAATTCATGCATATACCTTTGACTGATCTTGGATAAGAGTGCCAAGAATCAGCAATGGGGAAAGAACAGTGTTTTCAACAAATGATGTTGGGAAACTGGATAGCCATATGCAAAAGAATGAAATTGGACCCTTACCTAACACCAAATACCCACATGGATGTACAAAACTCAAAATGGATTAAAGACTTCAATATTAGACTTGAACACTTCAGTATAAGACTAGCAGAAAACATAAAAGAAAAGCTTCATGACATGGGTCTTCGCAATGATTTCCTGGATATAACAACAAAAATGCAAAATGGTGCAGATGCTGTGGAATAAATTAATAAATAATTTAAAAAATAAAAATAAAAATAAAAATAAAACTACCATATGATCCAGCCATTCCAATTCTGGGTATTTACCCAAACAAATTGAAATCAAGATGTCAAAGAGATATTAAAACTCCCATGTTCATTGTAGCACTATTCACAATAGCCAAGATGTGGAAACAACCTAAATGTCTATAAATAGATAAAGAAAATGTAGTACATAAATGCAATAGACTACTATTCCATCGTTTTAAAAAAAAAAGGGAAATTCTGTAATATGCAACAATTTAAATGAACCTTAAAGACATCATGCTAAGTAAAATAAACCATCTACAGAAAGACAAATACTGCATGATTCCACTTACATAAAGTATCTACAATAGTCAAATTCACTGACTCAAAGAGTAGAATGATGGTTGCCAGGGCTGATGGAGCAGAAAATGGAGTTACTAATCAATAGGCATAAAGTTTCAGTTAAGCAAGGTAAATACAGATCTGCTATACAACATTGTACCAATAGTCAACTATAATGTGTTATACACTTAAAGATTTGTTAAGAGGATAAAGCTCATAACTAATTAAGTTTTTACTATAATAAAATAATTTTAAAAAATTATTCTTGAAAACATTAGAAAATATAAAGAATGTGCTAAATCCCTGTCTATAAAAAATATTAGTCAAATTATAATAATAAAAACACTTACATATTTTGCAATAACATTATTCTTATAATCAGACGTGAATGATATTACTGAAGAATATAAATGATTTGTTCAAGGTGTTTCATCAGTCATTTTTCTATTTATATGGAAAATTGGGGAACTCACTAATTTTTGTATGGATATATAATATCAGGCCTTCTGTGCTCCATTTATGTTCCTCAAAAAGTTGAAAATAGAGCTACCCTACGACCCAGCAATTGCACTACTGGGTATTTCCCCTAAAGATTAAACAAATCCTTCTCAAAAATTTATTCCTCCTGAAATATACTCTTTTAAATGAGGCTAATAATACTCACTTCACTGGGATATTTTGATCATTAAACATGACAACAGTCACACAGTACTTGAATAATTCCTAACACAAAATAGGCATATAAGGAATAATATTGATTCCACTTTTCAAAGACAACATGCTTTGACTACAATACTGCCTAGTTTATGGTACATATGACATCTTTTTAAAACTGCCCCAAATTCCTACAGTTTCTTAATTAAGGTTTTTCTTTGGGGGGGTTCTCTTTTACCACTGAGTTTTATTTAATTTTTAGTCAACTTTAGTGAGGTATGATTTACATACAAAAAAAGGTCCCCATTTTAAGTGTATATTTTGATGAGTTTTGGCAAACATGCACACCCATGTAGCCACCACTGCAGTCAAGATATGAACATTAAGTAGGAGTGGAATTGTGGATCCTACAGTAACTATATATTTAACTTTATATGAAATTGTCAAACTAGTTTCCAAATGATTATATCATGTTATTCACCAGCAATGTATGAGAGTTCTGTGTGCTTTTCATCCTTGCTAACACTTCGTATTGTCAGTCTTTTTATTTAGCCATTTTAATAGGTATAGAGTGGTATCTCATTATGGTTTTATTTTTGTATTTTCCTGTTGACTATTCATGTTGAGCATCTTTTCATGTGTTTATTGGTCCTTCATATATCTTCTTCTTTTTTGAAGTGTCTGTTCCATCTTTTGCCAACCTTTTAAACCCTTAATTAAGGTTTTTAAATGATCTGATTCCTTCTGAATCTCTAGGACAAAACCCAAGAAAGCATCTTCCTTTATGGTGGTTCCAGTGTAAAAAGCTCCTGAGTCAAATTTAACTAAGATTAAATATCTGAGGTGACTGATGGAACAGTAGGGTAAAGAACAACAGCACAAAGAAAATATTGAGAACTGAATCCAAGAAAAGTTTTAGGCAGAAAACAAGAGAAAAAAAACAACATAGTTGGTGGTCAGGAGCATCAGGAAAGAATTAGGCTTTAAAAATGGGCTAAGGAGAAATTTCAGAACAAGACTGAACAGTGAGTGTAAGGCAAAGTTCTTTTATGAGATACTGAGTGTTTTTGTGGAGTCAGGCATAGAAACATAAAGTTAAAGAAGATGAGACAAACATGAAATTATCACCTTCATAATCTTCTGTCTTGTTGTTGTTTTAGGTTTAGTACTTTTAATATGCCAAGTTGATACTGACTCTTTGTTCTAAGAAATCAGCCTCTAGTTAATAGAGCAAGAGCTGGAGCTCAGGAGATATGACTTTTTTGCTGTGATATGTTTGTAATTAATAGCTGTAATCTTGCCAAAATGCTTCATCTTTCTGCATCTCAATTTCCCCCAACCATTATATATAGACAGACACCTTGAATTACAGAAGGCATATCCTTAATCTTTTGTCCAAGTAAGAGCAAACAAACAACAAAACAATTTGTGCTAATACCATTGAGCCCCAGAAATCTTCACAGAAACTCGAATGAATGCTAAAGATTCTTCATAGTGGTGTTGGATGTGTTGCCTTACCACAGAGACTGTGCAAAACAGTTTCTTTATAAAAATTTAATAATATGTATGAAGTGAAAGATGCAATCTTCAAGAATCCCATCCAAACATGCCTGCCTTTGGTACTGCCACATCAGGAAAACAGACGTGGGATCACAATGCGCTAGCTTCCGATTCCTTTTCTTTTTTTCTACATCTTTGGATCCCATTCCTGTTATCCTTCCTTAGTCAAAAAAAAAAAAAAATCACAATGATTTAGGGAAGGTGGAGGAGATATCCTTAGAGCTTATTTGCACATGTCTCTCAGCTGCCTTGAAGAAATACGTCAACATTCATCTCTGAAGAAAGGGTTTTCATAGGGTCTCTTTTTCTTTTTTTTTTTTTTTTAAAGATTTTATTTATTTATTTGAGAGAGAGAGAGAGCACATGAGACGGGGGGAGGGTCAGAGGGAGAAGCAGACTCCCTGCTGAGCAGGGAGCCTGATGCGGGACTCGATCCCGGGACTCCAGGATCATGACCTGAGCCGAAGGCAGTCGCTTAACCAACTGAGCCACCCAGTCGAATAGGGTCTCTTTTTCAACAAGTGCATGTGGAATGCCCACTCGGGATACTGCTGCAGCAAGCAAGACTTGTCTTGGTTTTCTATCACAGTATTTTCCTTTTAGGGCAAACATGCTAGTACCATTGGCTGGCAGAAGAGTGAAGAGAGAGCAAGATCTCTATAATGTATCTCTCTTGATATTTTCACTTATATTGTGCCTGCAGCAAATTTTTGTACCATAGATATTTCATTACAGGTTAGAGAAAAAGGAAAGAGCTAAATTACTCTTATTTCTATATGAAGTAGACAACAAAAATATGTGTCTTAAAACTTAAGGTTAAAAAATCATTTGCTTAGCTGGTGCAGCCACTCTGGAAAACAGTATGGAGGTTCCTCAAAAAGTTGAAAATAGAGCTACCATATGATCCAGCAATTGCACTACTGGGTATTTACCCCAAAGATACAAATGTAGTGATCCAAAGGAGCACATGCACCCCGATGTTTATAGCAGCAATGTCCACAATAGCCAAACTATGGAAGAGCCTAGATATCCATCAATAGATGAATGGATGAAGAAGATGTGGTATAGTTATACACAATGAATCATGGAACACTACATCAAAAACTAATGATGTAATGTATGGTGATTAACATAATAATTTTTAAAAATCACACAAAAAAAGAAGATGTGGTATATATATACAATGGAATATTATGCAGCCATCAAGAAAATGATATCTTGCCATTTGCAATGATGTGGATGGAACTAGAGGGTATTATGCCAAGCGAAATAAGTCAATCAGAGAAAGACAAGTATCATATGATCTCACTGATATGAGGAATTTGAGAAACAAGACAGAGGATCATAAAGAAAAGGAGGGAAAAATGAAACAAGATGAAACCAGAGAGGGAGACAAATCACAAGAGACTCTTAATCTCAGGAAACAAACTGAGGGTTGCTGGAGTGGAGGGGGGTCAGAGAGATAGGGTGGCTGGGTGACGGACATTGGGGAGGGTATGTGCTATGGTGAGCACTGTGAATTGTGTAAGACTGATGAGTCACAGACCTGTATCCCTGAAACAAATAATATATGTTAATAAAAAAATTTTTTTTAATCATTTGCTTGTTCAATAAAAAAATAAACTGAAATAAAAGTGAATAAGATGTAATGATAACATTAAAAATTAAAAAACATAAAGGAATTAATTTTTGTTACAGCTAAGTCTTCAAATTTAATCAACTTCACCCTATAGGAAAAGGATAAAGGCAATTTAGAAAAGAGGAATCATAGGCATATCATAGGCATTTAGAAAAGAGGAAACCCAGAAAGTTAACAAGAAAATGAAGAGATGCTCAAGCTCATTATTAATCAGAGAAATGCAAATTAAAACCACAGTGAAATTTCAGTCTATACCCTATGGACTACCAAGAATTATAAAGCAATAGAAAGCCACATGTTGTTGAGAATGTGGTGATATCTGAATAGTGGACACTGTTGATGAAAGCTGTCAGCCATCTTGAAGAAGAGTGCACTGGCAGTATTCAATTGAGTTATGTATTTACCTGTGTATGTAGCCCACTGAAATTTCAACAGATCTACAACTGTAAAAATATGACAATGTTCATTATAGTGTTACTGGTGGTGACAGGAAGCAAAGTCTACTTGGATATCCTTCCTTGGGTAAGTGTTGGAATAGATACAGTATGGTGAACATTACAAAGTACTATGCAATAGTTAAAAGGAACACACCAGATAGAGTGCTGGCGGGGGTGGAGGAGATGGGGGGGGTAGGGAATATACAAAGAAAAATACCATGTATGTAAATTTTTAAAAAATGTACACATTAACAGTATACATTTTAAAAGAATCCATATGTTCAAAAGGATAGATGCTAAATATATTAAAATGATTGCTCATAAGGAACAGGTATGTAAATGGGAAATGAAAATATCAATCAATCAATCAATCGGGGGGCGGGGAATTTATAGGAACAACACTGGTAGATCTCTTAAGACAAAAAAAAAAAAAAAGATAAAAAAAGAGAGACAGAGAAATGGAGACAAAGTGCCCTTATTAGGAAAGTACCAAAATAATTAAGTACTGCCTCATTTTTGTCTCTGTACTCTTTTCTGTGAAAGTAATAGTCTTCTAGAACACAGATAAACTAGAAATATCTTATGTAGGAAGAAAAGCAAGCTTTCTCTGAAGTATGAACATAGAGAATGGAAGAATTTGGAACATATTACTCCTAGGATTCTTCTTGCCACACTTGTGATGACAAACAGACAGGAATAGAAGCCATGGTGATAGCTGAATTAAGCCACTTTTAAAAAGGGCCCATATGTGACTGTTTCCAAACAAACTTACAAGGAGTAAGGCTAGCCTAGAGCACATAGTAAACACAATACATTTATGTTAATCCTAGTAAAGGATAGCACTTCCAATATCTTAACAACATGCCAATTCTCTTGATCTATCATTAGAAATATATTTTGAAAACTATGAAGACTTACTCTTACCTGTTTCTTTTATTTTATTCTTTTTTATTTTTTAACTTAATTTTATTTTATTATGTTAGTCACCATACAGTACATCATTAGTTTTTGATGTAGTGTTCCATGATTCATTGTTTGTAACACCCAGTGCTCCATGCAATACGTGCCCTCCTTAATACCCATCACGGGGCTAACCCATCCCCCCACCCCCTCAGTTTGTTTCTAGGAGTCCATAATCTCTCATGGTTTGTCTCCCCTTCGATTCCACCCCCTTCATTTTTCCCTTCCTCCTCCTAATGTCCTCCATGCTATTCCTTATGTTCCACAAATAAGTGAAACCATATGATAATTGACTTTCTCTGCTTGACTTATTTCACTTAGCATAATCTCCTCCAGTCCCCTCCATGTTGATGTAAAAGTTGGGTATTCATCCTTTCTGATGGCTGAGTAATATTCCATTGTATATATGGACCACATCTTCTTTATCCATTCATCTGTTGAAGGGCATCTTGGCTCTTTCTACAGTTTGGCTATTGTGGACATTGCTGCTATGAACATTGGGGTGCATATGGCCCTTCTTTTCACTACATCTGTGTCTTTGGGGTAAATACCCAGTAGTGCAATTGCTGGGTCATAAGGTAGCTCTATTTTTAATTTTTTGAGGCACCTCTGCACTGTTTTCCAAAGTGGCTGTACTAACTTGCATTCCCACCAACAGTGTAAGAGGGTTCCCCTTTCTCCACAACCTCTCCAACATTTGTTGTTTCTTGCCTTGTCAATTTTGGCCATTCTAACTGGTGTAAGGTGATATCTCAATGTGGTTTTGATTTGAATTTCCCTGATGGCTAATGATGATGAACATTTTTTCATGTGTCTGTTAGCCATTTGTATGTCTTCTTTGGAGAAGTGTCTGTTCATGTCTTCTGTCCATGTTTTGACTTATTTGTTTTTTGGGTGTTGAGTTTGAGAAGTTCTTTATATATCTTGGGTACCAGCCCTTTATCTGTAGTGTCATTTGCAAATAACTTCTCCCATTCTGTGGGTTGCCTCTTTGTTTAGTTGACTGTTTCCTTTGCTGTGCAGAAGCTTTTTATCTTGATGAAGTCCCAGAAGTTCATTTTTGCTTTTGTTTCACTAGCCTTTGGCGATGTTTCTAGCAAGAAGTTGCTGCGGCCGAGGTCAAAGAGGTTACTGCCTATGTTCTCTTCTAGGATTTTGATGTATTCCTGTCTCACATTGAGGTCTTTCATCCATTTTGAGTTTATCTTTGTGTATGGTGTTAGAGAATGGTCGAGTTTCATTCTTCTGCATGTGGCTGTCCAATTTTCCCAGCACTATTTATTGAAGAGACTATCTTTTTTATAAAAAGTAGAAACAATCTCTGGAAATCTTCAAGAAAAATAATACTAATTAAACTTCACCTTAGAGAGTATATAGATGAACTTGGGTTTGGGGGGAGAATTGAAATGCTTCAAAATTTCTGCCCTCTATAAAGAATGGCCTATCTTTTTATTTAAGAACAGCCTGAGGAATTTCAGTTGTCTACCCAAGACAGAAAGTATGAAAGCAGCATGCCAGCACCTACATTTTAAGGGGTGTTAATAGCTGCTGTGAGGGAAATTGGCATTTAATGAATAAGTAATTTGATAAACTACGAGTTAAAGCATCATGTTTCATAAACCACAAGACTTGTTGAAGCCTATACTATGCCAATGTGCCCTGTGAATATTCCAGATGTATAGGGCCCAGCATTTCCTAATCTCATCTAACTGTGGACACTGTTCATTACCGAGAACTTAGGGAGATTAGTGTTCTTTGATAACATACTTCAAGAAATGCTACTCTATTTGTTTCAGGGGTACAGGTCTGTGGTTCATCAGTCTTACACAGTTCACAGCACTCACCATAGCACATACCTTCCCCAATGTCCATCACCCAGCATCCCCATCCCTCCCACCCACCTCCACTCCAGCAACCCTCAGTTTGTTTCCTGAGATTAAGAATTCCTCATATCAGTGAGATCATATGATACATGTCTTTCTCTGATTGACTTATTTCGCTCAGCATAATACCCTCCAGTTCCATACACATCGTTGCAAATGGCAAGATTTCATTCCGTTTGATGGCTGCATAATATTCCACTGTATATATATATACCACATCTTCTTTATCCATTCATCTGTCAATGGACATCTTGGCCCTTTCCATAGTTTAGCTATTGTGGACATTGCTGCTATAAACATCAGGGTGCACGTACCCCTTCGGTACGGGTACCCAGTAGTGCAATTGCTGAGTCATATGGTAGATACATTATATGTTAAAAAAAAAAAAAAAGAAGAAGAAGATGGTAGGAAGGGTAAAATGAAGGGGGGGATATCGGAGGGGGAGATGAACCATGAGAGACTATGGACTCTGAGAAACAAACTGAAGGTTCTAGAGGGGAGGGGGAGGGGGGATGGGTTAGCCTGGTGATGGGTATTAAAGAGGGCACATACTGAATGGAGCACTGGGTGTTATACGCAAACAATGAATCATGGAACACTACATCAAAAACTAATGATATAATGTATGGTGATTAACATAATAAAATTTTAAAAAAAATGCTACTCTAGGTCAGGTGTGATCATATCCAGTTGATATTTAAAATCATCTAGATTAGATAGATAGATAGAAAGATACACAGATACATAGATAGACAGATAAATAGACAGACATAAATATAGACTGCAGATACCATCCATACTGACAGACTCAATTTCTGATGGAAATTAGGAAATGACATAGGGATCCCAGAAATCTGTGTTTTTAATAAACCTCAGGTAATTTTGTTAATGAACTTAAGTACCATGCACAGATAAAGACTCAGGTACAGAGGGTATTCCAAAAGTCTTTGTAAAGTTCTAAGCTTTAATAATCTCAGAAGTATAACACCACACACACGCACACACACACACAAAAAAACTGTTCAAAATGTTATTTAAATTTGTTACATGTTGATACGTTTCTTAAAATTTAACATAACCACTGTCTTGTACTATACATTGTTGTAGCCAATTTTCAAACTTTGTAAACATACACACACATTACAGGGACTGTATTTGTAGTCCTAGCCTTAATATCATTCAAAGAATGAGGTGTTAAAACATACACAAAAGTTTTGGTGTGACCTCATAAGAGTCTAAGGGAGAAAGGTCAGGTTACTGGACAGGGAAAAAGACTTTCTCTGCCAGAATCTATGGCATGAAAAAAGTTAAAATTAAAAATTTACTTTTTATTATTATTTATGTGCACTATTACTTCAACGTGTTATTGTATCTGAATATAGTAATATTAGATGTTTATGATAAATATTGTGAGGAATAAGGGTGCCCGAGTTGCTTTCTAAATTATCAAAGTAAATTTACATTCGATGCAATTGTGATGCACATTATACTCTTAACAAAAGTGGTAATCTGTGAACTAATTGATTATAATTTCTATGTTAACAAGATATTCAATTAACAAAAATATCTAATCCCCATTCATTGTGGGTAAGTGGGAAATTATAATTTTAATTTAGGGCGCCTGGGTGGCTCAGTTGGTTAAGCGACTGCCTTCAGCTCAGGTCATGATCCTGGAGTCCCAGGATCGAGTCCCACATCGGGTTCCCTACTCAGCAGGGAGTCTGCTTCTCCCTCTGACCCTCCTCCCTCTCATGCTCTCTGTCTCTCATTCTCTCTCTCTCAAATAAATAAATAAAATCTTTAAAAAATAATAATAATAATAATAATTTTAATTTAAATAACCTTCCAGGAAGAAATATGTACAGAGAGTTATTTAAAGAAAACTCTTTAAATATGGTAATATAATAATTTTAAATAACTAACTTTCAAATTATGCTTTTTGTAATTTTGTAACATTTATATTTCTCATGTTATATTGCATTTTAATTTTTAATTTTAACTTTGGGACTTTGTATGAATCATATGTATAAAACTCATATAAAAGGCAATATGGATACACAGTTTAAAGTCACTTACTATTCATTCATTCAGTGAGACATCATTATTCAAACAAATGTTTATTGAGTGACAACTCTATGGCTGGTACCATTTTAAACAGAGTTTATTAACTAAAGAAACAGATAAAGTCCATGTCCTTATGCTGTTTATATTCTACTTAGGAGAGCCACATAATAAACGGATAAATAGGTAAAACATACTATATGCTAGATACTGATGAGTAACGTGGAGAACACTAAAGCAGGGGAGAGGAATAGAAAATTTCAAAGGGAGGAGGAGGGAAAAGTTCCTGTCTTATGTAAGGTATTTAAGGAAGGCTTTCTTGTTAAGTGACATTGGAACAGAGGCATGAGGGAAGAGAGGAAGCACATTACATTATTAGCAAGGAAGGACAGTTCAAAACAGAGGAAATAGTAAGTGCAAAGGTCCATAGGGAGTGTGCTTGGCAGAAGGAAGGAACTCCAAGGAGCCAGCATTACTAGAACATAGTAAGGGATGGAGAGACGTGCAGGGGACCCACCAGAGGGTTTTGAGCAGTGGCATGACCTGATTTACAGTTTAAAGGGAGAGACTATTGCAATAATCTCAGCACAAGATGGCAGTAACATGGACTAGTATGGTAATGGTGGCAGTGGTCAGACGTGATGGAACTAAATATGTAGTAGACTGGATTTGGGCTATGAAAGAAAAAAAAACTAGAAAATGTTTGGGGCCTGAGCAACTGAAGAAACAGAGTTGTCATTTACAGAAACAGGAAAAATCACTACAGGATTAGATGTAGGGGAGTGGAGGTAAGAATTCAGGAGTTCAGTTTAAATTTGAAATACTTAAGAAACTTTGACATTGATTTGTAGCGTATGCAGCTGAATATCAAGTTTTCAGTTTAGAGTAGAGGGCATAGATAGAGATATAAGATTGGGCATTGTCAGCAAAACTAGAATCATAAGAGATTAGCTAGGGAGTTAGCGTATATAAAAAAGGGTAGACCATCAGAGGCATTCCAGTGTTAGAGTCTGGGAAAGGAGGTGAAACCCTCCAAGATGTTTGGAGTGTTTCCAGCGGCCAGTATGACAGACGGGAACTAAGAGGTAGAGACACTCATATTCTCCATGTATATTGGTTTCATAATGCCTTCCTCTAATACCTGACTGAGATACCAAAATTAATTATAAAATAATGACGTGATTCAAATTTTTCCAAAGTCCAAAGGAATATATAAAAATACAATTATATTATTCTCTCTATCTGATGGACAAGGAGGTAAATGAAAAAAAACAAGTTAACATTAATGACTTTTTTTAAAAATCCGGATTGTTCATAAACTCAGTCTTGGTTTCTGTCAGCCTTATCTCTTATACTTTCTATGTCTGAAGAACAATAGTATTTGATGTTCATCATGAGTATCCTGTGGTACAAGAGAACCCAAGAGGGATAAATTATCAAAGCAAATTCGCATTCACTGTAATTGCAACATGCATTATGCTTTTACGAAAAGTAGCAATCTATGAACCATATAATTGTAACTTTTACATTAATAAGCTATTCATTTAACAAAAATGCCCATTCTTCAATCATTATAGGTAAGTCATAAATTACTATTCTCATTTAAATAAACTTACAGACAGTAATATATGTATAGAGGTAGTTGAGTAAAACTGTTTAGTAACAGAAATTGTAGAGATGATTTTTTAAAAAGACCTCCCTACATCTTTACAGTACACATGCATGATTGCCTTCTTATATTATCACTGACTAGTAATGAGTGGAATGTATCAGAGATACATAAAGATTAAAACATATTTCAACCCAAAGTGTATGGATTAAGTATCTACCTACAAGGAAGGACTTGGAGAGCATCAAAATCTGTAGAGGATGCAAGTATAATAGAAAGAGGAGGAATTTAGAAAGACCTGGGTTTAATGGAGACTTATAAGCTGTACTACCACAAACAGGTGGGTTTATCAGAGGCCTTACATGTAAAAGTAAGGTCAGCCTTTCTATCTGAGCTGTTGTAGGATTATATGAGACCACTCATTCATGTATTCATTAAGAACTATGTTTAAATAGTGTTAGATCCTGGTGGCAGTAAGAGGATGAGATAGAGTCATGTGAGAGAGTGATTTTCTGTGTGTGTGTAGATATGGTTGACTAGACAACGAAGCCCAAGGTATGTGAGCTGAAATAATACATGAGAAAGTAGTTGGCATGGGTGCCTGGGTGGCTCAGTTGGTTAAGCGACTGCCTTCGGCTCAGGTCATGATCCTGGAGTCCCTGGATCGAGTCCCGCATCGGGCTCCCTGCTCGGTAGGGAGTCTGCTTTGCCCTCCGACCCTGTTCTCTCTCATTCTCTCTCTCTCAAATAAATAAATAAAATCTTAAAAAAAAAAAAAAAAAAAAAAGAAAGTAGTTGGCACATATTAGGTACTCAGCGCATTTGTATTTTATCTTCACAAATGTTCCAATTTTGTCACCAAATATTTTTCACAAATAGCTACACATGGTGATAAAAAATCTCATCCAATTTTGTCATGCAGACCTGGTTTCAAAAAAGCCTCATTAAAGTTCAGATGAGAAAATACTGTGAAGGGGAAACTGAAGGAAGGAACCAACAGTTTCAAGAAGCACTATTACTTTTAATACTCAAAAGAATCTACTGAGGTTGATACTGTTAATATTCCCATTTTAGAATTGAGGAAGAAGAAGCCCAAATAAGTTAATGAATTTCCTAAGGTCACATAGCTAGTAATGAAGGTGAAGTTTGGGCATGGATCTGTCTAACTCCAAAGTCTTTTCTTTGCCAACAGTATCACCAGACATGGAGTTACCATGCAGAAATGATGTTTAAAATTAGGGTCCTTGGGCGCCTGGGTGGCTCATTTGGTTAAGCGACTGCCTTCGGCTCAGGTCATGATCCCAGGGTCCTGGGATCGAGCCCCGCATCGGGCTCCCTGCTCGGCGGGAAGCCTGCTTCTCCCTCTCCCGCTCCCCCTGCTTGTGTTCCTGCTCTCACTGTCTCTGTCTCTGTCAAATAAATAAATAAAATCTTTAAAAAAAAATAAAAATAAAATAAAATTAGGGTCCTTAACCACATGAGATTCTCCTAATGCCCCCCATTCAAAAAGATTGGATTGGTCACCACACAAGAAAATTTCACACATCCGAAGACTTGCTGCTTACTCACGAAAGAAATTTGATAGAGGATTTCTTAAATGTAACAAGAACCTTAAGTACTTATATAAGATTACCAATAAGAAGACTGTGAAGTGGAAACTTTTCTAAACTGTCAATAATAAAAAATTTGAGGGGCGCCTGGGTGGCTCAGTTGTTAAGTGTCTGCCTTCAGCCCAGGTCATGATCCCAGGGTCCTGGGATCGAGCCCCACATCGGGCTCCCTGCTCCGCGGGAAGCCTGCTTCTCCCTCTCCCACTCCCCCTGCTTGTGTTCCCTCTCTTGCTGTGTCTCTCTCTGTCAAATAAATGAATAAAATCTTTAAAAATAATAATAATAATAATAGAAAATTTGATCCATTATACCAAAGAAAAGACAAAATCATCTTTCCATTTTCTCTATAGAAATTGATATTACAGTATTGCTGTAGCATATGAAGAAGTAAAAAATATGCTGCTGAATATGGAAGGAAGAGATTCTTGTATGGTGTCAAGTAAAATAACTGTTATTTTTCTAGCTTTTGTGGTGTTTGCAATATTTGTCAACTTTTGAAATATTAAAATTTGTTAGACTTTTGCCCATTTTAAATAAACGTTTCCCTTTATACCCAATTTTGTATTATTTTTGCAAAAGAATTCCCCCTAGGTTGTATAAACTTCCAGCCCTACAAAACCTGGACCTATTACATCCACAGTTTCCTGACAAAGAATAGGTCCACAGTGAAACAGCCCAGGGAATGGTCAGGTATGTGGCAAAGGGAAAGATGTTCTCATCCTCAGAGATTGCAAACCTGAGAGGAGCTAGGAAATGAACAATTTCCATAAGCCAGAGAAGAGCAGGAGGAAAAAAAAGCCACCTTGGGAAGAAACAGCTACCAGGGGGAAACGGGTCAGTAACCAAATGCAAAAAAACTATACTGCACAGACTTTTTCTATGATACAGTGTCTATTCCATGGTCTTCACTGTTTTGGCCATGTTCCAGAAACCTTAAGTACCTCATGTTTAGCTAAAATACTCCATTTATATACTTTTCAAGAACTGGTTTAGACTAACTTGAGTATTTAATTCGGGGCTGATCACAGAGAATCTAAGAATATGAAAGAATCTTAAGAATGCTAGAGACCTGGCTTCATTTGACAAAGAAGGAACTTGACTTTCTCAAGACCACAGAGATCATTGGAAACAAAGTTTCAATTAATCAATCAAGTTATCAAATATAACTGAGTATCTCTTCTGTCTTTGATAGAATGAGAAAAAATAGGAAGAACCAGTCTCATATGCTTCACATTTGTGTTTAAAATATAGCATTTATGGCCACTAATAATATACACCAACATTAGATATATATTTGTATTTTATATTGTATATATAGGATGTATAGTGTATAGTCAATTATTTCAGAGCAATGAAGTAAAAATGTTATAAAATCATAAGTGAGAAAATTTTACTAAATACCAATATAAGAATATTTTATCGTGCATGAGAGAAGTCTACGGTATTGATATACTCAGTAATTGTTAATATTAGTATTAACAGGAAAAGTAAAAAATATTTTTATTACTGCCTATAAAAAAGGCACAAAATTCAAAAATGATAGAATTGAACAATCTATTACTTGTTCATATTTTCTAGTTTTATAATTTAAAATGTTATACTTCTTTTTAAAATCAAATTATTTTTAAGTAAATGTCAACTAGATTATATATATATATGAGTCCTCAGAAATATGAGATAAATAAAATATGGATCTTGGCAGTGAGGAAGTCAAAGACAACAAGATTACTTTGTAAATTGCCTCTGTCCTTAAAACAACCCACATTAGTTTTGTCTTTAGCTGGACTCATGAGAGCAATGTTTCATCAAGTTAATCCCTCAAAAACCAAACTTCAAAACTCTAAAGAGATTTGTTCTTTCCTAATCTAAATTAAAACACTGAAAGGGACAGATTAAAACACAAAAGAGGTCATGGAAATTTCAAAATTATTCCATTCCTCACCACCTTCTGTCCCTTACCCCCATCCCACTCCACTCCCCCAAAAAAGCTTAAAAATGAGTCCAGAGTACATTAGCCTTCTAGTAATATCACAGCTGTCTCAAAGCTGGGGGGAAACTCAGAGCAGGATTATGGTTTCTTCCCTTTTTGTTGTTATGTTTCATGCTGTTCACTTGGGGGGTTTTGAAAACCGACGAAAGAATAGGCAGCTGGATGGACAGACAGACAATTGCTTGAAGCCAGATCATTAGTAGCTTAAGTAGTAATCTTTTAAGTGTATTGCCAAACATACCGCAAAGAGGTCTGAACTAGCTCTTGACTGAAAAAAGCTGAGAAGATGTGGTAAGGGCACAGCTCAAACTGTTTTTCTGACTGCCTGAGACTTTAAAATGTTACTTTCATCTCTCACTGATATGAGGAATTCTTAATCGCTGGAAACAAACAGGGTTGCTGGAGTGGGGGGTGGGGTGGGAGGGATGGGGTGACTGGGTGATAGACACTGGGGAGGGTATGTGCTCTGGTAAGCGTTGTGAATTGTGCAAGACTGTTGAATCTCAGATCTGTACCTCTGAAACAAATAATGCAATATATGTTAAGAAAAAAAAAGAAGAAGGTAGCGGGAGGGGAAGAATGAAGCGGGGGAAATCGGAGGGGTAGACGAACCATGAGAGATGATGGACTCTGAAAAACAAACTGAGGGTTCTAGAGGGGAGGGGGGTGGGAGGATGGGTTAGCCTGGTGATGGGTATTAAAGAGGGCACGTACTGAATGGAGCGCTGGGTGTCATACGCAAACAATGAATCATGGAACACTACATCAAAAACTAATGATGTAGTGTATGGGGATTAACATAAGAATTAAAAAAATGTAAGTGGTCTGTATAAAAGAAATAAAAAACAGATTCTGGCAAAGTGAATAAAAACATGATCCAATAAAAAAAAAATGTTACTTTCATCTCACTAAAAGGTGCATAAAGTATAGTAAGTTTTGGAGCTCTCCTTTACTGAATGTGTCCCTATTGTTTTGTCCAAGTGTCACTTGTATTACTTGAATTTTTTGGTAATAATGGAAAAATATTACTGCCACAATTCAAGTTGTGTCAACATAAAAAATAGAATAATCCACTGGAATTAGGAAGAAAAGAAAACTATCTCAGCTCTATTTTTCCTTGCTTTACAAACCATAGGACAAACAAACTTGTGACTGTATAAACTATTCCAATTAGGCATATTAGCCCATGCCATTAAGATTTCAGGGCAAGAAACCTTCAACAAAATAAATTTCAGTTCAAAACTGGACTAATAAAAATTTCCACATGAACATCAAAACATTAGTAGAACAAAACAAAAACCTTTGCCAAAATCTCATTTGGGACGTAGACATGATGATTATTTGTATTGGTATAAAAATAGAAACAGCAACTGAAAATAGATGATTTAGATGTTTGAAAGCATAAAAAATGCTCATGTATGTTTCTTTTGACAGATAAGGTGAAATACACAAAATTATTTACATAATGCACTCTCTTATCTTTATTCATTTCATTGCATTTTTTTCTGCATTTAGGGGGCTGAGTGAGGAGAACATTGCAAAAAATGAAACTTGAAAGTACTTAATATATATTTATTGTAAAAAATTCAAACACAAATACATGCTTTAAAAAATAATGGTCCCACTCTGCCCCCTACCCCATTCCCTAAATGTTGACATATAGACTTTTTATTTTCTATGCTTATACAATATATGTGCAATTAGATAATGCATATGTAATTAAACACATATATAGCCTTTCAAGTATTTTTAAACTAACTCAAGAAATTATAAGAAAGCCACAACACCAGAGAGACTAAATATTTTTGGGTTCAAAATAAATACATTTTTGTTAGCTCCAACGCAAGCTATAAAAACTGTATACAAGTATACAAATCTACATTCTTCCAGGCAATTTTTGTAGAAATGAGATTAGAACACCTTGCCAAGTAAAAACAATCATAGTAAAAACCATGGAAACCACTAAACCAGAAAATCTTAAAATAAGAGAATCAAGGAAGATAAAGTACATAAATATCCTAACCCATTAAAAACTCAAATAAGCAAATATTGTAAATTTCCAGAAACAATGCCAGAAATACCTCTATTTTCAGTTTGTCACATAAGTGCGTTATCAGTGCCGGCATACATTTTCCTGATTCCTTTCTTTTATTTCTTGTTGTAAAAATGTCTCTCCTTTAAGATCTTAGCAACACTTTAATGTGAAACAAGGTCCTTGAATATTGATGCTTTGTGAACAATAAAGTGTTTCGTCTAATGTTACAAGTGCTAAACTATTTGTGGTTTTGTCTCTATCTATACCTAAAACCTGAGTGTGACACAAATTAACAATTGTCATATTATATGTTATGTATCATCGATGAGGCAACCGCAGTAGCTGGGTTTCCCAGTGTCTTTGAGTGATTCAGATTGGATTTATATCGTATCGGTAGCTAAGTGAGAATTGCTGGAACTCGTCGTCATTGTGTGGTTGTATGTGGTTGAATGAGTCACTGAGATCCTAAATCTCTTACAGCCAGTAGTGTGCTGGTAAATGGTTAACAACCAGCTTTCTGGGGTGGGGAGAAAGCCAGCCCTGATTTGTAGCATTTGCAATTTCCATGGAGTAAATACTCTTACCACGGCCAATTTCTAGATAACTAGAGTCCCTCACTTCAGAGTTAGGAAGAGCTACACACAACCAGCTCTTAAGAGCCTCCTCCAACACACCACACGACTTCACAGCAATCTTGAAAATATAATTTTGGAATTCAGTGACATCACTTTTCATTGCAAATAGCCACGCTCACGATTACCAGGAAATTTAATGGCACCCAGTCCTCACTCTTCCTTTCCCTTTTCCCATCACATCTATTCCGTCTCTGAAAGAGTCTAATTCTCTGCTGAGCTTTTGATATTAAACCTCTTCCCTTGAACCCATGAGAGTAAAGACTCAAATCCTCCCTCGCCACTTTGCACATCTTAACAATACCATGGTCTAAAAAAATAAAATAAAAAGGAAAGGAAAAGACAACTTCCATGGTTATTCTTTAGGTCCGGAGAAGTAACTGCTTTTATTTCCTAGCACCCCAAATAAAGTCAAAAGGAAGGTGAAGAGCTGTAACTCTCCCCTAAGTTACATTTCAACATGCAAGGTTGTGCTGATTTCAGAGCCTCCTACCGAAGCTCGTTCCCACCTCCTTACGTCTAGGGTCACCACGAATGGCTCCACATGGGAAGTGCATACCCAAGTGCCTGGAACAGGGAGGGGATGGACATGTGTTTGCTGAATAAGTAAATGAATATTTATCTCCTCTCTCTATTTTGTGATACCTTTTTTTGGACAGCGCCTTAGAAAAAAATATCCATAATATAGCTGCACCTTTAATAACGTATCATCAGTTATTTTACAGTATATATCACACAAAGGCTATTGATGGAAGGGAATACTATAGAAGCATTTCTGAATTTGGCAGTGGAAGAATTAAAGAGCTAACCTGCAGGTATGGGAAAATGCTATATTCTTAAAATTGTCCAAAATCAAAATCATTGCCCATCTGTACTGTCACAATTGCTCCAAACTTCCTGGCCCAGCTTTACTGAGGATGACCTGCCTATACTACAGGAGGCCAGGGGAGTATCTGAAAAATGGTAATAAATGAAAGCACCTGGCTCAGAATCGAACCTTACAAATACTTTTTCTTAAAATAAGTTTCTGCCCTCCCAATACTTCCCTTTCCTTTTTTCTCTTCACTGACACTATAATCACATGTTACCACTGAAATAATCTCTATCAGGAACCTTGCTCCAAGTGGGACGCTAGGCAACAACCAGCTTCATATTTTCATGTGTTTTGATAAATACAGATCTGTTCTTCCTTGAGCTGATGTGGACAATAAGGATATTTTTGAGGAGGGGGGATATTTCATAATTCCGTATGCTTTATTAAAAATGCACAAAAATGGGGTGCCTGGGTGGTTCAGTCGGTTAAGCGTCTACCTTCGGCTCAGGGCACGATCCCAGGGTCCTGGGATTGAGTCCCATGTCAGACTCCCTGCTCAGCAGGGAATCTGCTTCTCCCTCTCCCTCTGCCCCTCGCCACCTCCTCCCCGCTCATGCTCTTTTGCTCTCTCTCTCTCAAACAAATAAACTCTTTTTAAAAAATGCACAAAAGTATTCCAAATTGTATTCTTTTATTTTGTAAGCAGCACTATAATTATTTTCTACCACTTTCTTGGGAAATATTATGATTTCATGTACAAGTTAGTGGTGTCTGATTAGCTAATCTGACCTCTGGCTCAGAGATTTATATGATAAATACATGCTAAAGAACACATGCTAAAGAAATTTTGCTGAATTAATGAATAAAGAATGAATGGATGGATTTATAAGATCAAATCACTATTCTGGAATCTAAACACATTTTGATGCCCAATCTATTTGAAAATGTTCCCTTAGAACGTATCTAACTGCCATCTTGGAAATTGACTATATATATATTTTTAAAGATTTTATTTTATTTTATTTTATTTTTTATGGGAGGGGAAAGGAGAAAGACAAGCAGACTCTGCTGAGCTGGGAGCCTGACACAGGGCTCAGTCTCACGACCCTGAGAGCATGACCTGTGCCGAAACCAAGAGTCAGACATTTAACCTACTGACCCACCCAGGCGCCCTGGAAATTGACTACCTGTGACATAATTTCATTCAACTCTGCATCTTACTAAGGATCAAAAAATATAATGCTGTTTTTCAACCTCCAAACCAAATCTTCATGAACTTTGTGGTTATAGATGTTGCTATAGTAGAATCAAATTTTGTCTTCCCTGATGAGCTTTCCCAAGTAAATTTTAAAAGCTGTGGTTAAATCTGTTTTTATCACTGTGCCTTATTTTAATTCAGTAACTTCCTTCAGAATTAAAAGTCTCAAACATATTAGAGAATGCAGAAGCTCCTCTTGTTCCTACAATTGTAAGTTTGCCAAAACCCAAAATAGCCTGTAGAGGTCCTTCCAAACCTACAACTGCAAACAAAAACATCTCATCTTCATTAAGAAGCAGTGGAATCCTTAACAATTTACAAGGATAGAGAAAACTACAGCCCTCCCAGATAACGGCTGTAGTTCAAAAATCTTCCTTTCTATTGGTTCCAGGAATTAGTTTCTCAATTTAAAAAAGACAAATGCCGCTAAAGTCAATTTACTTTTCAAGTGTTTGGTCATATATGAATCTACAGTAGCACCTTCAAGATTCCTTCCTTCCTTCCTTTCCTCACTAGACACTTACTGACCAGCTGTCATAGCCAGCAATTAGAAGTCAAAATCTAGGATAGATAAAATTCTATTTATTAATTTGAAATAACATTTTGTTGTGTTCAAAAATAATACTAACCACAAAAACCTGCATTCTTCAGTAGCAAACACTTATTCAGTATGCAGCACGGAGTTTTTTGGTTTTGTCTTCAATTTTAGATATACTTTAACAGTACTGGTGCTCACAGGAAACTGGTTTGTTTGCAATTCAACCTGCTTGCAAAATCCTCGGTGGAGCTTAAGTCATTTTACTCAACCAGTGTCAGCTATTCCTGATGACGAGAGGGCCAGCACGGTGGGGCAAGCTTACAGTCAGATTAGTAAGAAGTTTAATCCTCCATTTCCCCCAAATTAATATAATGCAGCAGTTTCTCTTTCCACAGGGTACAGTTAATAATCATTTCTCATTTAAGCAGCTGGGATTCAACACTACCATTAGGCCGTTTTTCTGCAACAGCTGAGTCATCCCTTTGCATTTGGTGTCAATTAGGCTAATTAGCGGTTAGCAGCCCAGACTGCCCTTCAATCATTTGGAAATAGCTATCCCCACAAGTGTCAGGCACTTGCTGTCAGGTTTTCTCACATACTGATGATACATTTTCTTGGCTGCTCAGACAGAAGCTGCAGGCTAAAAAGACAGAATTTGAGGGCGCCTGGGTGGCTCAGTTGGTTGAGCGGCTGCCTTCGGCTCAGGTCATGATCCTGGGGTCCCGGGATCGAGTCCCGCATCGGGCTCCCTGCTCAGCGAGGAGCTTGCTTCTCCCTCTGACCCTCCCCCCTCTCATGCTCTCTCTCTCATTCTCGCTCTCTCAAATGAATAAGTAAATCTTTAAAAAAAAAAAAGACAGAATTTGATTGGCCACGATGCTTGCTTGCCCAGCGTCACAAAACTGAGCTTTCGTTGGCTGCCCACCAGCTCTGTGGTTTCTTGTCGGCCGCCGCGGTGGGGGCACAATTTATCGGCCAATGCTACAAACTGAATCCTGTACCTTTTCATCTCACCAGCTGGGTGGTCGGGTGTGCTTCCCCCGGAGGGCATATGTACCTGTTAAAACATTTATTTCTCTTGGCTCTGGTTCTAAACCCAGGCAAAGGGGATTAGAAACCTGGCTTTTAATTGTGCTTGCCTTTTTCTTTCGCGAATGGCAATCATTCTGTAGCACCTTTTTTTTTTTTTTTTAAAGATTTTATTTATTTATTTGAGATAGAGCATGAGAGGGTCAGAGGGAGAAGCAGACTCACTGCCGAGCAGGGAGCCCGATGCGGGACTCGATCCCGGGACTCCAGGATCATGACCTGAGCCGAAGGCAGTCGCTTAACCAACTGAGCCACCCAGGCGCCCTCTGTAGCACCTTTTGTGATATGAAAATGAACACTGGATTAAAGCATATTTTTGATTCCTCACCAACCATTCTAGTCAGTCAGGCATCTTGCTTAAACCGGTGAGTGTGCTTATGGGGCAGCTCAGCTTTGTCAGCAGGCAAACGTTGAGCAGTTTCAGAGCAAACCTGGTTTCTGCTCCTAAGGAAGACACCGGGAACACATTAACAGAAATAAGTCAAAGAATTATTTAGGATTGTTCCTTTAGTTATCAAATAAAATCTTGAAAGTTTTGAGAGATTGATTTCCTTCATGAGATTTTAATAGTCATAATACATCCACAAAGAGCCTACATAAGTTGTACAAAAACGTAAGTTAGGTTGTTCTACAAATTAAATCTTCATTTGAAAAATATCTTTTCAAAATTAAGGTTGTGTTATGACTTTTTAAAAATGTGATATATACTGACAGCTTTTAGTATGCCTCATTATATTAAATTTTTTTTAATTTAAGTAATCCCATATATATGTCCTATCCTAATAGTTTAGATGTTTAACAAGTTACCTTATTCTATTAAATTAGTTATGTTATCCACCTTTTGATTCTAAGAAATTGAATTCTAGTAATAAGATTATATATGAATATACTTTTGAATATGGTAACTCAGAAGATTTCCAAGAGTCAATATAAAATTAGAGAATATGTCAGCTAAATATTTATAATGACATAATAAAATATCTAAGTAATGAAACTTATGTCAGAATTTATGTAAAAAATCTTCAAGATACATCACTGGCATGAGAAGTATATAGATAGTTCAAGTTTCTCTGTGATGCAAGTTAAATATAAACTATACTTTCACTTTATAAATGATACACTTTTATTTTATACATGCTTATGCTCTATATAATATGTAAAATGTATTTATATATCATATACTGTCCAGTTACATATGAAGTTTTTAAATATACATTTACATTTACACTACATGAACAAATTTTTTAAAAAAAAAGAATTTAAAGCACTCAGGTATTTAAAAATGTGGCATCAATTATAGCCATAGGGAAATGTGACCAGCAAACCTGATCACTGAAAAGATCCATTTGGCTTAACATTGACTCAGCAAATTAAATAATAATAATCTGAATCATGATATAATTTTGAAACATTTTTAAAAATGTATTTAGGGAAATTTTCATTTTTAAATTAATCATCTGAAAACATAAATATTGCATGATTTTTTTTACATTAGCACTAAAAATACTTTAAAATATTCAAGTGTTAGTGGTCTGTAAGTTGAACTCATATAAAATAGGTATAGGCAGAATAGGTTTATAATTGAATAGGTAGCGCCAGTTGGAAATATCTTTGTATATATAGCAAATTATGAATCAGAAACTTAATAGTTTTCTTTTCATTTGCCTACTTATTGACTACTGGTAAGATTCAATTTTAGATTTTTTTTCCTTAAATATAAAACAATGCTTTGATGAAATTTTTCTTAAGCAGTAAGAATTATATAAAAATCATAGAGCCTGCAGTATCTGGAACAAATTTTTGAAATACATTATATATTGAAAGCAAATTTACTTCTAAAACATGGAAATTAAGGAGAAAAAATAATTCCTAGTACTATGCTTTACTAACAAATTTTAAAGCTGCAACATTTTCTCTTTCACAGTGTTTCAATAGCAGGCAATAAATGCTCCCAAACTGAGGACTTCACCAACAAAAAACAATCCAAAACAGTATAATATTGAAAAACAGTCTCTTTTTGATACTTGAAAGATAATCTTTTCCACATTAACTCTTTTACTTATTAAGAAAATAAGTTTTATACCAATAATATTACAATGTACCATCATAAACATCACTGAAAAATGACAGTCTTAAATGCATACTATCCAAATAGTTTTCAAAATATAAACCAATGAGAGCAAACAATGAAATAACATCAGAATCTGAGAGAAGAGATAAAATAGGAAAGTTACAATTTACAAATAAGACCAAGAATTTCAGTCACAGGAAGAGTAATGCTTAAGTAAATATAATTACTTAATATTATACTTAATAATATTAAGTATATATAATAAGGAATATGAATTTTTGGATTAAAAACAAAATCAACCTAGTTCCTTTTTTCAACCATCCATTTATTTCTTCTGTATGAAAAGGTGTAACCTGTACTGTCCAATATGGTAGCCTGGGGCCACATGTGGCTACTAAGCATTTCAAAATGTAGCTAGCCCAAAATGAGATGTGCTTTAAGTGCAAGATACATACTGGATTTCAGAGACGTTTTGTATTGATTACATGTTGAAATGATAGTATGTTAGATAGACTGTGTTAAATAATATATAAGTAGGGGCGCCTGGGTGACTCAGTCGGTTAAGTGTCCGAGGCTTGATTTTGGCTCAGGGCATGATCTCAGGGTTGTAAGATTGAGCCCCATGTCGGGCTCTGCTCTGGGCATGGAGCCTGCTCAAGATTCTCTCCCTCTCCCTCTGTGCCTCCCCCATACTCTCTCTCTCTCTCTAAATATATATAAATTTATATATTTATATATATATATAAAATAGCTGCTAATAAATCTGGTACTCCCCCTCTCCCTCTGCTCCTCCCCCATACTCTCCCTCTCTCTCTAAATATATATAAATATAAATAAAATTTATGTCACTTGTTTCTTTTTACTTTTTTTAATATAGCCACCAGAATATGCAAAATTATATTTCTTGTATTATATTTCTAATGGGAAGCACTTCTACAGACTGAATATACATGGCACTAAATAATCAGTGACTTCGATCAAAATTTTGATATGATTTCTTTGTTCTGACGTGCCTAAGAGATACCATAAGCAAACTAGTTTACCTATTTTGACCAACACGTCCAAAATTAGCCAAAAGAAAAAGAAAAGTAAGCCCAGATGCAGGAAAAAATAAATAAAAATAAAGCTTGGAAAGTTTTATAAAAATAGATAATGATGCCAAGTGAAATAAGTCAGAGAGACGCAAATACCATATTTCACTTATATTATCCTATTTTCTACTGATCGAATCACTCAAATAGCCAGGTCAATCAGATTCATCCAGCTAGGGAATACTTCTCATTCCTGTTACCCTCCCATATATATTGGTCATGTATTATTCTAAGCAATTGCTAGAATATGAAATTCAAAAGCGTAAGAGTGATAATGTACACTAGGCTTCTCCATACAAAATATCTCTACAAAACCTAGAATTTTAATATAAATTAATTATTTTAAAATGTAATATATGCATTCCATCAACAGTAGAATAGCTATCTTACTGGTATGTTTGAGTATAATTCCATCAAAATAGATATTCGAAAGCTGAGGATTTTAACCAATCAACCAGCTGTCTTGTTGTATAATCATAGTCAACAGAGTGGCCATATCCAAAGAATAGACTGAAACTGACTTTGATATTAAATAACATAAGAAGAGAAATGGCAGCTAGAACTGAAAAATCTCACAGCTACATCAGAAATGAAACAAAGTTATACTGCCTCTACTAGGCTTCCATTTTACAGCATGCCTCCTCTCACTGTTTCCAGTAGATTTGTCACTTAAAGTTCTGTTCACATGGAATTTGATGAAATCCCCAGCAGACCACAAGATTGGTAAACCTGTTCTAACTGCTCTTACAATATCATGGAACAGAGCTTGAATTACCAATCCACCAGAGAATGCTAATGCAATTATGAGTGTTTACTTACACCATGTGTTTCTCACTGAGCCTCCCCCGCTGTGTCAGGATAAACCAAAGGGAGCTAATGTTTTATAGATGGTAAGACTCTGTTTGTTTTCAGTAGGGCTAAGTCTCCCAAAGCACTCAGACACACTAATTAAAGTAAACTGCAGAGGCCCATAATAAAATATATGTGTTTGGAGACTGTGAGATGAACCCTACTGGCTTATTAAAAGTCAAAAGAAAAATATACATTATTTATGACTTCAAAGGGACACATTGTGAGCTCCAGTTTATTTAAAGGATTAACAAAGCAGTGGTTATTGGTGACCATCTGAACGGTTCTTCTTTCACAGTTCATTAGTTCTGTCATATATGTGAGAAGTCATCATTTGGGTTCAAATCAAATATTATTAATCAAATAAATTACAGAGGGTGCACCAACATTATTAAATGGAATCTTTGTGAAAATAGCTGCTAATAAATCTGGTACTTACTTTCCAACAGTTGCCTAGTTGCAACAATGTGATTTAGGTTTTCAAAATGTGTTATAAGTATTAAATAATCCATTCTTCATAAATTTGGCCATCCCAGAAATAGGAAGCAGAGGAATGAGCTTCCTAGGTCTATTTTTTGTAATGCTAAATTTAAAAGCTTCTCTGTGCCTTCACAATTCTGAAACTACTTTATGCTTTTCTTTTTCCTTAAAAAGACGCTCTATAGATCTATCCTATACCATTTCAGAAACTATCACATGATGAAGCTGTGAACAAAATTAAACAAAAAGACTATCATTAAAAGAACCTACATCTTCTTTAAAATCCATAGTCTTTTGGGGCACCTGGGTGGCTCAGTCGGTTAAGCGGCTGCCTTCGGCTCAGGTCATGATCCCAGGGTCCTGGGATCGAGCCCTGCGTCGGGCTCCCTGCTCAGCGGGGAGCCTGCTTCTCCCTCTTCCTCTGCCTGCCTCTCTGCCTACTTGTTCTCTCTCTCTATCTCTCTGTCAAATAAATAAATAAAATCTTTAAAAAAATAAAATAAAATTCATAGTCTTTTGAGCAGTGGCAAGCAATGTGGGTGTAACTTGACCATGTATGTGTAAATTCTTACAGGTGCCTTTAGTTTTATCTCTTTGGCCCAAACTATGCTCTGCTCTTTGGCCCATCTTGACTATCTCGGCTTCACAATCGGCTTCATAATCAAGGTGTGCTTATTTCAGCATTGGATTGAAAGTATTTACAAGTACAATAAAGGTCCTTCATTTTCAAATTAAATTCTAGTTGAAAAGGTATATAATAGCTACATTTCTTTAGCACTTACTGTGAGGTAGTTTTGTTATTGCTGCCATTTTATAGATAAGAACATTGAGATTTAGAGAGACATGGGGTTTTGGCATCATACTACTAGTAAGCAGTAAAGCCTTGATTTTTTTTAAAGATTTTATTTATTTATTTGAGAGAGAGAAAGTGAGCGAGAGAAGGAGCCCGGGGAGGGGCAGAGAGAGAGGGAGAAGCAGACTCCCGCTGAGCAAAGAGCCCAATGTGGGGCTTGATCCCAAGACTCCCATGACCTCAGCTGAAGGCAGCTTAACCAACTGAGCCACCCAGGTGCCCCAGTAAAGCCTTGATTTTGATACTAGAACAGACCTATTTGAATCTAGAGTTGAAAGTTTAACCAATCTGATAAATTTCCTCTCTAGTAATAGGAAACCAGTCGTCAGTCTGAAGGTGAGATTTCTAGGCCTGTGACTAGTGCGATCAATGGATGATTGTACTCAAAAAATATTAAGTTGAAAATAGTCATAGTAGCTCAAATTATTTCCTTAAAGTACTTCTATTCCCTCTAATAAAAACAGCAACAAAAATAATAACAAATTATCTTAGAAACCAGAGACCTGACACAATGGAATGAATCTCTGGTCATAGCATTCCTTAGAATTTTCACTATTTTCACATTGTGTGGCCCTTAATTCTATCTTCTTAAGAACATTGTTGTTGGAATTTATATGAACTTATATCCATTAAATATCCATGTTCAGATCCAAAATTTTGCCATTATTAATATTTGTTTCTGCTCCCCCCCAAAACTACAGCTTTCAGGTGGGATAAATTGTGCCTGATTCATGCTCAAAGCCCACTACACTATTCTGGTGTGCATTCAACAAATGTTTATTGAACTGACTCATACTATTTTGTAGCATCCATAACTAGTTTCACAGCCTATATATAAATATATATAGAGAGAGAGAGAGACAGTATTCAGTAAGTATATTTTAGAAAAATGATGATCTCTTTATGAAATGAAGATGGACATCTTACTCAAAATATAACAATAAAAACAATTACTTTAAGATTGAAACTCTTAAAACACAGGGTGGCCAAAATAAATCTCTTAGACTCCAAATTAAATGCATGGTTTTTATTAATGCACTTAATCCAATATATCTTCTTTTTAACTTTGAAAACAGCGGAATAGAGGAAAATGTCCAATTATTCTCGGGTCTAGGACAATCTCAGAGACCATTTTTAATTTATAACCCCAAATCTAAAAGTTCAAGCATTTCTTTTATTCTATAAATATTTATTCAGAAATGAGTTTATATTGTCAGGGAATTATAAAAACTACTTCTTTTTCAAGTTTACAATTTTGTATAGGAGCTGAGATTCAAACAGTGAAAAGGTAAGTGAAAGTGAAGTAAGACTTTTTCCTTCATATAATTTACTCCAATTTACATAATTATGATTAATAACTGTCTTGCCCATGAGACAGTAAGGTTCATTAGGACAGTGATCATATCCATTTTTCCTCTTATATTATCCCCAGTACTAAAGACAATGACCAGAACACATGCACATTTTTAAAAATGTACTAAATGTTTATTATTGAGCTGTAAGTATATAAGCCTTATAGGATTACAGAGAGGAAAAGATCGCTTCCAGTTTGTGTAATTATAGAAGACTACCTAAAGGAAATAGCTCTCCAGTTCCCAGTTCCCTAGAAAATAAGATAGAATTTCAGGAGGTGGAGTTAAAAATGTGTGCTTGAGTGCCAGGGAGAAGGGGATAGGGTTGGAGAAGAAAAGATAGCATAAGTAAAGATGGGGAGGATAAAATATAAACATATTCAATTATAGCAAACAAGCGGGCTGAAATGTGGGGTTTGGAAGAAGAATTTTGCAGAGAATAAGGAAAAAGGAAGCTAATATCAGGTCAAAATTCAGAAAGCTTTGAAATTCAGACTTGATTTAGAGAATTTTTGAACAGGGAATGAAGTAGCATTTTATGAACCTAAATCTGGCAATGGACTATAGAATAGTTATTGCATTAAAACCATGGTAGCAAGAAAGCCAGTTAAAAGACAATTGCAAAAATCTAAGTAAGATATAAATAAGACTATGAAAATGTATCCCCTCAACAATTTCTGCAAGATGTTTGCTTTAAATCAGCAAATTGTTTAATTTGGGGCCTAAAGTGGCTTTACAGATCATATTGTCCAAAGCCTATATTTTATAATTTGGGAAACTGAAGGCCAAAGAGACTCAATGACCTGCCCAAAATTACAAAGCCAAGAGTGAATATGGATCTCCTCACTTCCAGCCCAATTGTTCTTTCCATTATAAATGTGTATCTCCCTCAAGGTGACTCTTTAAATTAAAAGGAATTAACAAAGCAACAAATGCAGAATTAGGACCTTTATTGCTATTTCACTAACTGAATAGTAACCTTATTTAATAGATCTTCCTTGCACACAGACATCCTACTGAAGCATTGTAATAAATGTAATAAAAGGGGAGATTAGGGCAAACATCAGTGGGAAGACATTAATTAGAGGAGGACCTCACCAATTCTCAGTTGACTAATCCTCAAACCCTGTAATTCTCATAAGAAAACTGGCAATCTTGCTTTACTTCTTATCAAAGAGAGTTTCCAGCCAAAGAGAGTGGCAGGCTCAAGTAATCAGAATCTCATTAATTTTATTAAATATACTAGAAAGTCCCATAATAAATAATTAAGCCCTATTAAACAGATATTTGATAGTATGTTTTATCCTTTCTTATTTATAGACATAAATAAAATGACAGTGCTTACAATGAAAATCATAAAACATAATTGTTGTTATTGATGATAATAATACCTTGTGTTTGTTTTAGAGATTTTAAAGCTTTCAAGCATGACTGTTGCATCATAATTGGCATACAAAGCATTTATGCCCTAATCTATATAAATAAAATTTTCATCTGCTAGCTATTACAGCATCACTTGAAAATGGTTAGACAGATTTTCATCAAATTTGGCGTGCATGTTTGCGATGACCTGACTTAGGAAAGCAATAATAGTTTAATATGTCCAATGGGGAGGGCCCTGGCAAGGTGCTCTCAAAGGGAGAAGTCATCATTATCCAGAAACTGCCAACAGTATCTGAAGTATACTAGGCAATGTCAACTGTAATACATAAATGTAGTATCTTACTAGAGTACAAGCTGAGGCATTTTTCTCTCTACTATTGAAAATGTTAAAGGCTTTTGAAATTATTTTTTCTTCTCCCTATATCACTCAGTTCTGCTCATATGGATAAATGTTTTTCACTGTAATTTTCTTTGTTTTGACTATTTGTAGGTTACAAATGCAACACAGAATTCATCATTTTCAGTTGAATCACAATACTTTGCATATAGCCATTAAATCATTGACATGGTAGGCAGAATAGCCCCCCAAAGATGTCCATGTCCTAATTCCTGAAACCTGTGAATATGCTAACTTGCATGGCAGGAGGAATTTTGCAAATGTAATTAAAATTATGGACCTTAAAATAGAGAGATTATCATGGATTTTCCAAACGGACCCAATCTAATCACATGAGCTGTTATAAGCAGATAACTTTCTCTGACTGTGTTAAGGAGATGCTGCAGAGGAAATCAGAGAGGTTTGAGAGAAAAAGTCAGATGGATTTGAAACATAATAGGGAATCAGCTCCCCACTGTTAAAGGGGGATTCACGGAAGACATAAGAAAGAATGCAGGCAAGTCCCTAAGAGCAAAGACTGGCCCCAGCTGACAGCTAACAAAGGAAATGGGGACCTCAGTCCTACAAACCCAAGGAACTAAATTCAGCCAATAGCCTGAATGAGCTTGGAGGTAGATTCTTCCCCAGAGCCCCCAGTAAGGGTATGCAGGCCAGCCAAAACCTTGATTTCACCCTTCTGAAACCTTACACAAAGAATCCAGTCAAGTCTGTGAGGACTTCTGACCTACATAAATTGAGAAATAATAAATTTGTGTTGTTTAAAGCTGCTAAGTATGTGGTGATTTGTTACAGCATCAATGAAAAACATATGCCTATGCATGCTGGTTGATTTAATTAAGAACATGCCATATGCAAAGTACTGTTAGAGTAAATGCTTCCTTATCTTGCATGACATACAATCTGGTTAAAAAGGTAAGATACATAGATTTCCCATATTTTCTTTTTTGTTGTAATTTGGATATTTTCTATTGACCTATATTATATATGGTTCATTAATCCTGTCTTCTGGTATGACCACTCCCTGGCTAAACCCAATGCATTGTATTCTTAATTTCAGATGTGTTTTTCAGTCTTATTGTTTCCAATTTGTTTCCTCTTCACAATTTATAATTTTTTTAAAGATTTTATTTATTTATTTATTTGACAGAGAGAGAGAGAGAGCACAAGCAGGGAGAGCAGCAGAGGCTCGATAGCCACCATGGAGCCCAACACGGGGCTTGAAACTCACAACCCTGAGATCAAGACCTGAGCTGTGATCAAGAGTCAGATGCTTAACTGACTGAGCCACCCAGAGACCCCTCACAAATTATATTTTTACTTTGAAGTTCTCCTTATTTTCATCTTAGTTGCCTACCTTTTCTTTTTACCCGAACATATGTATAGTAAATTCTTGTCTACCAACTTGAATATCTGGCTCCAGCTATGGTCTCCTTTTAGTATTAACTTACTATCTTTAAGTTATTGGTCATGGACCTGTCTTTTCACATGCCTAGTAATTTTTTAATTAATTCTGGGAATTATATATTAAAAAATGAGGATGTATGTCATGATGCTGTCTTCCATCTTTTGAGATTCAGCCTTTCCTTAGCGAGGCAAATACAATGGGAGGCAGAGTAGAAAGCTAATCATCTAATCCAATCAGGGACTGAGATGGGTTGTCTCTGGTCTTCAATACACTTCTAATTCACTTCTATTCATAGAGCATGACCTTTCAGGACTTTCAGTTGAGAACATGTTTTTGTCCCCTTGACACTAAGAGTTTACTGTAATTTCTGTGCTGCCTTTTCAAAGTCTAGGCTTCAGGAGTCTTGATTCTTTAGCCTTCCATCTTACATAGCTTTAAATTTTGCAGAAGATTTTGAAAGGGGAGACCAGCTATATATTTTAGAACTTTCTAGTTTCCAATCTTGTTGTTCTAGTCCTGTGTAACTGGCACTGGGTGTGAGCATTTGAGCCTAAAGCTTCTGCAAGTCATCTTGCTATAATGCAAAAAGTCTGCCTGAAAATGGAACCAATAGAAAGGAAATGTAGAAATATAAAAATGTAGAAAGACTGAGAATGATGACATTGAATACTTAGACTCAGTGAAGCTTGAAACTAGTATTAACCATCATCATTTCAATTATGTGAGTCAATAAATCTCATTTTTACCAGTTGGAATTCAACTTTCAAACACTTGAAACTGAAATAATCCTGACAGGTATAATCACTAAATTGGCATTGACCATATACCAGTTTTCAGTCCATTTTGTCTTTTGTTGCTGTTGTTATTTTCCCCAAGTGAAAGACTCTATTACCTTTTTTCTCTTGCACAAGTTTGTGTTAAAACATATTTGTATATAGCTGGTCAGTCTCAACAGAAATATATTTATATGAGTCTTACAGACCTTTGAAGGAAAAGTAAATCTATCCAAAAGGAAAGAAAATAAGCAAGCATGGTCCAGAAACAGAATTTCAGAGTTGTAAGAAAGGAGTAATTCTGGGTAATTGACTAGACTATTTCAGGACCTCATGTAGGACACCATTTGGTGATTTTCAGCAATAGCCAATGGTGGAAGATCTGATGTTGGTCAGAACTTATTAGGCAGGAGCAGCTACCAATGAAAGAAAGATGACTATTAATAAAAATGACCTCATTTTGGACCCCAGCCTAGGATACTGGAGGAATCCTAGTTTACTACATGCTACTACTGGATTACTAACAGCGTGTTGCACCAGGAAGATGTATCTTGCAGCATCTTCAGAACCTGATATTATCTTGCACATAACAGGTTTATGAATGTTTTTGGAAAGATGTCCATGTAGAGAGAAAAAGCATTAGATTGGGAATGGGAAGATAAAAATTCTATTCTGAGGTTCACCAAATACATCTTTAGGACTCTGGCCAAGCGACATAACTTCTATTAAGTCTCCATTTTCAATAATATCCACTGTGAGTGGTTGGGTTGCAAGAAAGATCAAATGAAAATGAGCATGACAAAGCACTCTCTTTGTAAACTGTAAAATGCTTCACAAATATAAAGGGTTAATAATATTATTAATGCTGATAATGTTCAAACCTGCACATTTATGTTGTGTAATTTGTAATTTAAAAAGTCAAAAAGTTGATTAAAACTGCAGGTGCATCCAAAGGTTAAAAACCTTATTTATATGATTTTTAAGAACCCATAAAGTATGAATGAATAGTACTTATTTAGTCATATGAATAAGACCATATATTTATTTTTTTAATTTTATCACATTAAGAAATGCACATCACTTCTGATATGTGCACTTTGCAGTTATCCCTTACTTAACAATAATTCATTTAGCACAGAAATTATAATACATTCTAAAAAGAAAATCCCAAAGTACTATATGACCTTGTCCTTACTAATAGTCTAGCTAAAATTTTAGCACCTATACCCATGGCTAAACTGCATTTATCAGCTACTATCTGAAGCAGATTAGTATTGAGAGACTTAATGAAATAAACTATGTGCTGATTTTTTAAATGTATTAATTAGAAGACCAGATTAAGGACAATATAATCAACATAGGTACAGATGTGTTTATTTGCTGATCATTTCTCAGTGTTACCAAATATTCAACAACTGAACTGTATGGATATATAATTTTTATCCATCACATTGATACAAGTTAAATTTAGTATTAGTAAAGGTATGGGGAAATAAATATTCCCATATACTTTAATGTGGTAGGGTAAAATAGTAAAGAATTTTGGGACTCGATTTGCCAGTATCCATCAAAATTTAAAATGCAAATATACTTTAATCCAGTAATTCCTTCTAGGTATATATTCTAGAGATGTATTTACACATGTGCAAAAAAGGCTCTCATAATAATATTGTTTTCATTAATTGCAGTAGTGAATGTATGAAAACACTCGAAGCATCCACCAATAAGGGAATGGTTTAAATAAATGCTGGTACCCATTTGGTATATACTTATCAGTTAAAAAGAACATGATAGATATTTCCTTGTCAATATCTAAAAGACATACAGCCAAATGAAAATTCAAGCTGCAAATATTGTTTAGAATATGATCCTCATAGATGTTAACAAGAAAAGAGATAAATCCACATGAGTATGTGCAGAAACGGATTTTATAAATGTCTGTATATATTACATATATATGTATTATATACACATATAGTTCTTAAAAATGATTATCTCCTATAAGAGTATTACTCTGAGGGGCAAATAAGACTCACTATTGTGTTGAAGTCTTTTTTGTTAAATTTGTATAATGAAACTGTATTCATACGTTGCTTATGTGAGACATACATACCTCTGACAAAGTAATCCTCAGATCCGTTCAACCTCTTCACATTTAGGCAGTGCCTCTTGAAGTCCTGTGAACATAACTTTCCAGGTGGCAGTATGACCTGTCTGGACTCTGCCCATGCAAATGCATCAACAAATCCTGGGGCACCAACAAATTTAAGACACCTGATATCCTGATATCCTGTCCATAGCCTCTGAGACCACCCCACCACCCTCAACCTGCACAGTTAAATTGTTTATTATTTGGATTTGGCACTCACATCCACAATATCTCTTCTCCTACCCACTTCTCTGTCCATTTTCATCCTACCTATATATTCATCCATCTCTGCCTGTCCTATGGAGTTAAATTTGTACTATTTGTGTAGCATTAGGCAAGTTACTTAAATTCTATAAAGTCTAGTTCTTTCAACTGTGACATTATGAAGATAATATCTGCCTTCCAAGATTATTGTTAGGGGTACTGCATGTGAAGCATAGTTCTGGGCTCCTATTTACAGCATAATAAATAATAGCTACTATTATTATCTTCATTTCTCTGATAAGGCAATTTCTTCTCTGGTTCAGGAAACCTGTGATCTGTCATTTCAAATTTCTTAAGCACAGCATACCTACTTCATGCCTACTCTTTAGGAACTCTGCCGACCCCAACTTCTATCAATGGGAAATAATGACAGATACTTTTTACAGGGACCTCATTACTCAGTCATAGCTGCTCAAATTCTGTAGCAGCAGTATCATTATATATAGTGTGTTCCAGAATCTAAAAGATCAAAAAATATTTCCTTATAATCAAAATAACAGTGGATCATGAGCATGTCTTGTTTTTATCCTGAGTACCAGGAGAGAGACATGAAGAAAAGTGAGCAGAAAGGTAAACAAAATCTTTCTTACAAGCATAAAAGAAGAAATGATAGTAAGATAAAGAGTGAATAATTATTAAGAGCTACTAAGATGAATCAAGCTTTCACTCTGGATCACTTCATATGAAGGCATATAAAATTCTTTTTGAGAGATTATTTACCTAAAACCACATTATATGTATGGTTACCGCAGTCCATGACATTTTTGGTGACATACAGAAACACATTTAAATTTGATTCTATAAAGCCTGTAATTTAAACATTGGCACAATGCTCTGAGTGGGTCCATAAAATCCATGCTGCAAGATCTAATATATAGGTAAAATCATGTCATAATGGAATTTAATTAATCAGGCAATTTTACCCCAAACCATGCTATGCTTACTATAATATTAAAGTGCTACTATCCAGCAAAGTGCTGTTTCTCATGGCTTTTTGTTATTTTCATTGTAAATAAATTCAAGAGCACAACCACATATAAATCAGTACATTTTAATGCTTTATTTAAAAATCCATGCTTAAAGTACTGTTGACTTTGTTACTGCCACTGTAAAAAATTTTTATAACTACGTAAGTGGCCACATACTTAATAAGAGAGGCATGGTTCATAAATACTTTAAAGCCTTACCAACAACACGGAACCAAACATGAATTCTATGGGCTAAGTGTAGGGGTTTCCAGTCAAAACAGATGCCATCCTTCATAATGCCTGCTCTCTATGCCAGTATTTTTTATAATGCTCTTATGAGAGCTCTTATTAATCAAAGACATCTTCATCTAAAGCTTTCTTCTAGAAAACATATCCTATACAATAAATTAAATGTAAAGCTCTTTAAACTGCTTTCGATTTTATTCATCTTAAATAAATTTTGCATAAAAATCTAAATCAGAAGTATTTTACCCAGGTAAACACATAGAAATAAAATGGTCTTTCTCTCATTTTATGTCTTCATATTTCCCCATACCCCTCCTAGGTATAATAACCTATTTCTGAGGTAATACGTATAATTCTGTGACAAATCCACTTCAGCCTTGGTAATGCCCTTCGTTTTGACTTCAAAACATTCACTGGCTCTCATGGATTTGTACTATTTAACACCCAGATGAAGGTAAGCTGCCTTTTTTAATAACGATGGATTACATTTTCTCGTTACATGTTCTTATTCAATTGGATTTTTTCAATTTAAGCACATCTATTCTAGGGAAAAATGTAATGTCAGTCTGAGAATAATCGTAGTTATTAGAAAAGTAAACATGATGAAACACAAAGTAACAAAAACTGAAATTATCTGATTAAATTGCTATGAAAAAGTAATAGTTCCATGGAAAAAATGAAGTATTTATGTGTTCTGCATGTTACCTCTCCTTTTTTTGTTTTAGAACACCATTATAACTTACATCTTCTCATAAATCAATATATATGGAGGATGTGGGGATATTTTAAATAGAAATGGAAGTTTGGAGCATATGCAATTAGAGATACTATGGCATTATATGTTTAGTTCCTGATCTGACTGTTCGTAGGCTCACAAACGTCTTACTTCTTTTATAGATGTTCTTCCTGAATACCAATTCCAGATTAAGCCTCAAGGTTTTCAAATGTACTAGTCCTTATATTCTAATAATATGGTTATGTCCATTAAACTTATTTTGATTGTATAGAGTTCATGTAAATGTAATTAAAAACTACTTTATTGAGACCTTTGAATTTGAAACTATTAAAAATGTGTTCCCATATCACTGACAGATGAATATTTTAAGTTGCTTATTTAAAATAATTAATTTTCTTAAAACTGGAATAAATCTGTACCTACAGCAATAGTAAAATTATCTCTGTTTTCAGCATCTATATGACATACATAATACTAATCATTTCACCTAAGTTTTATATAAACCTCACAAGTATTCTGCAGGATAGGTATGCTGACCCATTTTCCAAGGGGAGACTGAGGAAACTAAGACTCTCAGATGTGAAGTATCTTACCTCAAACTGCTCAACCAGCTAGATGTTTCAGTAGTATTTGAGCCATGGTCAACCCAATTCTAAAGCATATCATCAGTCTAGTACACCACTTAGCTTCTCACATTCCTGGTATCCAATTCTGAGACATAAACTCTAGCATTATCCCTGCTCACCACCTAACACAGTGTCTGACATCTAGTGGGTGCTTAGTAAATGTTCACTGAATGAATGCATGAATGAATGAATGAATACATACATGCATAAAATATTAGTCTTGGTAGAGTATAGAATATGAAATGTACCAATTTATCATAGTTTCTTAAAGACAACATGCAAAATTGTGAAAGTATATATCATTGGTATAATTTCATTAAAATTTCATTTACAGCAGCACCTTTCTACAGAAAGAACTGATACATTACCCACACTTTAAAGTATCAGAATATATGATCTTTCATATTTATTATAATCTGAGAAATTAGGAATATCAATGTCTTCCACTGTTTTCACTCAAGTTCAAATTTAATTATGACTTATTAATGAAACATTCTCTTTTTTGATGTGTCAGAATTAAAACAATGCATTTTATCTTCATTCGTTTTTCAGAAATACCAATGTTTAAATCTGATATTTGGGTTTTAAATCATGTTTTTCTGGCCAAAACTCCTTTAAAGAGCAGACTGCAATATTCATTATTTCCTGTTTGGGGGCAGATCCTACAGCAATGAACCTCAAAGTCCAACAGAATGCAAGAGTAAGAGCTAAGAAGAGACAAACCAAGATAGAAAAAGGGGAGAGGGGGAGAAGAAGGTCAGGGATAGGGATGAGGGGGGTGAGAGAGAGAGAGAGAGAGGTTGGTATTTGTCTTACTGCCTCATGACAACCATATAGAATGACATAATCCTGTTTTTGTAGAACTATTTTGTTAAAATAATAAAAATATTGTATTCATCTTTAAAACATTTCATAACAGTACACCAAAAGAAAGATATGGAGACCCTCCTGTTTCATTTCCTGTCTTCATAGAATGTTGTGTTACTAAAATATTTTTATTAGAGCAGAACCTGAAGCAATATAAAATGTTTGCTTGAGGATTTATTTTAGTCCCTTTAAGCTGAACTTCTGTAATGAAATCTATTTACAGACATTCCACAGTGCCCTTTGGTTACTAGCTTATGCAAATGAAGTGTGACCCTGGGAATAAACCTCTTGCCCCCACATCATCCTCCCTGGCTTCAAAGGTCTCTAGGCAATCACTTTTTTAAGTGAAGAGATTTTTAAGCTGAATTGAAATAGAAAGAGAGGGAACATAACTTGATGTCCAATACTCATACAACCCAACCATTTACTATCTACTATTTTCACATAAATATTTAGACACTAATTTATAAATCCATTTGGGATAAATGTATTAGTGTGTAATGATTTTTTTCAGCCTCTTCTTTTACTTTGAATCCTAGAAACTAGAGACCAATATCAATCAATAGTCATTTAGTCTAACTTCATTTCTTACTTGTTACTTAAACTAAGGGTCACTAGATTGGGACAGAATTGGTTTAGTGATAATAAAACCTTCTCTGCTGATTATACTTTCACTGAAAATACATTTGTGCTGAGAATCAGAATAATCAAAGTGATCAGAAAGATTTATATGATTCTATGAGGACAATAACTACATGTATGTTTAATATGTTACTTGAATATGTTAGTATTAAGATTAGACTATATCGGATTAGAAGCAATTAAGAAGGAAAATAATGGGTCTAATTTTTAGAGAAGAGTAATGAAACTAGATAATTGATTGTATCTTCAGATGTATTAATGAGAAGATCTATCCAAACTTTTTGAATGACAATCATCATAACAAACTCTAATTTTAGGGAGTTCCTTTCTACTGGACAATATCATGAAAAAAAAAGTAATTTTAATGTGAGATAAATTGTTTAAAGGCATGATGGCCAGTGGGTTCAAATCAGCTCTTGGAAGGCTTCAGGGATCTCAAGGTCAAGGTATCACCTCAGGATACTGCCAAAATTTTGAAATAAATCAAGAGGACTCTGGAATTTGTAGGCCAAAGGTCTTCTCTGCACCAATTCAAAAGATGGCAAACCACAGATGGACTAACTATATAACCTGGCCAAATTGCATGGTGAAGACATTAGAAATTCCATGTGTGTGTGTGTGTGTGTGTGTGTGTGTGTGTGTGTATACTTTAATTCCCTAATAGTCTGCCAAATGTTTATCATTTTTAATGACATATAGAGCTTTATTAAAATTAAATGTTACCATTTAAACTGTTTTTTTAAATATTCTTCTTTTTGTAAAAAATCATCTAATTTATGTCATGGGATATCATTTTAAGTCTTTTTATGATGAATAGTCAGAATTTTGCATAGGTGACTACTGAGGTGTTGCAATATATAAATCTCTGTAAAATCCTTACTTTCAAAGGGGTAGTATGTCAACACCACAGCCATCTGCCTGGAAAGAATCTGAACGGGATCCAGAATGGGACTAACAGTCCTGAATGCCTTGCCAGAAACAAGTGACTGAAAGGCAGAGGGCTAATAAATGACATCCCCAAAACAGGTGCCAGAAGTGGATGCTAAAACTCAGGAGGTCACAGTGAGTGATGAGTCAAAATAAGTTTGTTGCACTTGCAAATACTATTGATATTGAAGAGGAAACATACATGGAGACTAGAAAAAGGGAGAATGGTGTAAGAGAACTAAGAATCAATAATTTAAAAGAAAACAGAGCATATGGGCGCCTGGGTGGCTCAGTTGGTTAAGCGACTGCCTTCGGCTCAGGTCATGATCCTGGAGTCCCTGGATCGAGTCCCGCATCGGGCTCCCTGCTCGGCAGGGAGTCTGCTTCTCCCTCTGACCCTCCTCCCTCTCATGCTCTCTGTCTCTCATTCTCTCTGTCTCAAATAAATAAATAAATAAATCTTTAAAAAAAAGAAAAAGAAAACAGAGCATAGCAAACCAGAATCATAACTAAAATGAACTAACAAATTATAATGCTAGAGAAACTAAAAGCCCAATAGAAAAAAACAAAAAAAACAAAACCAGGAGCCTCAACCTATAAAAAGTAGGAAACCAGTGGAAACATTCCAATTTAAAAAAAAAAAAAAAACACTCCTGAAAAAAATATTTAAAAATATATAATTCCAACTTAATATTCATATAGACCAGATTCTTTTCAGAAGCATTTCCCCCAAACAGATACTTAACTGTTAAGCTTTTAAGCCTCAAGGACTAAGAAAGATTTGAGAATAATTTCAATTGTGAACACTGGTCTTCAGACTAAAAAGGAGGTGGGAGGATGCTCAAATATTAAGAGCTACTCCTATAGGGGCAGCAAAGTAAAGAACAGAATAAGAAATGGCAATATCCTTTGGAAAGATGATAGAAAATCCAAGTTCCATAAAATGGTCATGGTGTCTAACTTTTTAAGGTCCTAGCCATCATCACAGAAAAAAAATCTCGTTTCTCACATAATTTCAGAAGTGCCTGCTCTAAACCAGACTTAGAAGTCAAGTAGCAAAACAGGATCCACAGCAGCAAAGCCTTAGAATGTGTTGGCCTTACCAACTGTGTATACTGCTCATCACCACATTATTCACCAGAAAATAATAACCTCAGCTAGTTTTCTTCAATGGGTTAAAAATCTGAAAGAACAAAGTTAGCGGAAACAGTAAAGTCACAGAAATGTATCATCAATGCAGATGGCTGAAATATAATGGCAGTAAACAGAGGAGGGTATTTGAGAAAAGGGTTTATCTCTTTTGACCAAACTATGTATAGAGAGGCCAGTATGTCTGGGCATTTCAGCCCAATCCCTCTTAGCAAGCCAAGTGTATTCTGATAATTTAGGTCAAGAGGCATCACTTCAAAGACCACACGATACCTAACATTTGCTTCTCTACAAATACATAGATTCAAAATATGACTGCCCTCTGGATAGCTGAGTCCTGGCTAGTTTGGATATGATATAGGATGCAAATATAAAATGAGGCACCTGAGGTCCAAGGAGATTGATATAAAAAATAGCTTGTGCTTTTTGACTATTAGTGAAATATGCCCCATTCTTTTATAAGTAGAGCTATTACTAAGAAGATGGTAGATCATTTTTATAGGAAGTCCAGGACCATGGTGGCTCTAATCAGAGTCCAATAGGAGTAAACAGCAATGAGTCCCAAAGTGAAGGGGAAGTCTAGGTGTTAGCTCAATTTGAACAAAAACTGAAAGCATTCCTGAGAGTGATATGTTGGACACTATGTGTGATTGACATAGGAAGACTTTTCAGACTCAGTCACCCTGGCCCAGTGGTTGTGCTATAGTGACAGTGACAGATATACAAGCATATATATATATAGGGACTCATCATTTCAGAGTAGACAGGCATCCAGCAGAAAGTATAAAGCCTGACATGGCAAATATTTGGCCAAGGGAGTCAAAGGCATTAGTGAACTGAAAGAATTTTCATGTTCCCTCTATGCCTAGTACTGGAAGTAAAAGTAGCCTCCCCCTTAGCCTTAATGATTTTCAGGGTTTGGGGGCAGTTAAGAAGAAGGTGTACTTAAAGGGCAGGTAAGTACTTGATTGATTAAAATATATCTTGGGTTTGTGGAACAGGACATACTACTTAAAAAAGTCTCAGACACCTGGGTGACTCAGTCAGTTAAGGGTCCAACTTTTGATTTTGGCCCAGGTCATGATTTCAGGGTTGTGAGATTGGGCCCACTGCTTAAGATTCTCTCTCTCCCTCTCCATCTGCCCCTCTCCCCACCTTTCTCACTCTCTCTCCCTCTCAAATAATAATAATAATAATAATAATAATAATAATAATAATAATATCAGTCTCTCTTCCACTCTTTTATCATATTCATCACAAAATTGTATGCTCATTCTCACATCTTTCTGTTTCCAAGGTTGTGTTATATTCTATTATGTGAAGTATCTTTACTTAATTGTACTCATTTTTTATTATTTCCACACATACTCAAATATCCACTTTCTAATAAGAAACTACTGGTACAAACTTTCATTAACAGTCATCTTACCTGTTTACTATGGTATCTAACTTCAGTTGGTAGATTATTTTTGTTTGGTTACATTTAATTCCAGTTTCCAACCAATAACATCTTTCAAAATCTTGTTTAACCTTCCTACAAAATTAAATTACTTTTACTCTAGCTTGAAACCAGTTGCATTTTCAGAGGATATTAAAACAAAACAGAAATCATATTCGGTTAAGCTATCTCCTTTTTTGGAACAAACTTGTGTTAAAAATTAACTTTAGAAGATATATTTATTTCTTATATTAAGACATTGAGTTGTACTTTGATGTCATTGAAAAAAAGAATTTCCATGTACTTTTATTTCCATCAATTGTCATTTCATTATTAAAATTTTCATCTGTCTTAGTCAGTTTAGGATAAGGCATGCTACAGTAACAAATGATCCCAAGTTATATGGATTAAACAATAAGTTTATTTCTTGCTCACACTTATCCCTATCCTGGATGAGCTGCCTCTCTGCTTAATGTCCTCTTCATTTTGGATGCAAGTCTGAATAAGCAGCCCTTTGTGAAACATGAAGATCTTGTGACAGAGGGAAAAGAAAGATGAGAATGAAGCAATGGCCTTTAACACTTCAGCATGGAAGTGGCATATATCACTTGTACCCTTACTTATTTCATTGTAACTTATTTCATTGTTGAAATAAATAATTTGGCTAAGTTTGACATAGTCAAGGCCCCTAGTAGAAATGAGCCAAGTAACGAAGGGTCCAGCAGAGAAAAGTACCAAATATTTTGACAATCAAATCATCTACCACAAATTTCTTATCTACTATTCAGTGGTTGGTAATTAAATAGGAGCAAAATAGAAGAAAGATTTTTGAATTTTGTAGATTCCATAAAAACAAATGTAAAGATTAGAAATCTATGTCAAGATTATTTTCAATTCTAAGCTTCTTTAATTTTACAGTAACACCATGCCATCCATTTTTTACATTAATATATGAAGCTGTACCTATTAAATGCATTCAGTTCTTTAGAAAAATATCATCTACATTATGATTATTATTCACATGGTTACTAATACATTTAATGTAATTCTTTTTAAATGAAAATCATGGTTTAGTAAATAATTTTTATTTTTGAAAAATAAAGAATAATATGATCTGCACTACTTTTCATCTTTTAGATTTTACTATTTTTATCTGTTTTTATCTATATTTCTTCCCACTCCTTTGACTTTAATTGTTACATTAAAATGTATAACATGCATGGAGTTTATATATGGGAGAGAGAGAAAGAGAAAAATTATTTAATTTACAAGTGGTATTCAGGAAAGATTATTTAAAATGTTCCTATAGACCCTGGAGAAAGAATCTCCAAGACTTTATTTGACATAGCACAGTATCTCTCTATAACATGATTAGAAAATCACCATATTATAACCCATCCATCAAAAAGACAATTTTTCAAAGACTATGGCTCATCTGTAACAAAAATTTATCATGCCTATAAAGGTTTAAATATCCATTGTTCTAAAAACAATTAAGTACATGATCATTAGATATTACAACTAAATATTACATATATTAGATTTATGCCACATACATACCATTATACACAATTCTTTAACATAAAGTAATCTGAGTAAGAAAAAAAAGGATTAATAGAAAAGGAAGCCAATCACAATTCAAGAAACATAATTTAAAGCAGGTCTCCTCAAAAATAAAATAAAGAACAGTAACTACATTACATTCAAAAAGTCCATAATGTTTTAAGTATATTTTATTTATCTTTCCAGTTCTTTGCTAATAGTACTGGTCATCCCCAAAGCAATTATTTTTCATTAGTATGTATGTTGATAAACATATACATACCACATCCATTCTTGATAAAAACCCTCAACAAAATAGGGATAGAGGGAATACACCTCAATATCATAAAGGCCATATGCAAAAGACCGTATGGCTAATATCATCCTCAATGGGGAAAAACTGAGAGAGCTCTTCCTCTATGGTCAGGAATAAGAAGGGATGTCCACTGTCATCATTGTTATTTAACACAGTACTGAAAGTCCTAGCCTCAGCAATCATACAACAAAAAGAAATAAAAGGCATCCAAATCAGCAAAGAAGTCAAACTTTCACTCTTCACAGATGACATGATACTCTATGTAGAAAACCTGAAAGACTCCACCAAAAAATGACTAGAAATGATACATGAATTCAGCAAAGTTGCAGGATATAAAATCAATGTACAGAAATCTGTTGCCTTTTTATACACTAATAATGAAGCAGCAGAAAGAGAAATCAAGGAACTGATCCCATTTACAATTGCACCAGAAACTATAAGATACCTAGGAATAAATCTAACCAAAGAGGTAAAAGATTTGTACTCTGAAACTATAGAATACTTATGAAAGTAATTGAAGATGACACAAAGAAATGGAAAAACATTCCATGCTCATGGATTGGAAGAACAATATTGTTAAAATGTCTTTACTACCCTAAGCAATCTACATATTTAATGCAATCCCTATCAAAATACCACCAGCATTTTTCACAGAGCTAGAACAAACAATCCTAAAATTTTATGGAACAACAAAAGACCCTGCATAGCCAAAGCAATCTTGAAAAAGAAAACCAAAGCTGAAGGCATCAGCAATTCTAGACTTCAAGTTATATTACCAAGCTGTAGTCATCAAGACAGTATGGTACTGGCACAAATGTAGACACACAGATCAATGAAACAAAATAGAAAACCCAGAAATTGTCCCACAACTATATGGTCGACTAATCTTGGAAAAGCAGGAAAGAATATCCAATGGGAAAAAGACAGTCTCTTCAAAAAGTGGTGCTGGGAAAACTGAAAAGCAACATGCAGAAGAATGAAACTGGACCATTTTCTTACACCATACACAAAAATAAGTTCAAAATGGATGAAAGATCTAAATGTAAGATAGGAAACCATCAAAATCCTATAGGAGAACAACCTCTTTGACCTTGGCTGTAGCAACTTCTTACTAGACGTGTTTCTGGAGGCAAGGGAAACAAAAGCAAAAATGAACTATTGGGACTTCATCAAGATAAATAAACTTCTGCTCAACAATGTAAAGAATCAGCAAAACTAAAAGGCAGCCTATGGGTGGGAGAAGATATTTGCAAATGACATATCAAATAAAGCGTTAGTATCCAAAATCTATAAAGAACTTATCAAACTCAACACCCAAAGAACAAATGATCCAATTAAGAAATGGGCAGAAGACAAGAGTAAACATTTTTCCAAAGAAGACATCCATATGGCCAACAGATACATGAAAAGATGTTCAACATCACTCATCATCAGGGAAATAAAAATCAAAACCATGATGAGATATCACCTCACACCTAACAGAATGGCTAAAATTAACAACACAGGAAACAACTGATGTTGGCAAGGATGTGGAGAAAGGGGAACCCTCTTACACTGTTGGTCGGAATGCAAACTGGTGCAGCCACTCTAGAAAACAGTATGGAGGCTCCTCAAAAATTTAAAAATAGAACCACCTTAAGACCCAGCAATTGCACTACTAGTATACAAAATACACAAAGTATACAAAAATACTGATTCGAAGGGACACATGCACTCCAATGCTTATAGCAGCATTATCAACAATAGCCAAATTATAGAAAAAGCCCAAATGTCCATTGACTGATGAATAGATAAAGAAGAGGTGGTGTGTGTGTGTGTGTGTGTGTGGAATGGAATGTGTGAATATTATTCAGTAATCAAAAAGAATGAAATCACCATTTGCAATGATGTGGATGGGGCTAGAGTGTATTATACTAAGTGAAATAAGTTAGAGAAAGACTAATATTATATGATTTCACTCATATGTGGAATTTAAGAAATAAAACATATGAACATAGGAGAGGGGAGGAAAAAAAATAGAGGCAAACCAGAAAAGAGACTCTTAACTGTAGAGAACAAACTGAGCTTTACTGGAGGGGAGGCGGGCAAGGGATGGGCTAAAAGGGTGATGGGTATTAAGGAGAGGACTTGTGTTGAGCACTGGGTGTTACATGTAAATGATGAGTCACTAAATTCTACTCCTGCAACCAATATTACACTATATGTTAACTAATTAGTATTTAAATAAAAATTTGAAACAAAAAAAAACCCCACATACATTACAATTAATCTACAAAAATTTACTATTTCTAAGTAATAGGGCATGTTTTAGTCACTTAATTAAATAATATTTTAAAGTAATATTCCCAGTCCTCCTGCATCTGTCTGTAAACTCCAACATATCAATCAAGACCTTCAAGGGTCAAAGTTTCCCAATATCCAAACTCTAGGATTACCTCAAGATTTAACACCAGGTTGAGTTAAATGCGAGTTACATCAATCTCTTCTGTCTTTGAGCATGACCAGAAAGAAATCTTTTAATTTTGATACAAGAGCAACAAGTAAGAATAAAACAATTCCTACATCCTTCTCAATCAACAGACAAATCAACCAACCAAACTTAGGTGAAGAATCATGTGTGACCTAATAGTGTATATTCCATGACTTCGCCATCACTATTACCCAACAATTATTGAACATTATCATGTGTTTAGTGCTGATGATACAATGATAAGCAGAGGAGAGGTTCATGGGAATCTTCCCAAAGGAGTTTGAATTTCAAAGAATGAATTTTAAAGAATGGATGTGATTTTGCCAGATGCGCAATGGAGACTAACAAGAACAAAGAAAGATGGAAAAAGAGAGAGGTATTCCAGGCAGAAGGAATATCATAGGCAAAATCATGGAGGCACAAAACAACATAGTAAATTATTGAAGCTCCAATTAGTATCATACAGATAAATGCATATTGCTAGGGAACAGGCTATAGATGAGATCATCAAAGGGCATGGGCAGAAACCACTTCATGGAGGACTTCATGTGCCTTGCTAAGTTTTTTTTTTAGATTATCCTGTGGTCAATGGAGAATGAGTGAAGGGTCTTAATGAAAAAAGCCACATAATACATACACATTTTGGAAAAAGAATTCTGGCCAGGTTATGAAAGATGCACTGGAGAAGGTCGGGATGGAAGAAAAATATCAGGAGATATTTTTAAAATCCAGGGGAGAGAGATTTTTTTAAAAGGTCCCAACAAGAGCAAAAGTAGTGAGTGTAAAGAGAGAGGCTAAAACAATACATAGAGGTAGAACTAACAGGGCTCAGTTATTTATTGGATTTGGGTTTTGATGGAAAAGTCCAGCCTGATTAAGAGAGACACAGCCTAGGAGGATGGGGGAGAAAGCCAATGAATCCAGTTTGGGATTTGTTATTTATGACGGACCCATTATACATCCAAGCATCTATTGGAAAGAAGCTGGCATTTTTCAGGCTCTAAAACATCTCTGTTTAAAAGTTTATTTTCCCAGGGTGCCTGGATGGCTCAGTCACTTAGTGTCTGATTCTTGGTTTCAGCTCAGGTCATGATCTCGTGGGTTGTGGGATCAAGCCCCATGACAAGCTCCCCATTCAGTGGGGAGTCTGCTTGAAGATTCTCTCCCTCTGCCCCTCCCCTAACTCCAGTGCCCACCCTCTCTCTCTTTCTCTCTCTCTCAAATAAACTTTTTTAAAAAATAAAGTAAAAGGTTTTTTCCCCAACAGATACTTTGAAAGGAACTAATCCTCTTACAAGATAAAATACCTTCTTATAAATAACATCTTGAAGCTGTTTTAAAGCCTATGTATAGAATTTGTTTGCTCCTTCAGGAAAATTGCACAAATCTCTAATTCCTTGAACTAGGTAGGGTCCACATGCCAGGTTATGACTTCTATTCTTTTAAGTGACAAATAATTGTACTTCCCCCTTGATATGGCATCTGATTCCTTCTTTCTACTGACAGCATGTGTCTCCTTCATACTTTTGCTTCCCACCAAGATCAGACTTGCCCATGACCTATGAAGTAACCTGAACTGTTTTGTATTTTTAAAGACTAATAGAGGAGACAGCAATGATTGGATGTCCTCAAAATTTTACCCAGTGGTCTGACATCATCATAGATATTCTCTGGACCCATTTCAACATTTGACCAATTCTTCTTCTCATTAAGTCATGCTAAAACAAAATACATTATCTCAATAATTACTATCTTCAACAACCTAAAATTAAGTGTATTATCACAATACTGTGGTACAATGAGAAAGAAATTATCTCCTTTAACAAAGTTGAGGAGGTACAGGTAATAGAGAAGGAGAAGAAATTTTTAGAAAATGCATTTTGCAATTGTAGGAAAAAGGTCTATCATGCCTCATGAAACAACAAAGCCCTCTTTTATTCCTTTCCTTTAAAAGGGGGGGGCAAAACTAAACATAGTTCTAAATACTGCCATTAAAAGTTGTATTTACATTTTAATTTATGCTTAGTTAACAGTGCATTTCATTCCTAAAATACACAAATTGTCACTACTAAAAATACAACATCTCCCTAGAAAGTGATTTCTAACAATGAATAGCTTGTTATAACTAGCTATTGTTGCTTTGTAAACCCAAAACCTTTTAATAAGTTTACATAAAAACACCGATAAGGTCTTCAAAACATCTGTGATTCAGATCCCACAATGCAATAATACTCTAGGAGAATTGTCGACAGTAGCTTCTCACTGCCTGCCAAAGTCTATGACTCTGTTTTAAGATTATGAAAGGCCATTCATTTTGTTTTCATGAACTTAAAGATGACTTAACCAAATCCCCTAACAGTAGTTAATGGTTCTTAATTATATGATTTGATAAAAAAAAAAAAGAAGAAGAAAGCCTTATTCACTGAAAGGCAGTATTATTACTAAAATTGTCTAATTTTATATGACAGTAAAATTAAAAGATGACACAGCAAAGATGGAAAAATACCCCATAAAGTGGTTAAACAGCATCCAAGTTTTCACTTCCCTATGCCAAGTTTTACTTCAGAGAATGAGTCTCTGTTGCACACAATTTTAGGGAAACATGAAATTAAGTTTTGGAAGCGGATTCCATAGTTAAAGAATTCCATCCAAAATCAGTTCTTTATTTATTTATGAAGAAGTATATTTTGCATCATTCCTTGAGTTTTCTATCATTTCCATGATTAAAATTTTGACTTCAAAGTTGAATGGCAGTATAGTATATTTTGAGTAATCCTCATTGTTATACCTATATATCCAATAATAGTTTCAATAAAAATAAAAAACAGTCCTTGGCTTTCAAGGATTGTATAGGATTTAGAACATGAATATGATAAGCATACCTAAGATTGCCTAAACCATTTCCTTTGATGTACCTGGTGTATTCCTCTATTTCTTTCAATAAAGACACTGGCTATTCAAGAGTTTCCAGTCCTCATCTGTCTGGTGACCTTATATAATAAAGACTACTATTTATTGAATGTCAAGTATGTGCTCACCTAAGTTTCTTCATTTGATGCTCAAAAACCCTATGAGATTGATTTTTTACCCTCCATATTAACAATGAAGAATTTGAGGCTCATAGAAGTTAAACTATATCCTCAAAACACATAGAATCTAAGAACAGAAACAGGATTCAAATGCAGTTCTAGGTGACTCTAAAACTTGGGCTCTTCCTCTACACAGTGCTTCTTGCCATATCTCCAACTCTCCATTTAACTGTTCCACCTTAAACGAGAGTTTTCATACATCCATCCTGTGTAATTTTTATATGGCTTTAATATTATATGCATTTACAAAAGTGTCCCAGTTGGACAATAGTTTATATGGTCACCCTACCTTTTAGTCAATATACAGCTATAACTAAATGCATACTTTTCCGACCATCTCCCAAAATGTATGTGCTCTTATTGTGATATCCCTTACTACTGTGGGTGGCACCATAACATCTATTCACCTGCAAAAGCCAGAACACAGTAATAGCTCTTAACTCCTTTTTCCTCTTTTCTCATATCCAATATGCTGCCATGTCTTTTCCTGTCTTCTACTTAACTATCTACCAAGTCTAGGTTTTCTCCAGCAATACTTCCACTGTCTTAGTTCTGGCCCTCATAATGTTTTTCCTGGACAATTATAAAAGTTCTCAACTGAGGGCGCCTGGGTGGCTCAGTTGGTTAAGTGACTGCCTTCGGCTCAGGTCATGACCCCGGGGACCTGGGATCGAGCCCTGCATCGGGCTCCCTGCTCAGCAGGAAGTCTGCTTCTTCTCCCGCTCCCCCTTCTTGTGCTCTCTCTCTCACTCTCTCTCTCAAATAAATAAATAAAATCTTTAAAAAAAAAGTTCTCAACTGATATTTGTATTTACAGTGTAACCTATCTCTAACCCAATCTCTGTATCACAATTAGAATGAGCTTTCAAGAAGACACATCTTATCATACAATCATCCCAATTTAAAATCCTTAAACAGTTCCTCAGAGCCTTCAGGGTAAATTCCAAAGCCTTCTCAGGACTCTTAAGGCCCTTTGTTAATTGTCCCTTGCTTACCTATCCATCCTAATCTCTCACTACTCTTCTCGTCGCAGATTACATCCAGCCCCACTGAATGTTCTATAGTTACCAAAATATGCTGGCTTGTCTTTTGTCTTTATGCTTTGGCACAGACTACTTCTCTACTTCCTCTCTCCCTACCTCTCCTGTATATCCTCAGGATGCAGTTCTAGCATCCCCTCCTCTGATTATTCCTTGAATAAACTCTTGCTTTGCACAACACTAGACCCAAAACACTCAAGGGATATATTGTCATTATCAAGTTGAGCTTTGAGATCCCTCCAATTCTACCCATTTCTCATCTCTGAAGTGTCATCTCCATGGGTAAAAGATGATGGAGTGACAATTTGCCTCTTCTCTTTTACAATGTTCCCATGTCATTTTCCCCATTGCCTCCAATGTCTCCCCAATTGAAATTAAACTCTTAAAAAAAATCTCTGATTATTTCCCAACTCCTACTCAGTTTGGGTTAGATATTTTTCCTTGTAGCTTCATAATAACCAATGCATAACCACATGATAGTGTAATGTTCTGGTTAACGTCTGCCTCGTTGAGTAGGCTACAGGTCTCTGAGGTAGAGCTTTCATTTTTAATTCCAATATTTGTGACTAGATCTGGCACATAATATATATACAATAGATTTTTATTGCTAATAATAATAGAATATTTATTTATTGAGTAGGATTAAATGAAAGATGATGATGACAGTGCTGAAGAAAGGCAATATGTAAGGTGCAATGTACCTATGACTTTTATAATACACACTGAAAAATCTCTGAGAACTAAAGATATCCTATATAACGAAATTATAGGTTTCCTTTCTTTTTAAAGCCATGATACATAGCCTTGATTTACAATAATATCTACTCAAGGGGCACCTGAGTGACTCAGTTGGTTACGTGTCTGACTTTGGCTCAGGTCATGATCTCAGAGTCCTGGGATTGAACCTCACTTCGAGCTCCCAACTCAGTGGGGACTCTTCTTGTCCCTCTCCCTCCCCTTCTGCTCTTCCCTGCTGTTTGTGTTCTCTCTGTCTCACTGTCACACAAATAAAATCTTTAAAAATTTAAAAAATAAAACTTTTGGGGCGCCTGGGTGGCTCAGTCGTTAAGCGTCTGCCTTCGGCTCGGGTCATGATCCCAGGGTCCTGGGATCGAGCCCTGCATCGGGCTCCCTGCCCAGCGGGGAGCCTGCTTCTCCCTCTCCCACTCCCCCTGCTTGTGTTCCCTCTCTCGCTGTGTCTCTCTCTGTCAAATAAATAAATAAAATCTTTAAAAAAATAAAATAAAATAAAACTTTTAAAAAATAATATGTATTCAAATGATAGTGACATAGAATTTCAGAACATGAAAGAAACATGGAATCTAATCTAGTGATTTTCAATCAACCATTTAGCATTAGATCAAAATCATACTCAGATCCCCAGTACCTAAACAATTTACTCTACAGCTATTGCCTGAGAGTTAAAGGGATGGCAACTGCCAGAATATGAAGGGTCTCTGTTCTTCTACTTCTTTGCTCCTTTCACTGGACCTCTGGAGGTTCTAAGGCCCCAAAAAGCACAGCTGTACAAACTGGAGCCTAGTTCAAAATCTTATCTGACAAAAAGAATGCTGAAACCTTGAGAAGGTTGTGATATTCCCAAGAGCATCAAGTGATGTAAGGCTGGACATGAGTCTCTGGCTCCTAGGCCTACACTCTAAACCTGGTTTCACACTGCTTCTAACAGAAAAACAACTTAGCTCTGGGAGCACCAGAAAAATATTCCTATTGCCTAGGTAAAACAGTACTAGAAACAGTACTAGCAGTACTAGAAAATGTGGACATTAAAGAAGTGTTAGAGTGAATTTGTCTTACAAAGCACATTGCCTGCAATGCTGGTATTTTACCAGACAATGTACATTGCAGGCTGCCAGGTACAATAACTATTTCTTTCTATCAAGTGTTCAGCATAGTTTCTAATGGATTTATTCCCCATAAGAGTCAATAAAACATATTAATTTTATAGAATCCCATAAATGTATGCTCTCTCTGAATCAATGGCATTTTAGAGAAAAACTTACAGTATGAGGCAACAATGGGAGGTATATATGTTAAAACTGACCGTAAAGTGTACTGACTCTTGTTATGGGTTGAATTGTGTGCCCCCATAATTCATATGTTGAAGCCCTAACTCCTAATACCTCAAAATAAGGCCTTATTTGGAAATAGTCATTACAGGTGTCATTAGTTAAGATGAGGTCATACTGGAATAGAGTGAACGTAAACCAATATAACTAGTGTCTTCATGAAAAGGGGAAATTTGGAGATACATGCAGGAAGAATGCTATGTGAAAATTGGAGTTATGCTCCCACAAACCAAGAAACTGACAGACCCTAGAAAAATTCCCAGAAACCATTCTTCCCTAGTGCGTTCAGAGGGAGCATAGCTCTGCTGACATCTCAATCTCAGACTTGCTACCCGAACTAAGACAATAAATTTCTGTTATTTAAGCCACTCCACTTTTGGCACTTTGTTACAGCAGTTCTTACAAGCTAATACAATTCTAAATCTTTAGTTACTCTCAAGGGGAATTTTTCTCAATCATCTATTTAGTAAGTCACATGCCAAAAATTAGATCTCTTTACTTAAATGTTCCAGTTGCTAGAACTTGATCCAGAAAAAATAAGTAAAATAGAATTACAATTAAATAATGTCTGTATACAGAGGATGAAATGAATATAGAATACAGAATCATAAAAACACAGACACTTCAGTGTGCTACAAAAATCAGTTATATCTAGAGCCCAGTCATACTGCTCTATTATGATAAAGCTTCACATAACTAGACACAAAACTTTATGGCCTTCACATATTTTTTCACCCCATTTTATCATGATCTTATTGCCACACTTAAAACCTTTATTTCTACCTATAGACTATAATATTTGAACAAGTGTAAAAAATGTTCCAACATAAGATTTCCTTTATCTCTACTCCCTACTTTATATTATCCTCTGGTCTTGCTTCTTATTTATGATTTTATATAAGAAAATTGGCCTCCACAATTACCTTGCAAAAATTATGTTAAATATTTTTAAAGGCTTGTTTCAGGTCAAGCAGTGTTCTCAAAGGTAAACATTTTGTCTAATTTCCACAAATTTAGCTGTCTATTAATAGACTACTGTCAAACCAAATGTCAAAACAAAATCAAACTCACATTTTATGGTTTAACATGTCATAAAATCATACAACTGGATTTTATTAATGTGAAATTAGCTCTCTGAAAACTATTAAATGTATCCTTACCAGTGATTTCTACCTTTTTTAAAATTTTATTTTATTATGTTATGTTAATCACCCTACATTACATCATTAGTTTTTGATCTAGTGTTCCATGATTCATTGTCTGAGTATAATACCCAGTGTTCCATTCAATGCATGCCCTCTTTAATACACATCACCAGGCTAACCCTTCCCCCCACCCCCCTCCCCTCTAGAACCCTCAGTTTGTTTCTCAGAGTCCATATTCTCTCATGGTTCATCTCCCCCTCCGATTTCCCCCCCTTCATTTTTCCCTTCCTACTATCTTCTTTTTTTTTTTTTTAAGATAAAAAAATGTATTATTTGTTTTAGAGGTACAGGTCTGTGATTCATCAGTCTTACACAATTCACAGCGCTCACCATAGCACATACCCTCCCCGATGTCTATCGGCCAGACACCCCATCTCTCCCACCCCCCACCACTCCAGCAACCCTCAGTTTGTCTCCTGATATTAAAAATGCCTCATATCAGTGAGATCATATATGTCTTTCTCTGATTGACTTATTTTGCTTAGCATATTACCCTCTAGTTCCATCCACGTCATTGCAAATGGCAAGATCTCATTCCTTTTGATGGCTGCATAATATTCCATTGTCTATATACACCACATCTTCTTTATCCATTCATCTGTCGATGGACATCTTGGCTCTTTCCACAGTTTGGCTATTGTGGACATTACTGCTGTAAACATTGGGGTGCACGTACCCTTTCGGATCCCTACTTTTGTATCCTTGGGGTAAATACCCAGTAGTGCAATTGCTGGGTCGTAGGGTAGCTCTATTTTCAACTTTTTGAGGAACCTCCATACAGTTTTCCAGAGTGGCTGCACCAGCTTGCATTCCCACCAACACTGTAGGAGGGTTCCCCTTTCTCCGCATCCCTGCCAACAACTGTCATTTCCTGACTTGTTAATTTTAGCCATTCTGACTGGTGTGAGGTGGTATATCATTGAGGTTTGGATTTGGATTTCCCTGATGCCAAGTGATGTTGAGCACTTTTTCATGTGTCTGTTGGCCATTTGGATGTCTTCTTTGGAAAAATGTCTGTTCATGTCTTCTGCCCATTTCTTGATTGGATTAGTTGTTCTTTGGGTGTTGAGTTTGATGAGTTCTTTATAGATTTTGGATACTAGCCCTTTATCTGATATGTCATTTGCAAATATCTTCTCCCATTCTGTCGGTTGTCTTTTGGTTTTGTTGACTGTTTCCTTTGCTTTGCAAAAGCTTTTTATCTTGATGTAGTCCCAATAGTTCATTTTTGCCCTTGCTTCCCTTGCCTTTAGCGATATGTCTAGGAAGAAGTTGCTGCAGCTGAGGTCGAAGAGGTTGCTGCTTGTGTTCTCCTCAAAGATTTTGATGGATTCCTGTCTCACATTTAGGTCTTTCATCCATTTGGAGTCTATTCTTGTGTGTGGTGTAAGGAAATGGTCCAGTTTCATTCTTTGGTATGTGGTTGTCCAATTTTCCCAACACCATTTGTTGAACAGTCTTTTTTCCATTGGATATTCTTTCCTGCTTTGTCAAAGATTAGTTGACCATAGAGTTGAGGGTCCATTTCTGGGCTCTGTATCCTGTTCCATTGATCTATGTATCTGTTTTTGTGCCAGTACCATACTGTCTTGATGATTACAGCTTTGTAATAGAGCTTGAAGTCCAGAACTGTGATGCTACCAGCTTTGCTTTTCTTTTTCAACATTCCTCTGGCTACTCAGGGTCTTTTCTGGTTCCATACAAATTTTAGGATTATTTGTTCCATTTCTTTGAAAAAAGTGGATGGTATTTTGATAGGGGATCCATTGAATGTGTAGATTGCTCTAAATAGCATTGACATCTTCACAATATTTGTTCTTCCACTCCATGAGCATGGAATGTTTTTCCACTTCTTTGTGTCTCCCTCAATTTCTTTCATGAGTATTTTATAGTTTTCTGAGTTTAGATTCTTTGCCTCTTTGGTTAGATTTATTCCTAGGTATCTTATGGTTTGGGGTGCAATTGTAAATGGGATTCACTGTTTAATTTCTCTTTCTTCTGTCTTGTTGTTGGTGTATAGGAATGCAACTGATTTCTGTGCATTGATTTTATATCCTGCCACTTTACTGAATTCTTGTATGAGTTCTAGGAGTTTTGAAGTGGAGTCTTTTGGGTTTTCCACATAAAGTATCATATCATCTGCAAAGAGTGAGATTTTGACTTCTTCTTTGCCAATTCTGATGCCTTTTATTTCTTTTTGTTGTCTGATTGCTGTGGCTAGGACTTCTAGTACTATGTTAAATAGCAGTGGTGATAGTGGACATCCCTGCTGTGTTCCTGACCTTAGGGGGAAAGCTCTTGGTTTTTTCCCCATTGAGAATGATATTCACTGTGGGTTTTTCATAGATGGCTTTTATGATATTGAGGTACGTACCCTCTATCCCTACACTCAGAGGAGGTTTGATCAAGAAAGGATGCTGCACTTTGTCAAATGCTTTTTCTGCATCTATTGAGAGGATCATATGGTTCTTGTTCTTTCTTTCATTAATGTATTGTATCGCACTGATTGATTTGTGGATGTTGAACCAACCTTGCAGCCCAAGAATTAATACCACTTGGTCATGGTGAATAATCCTTTTAAAGTACTGTTGGATCCTATTGGCTAGTATTTTGGTGAGAATTTTTACATCCATGTTCATCAGAGATATTGATCTGTAATTCTCCTTTTTGATGGGGTCTTCATCTGATTTTGGGAGCAAGGTAATGGTGGCCTCATAAAATGAGTTTGGAAGTTTTCCTTCCATTTCTATTTTTTGGAACAGTTTCAGAAGAATAGGTATTAATTCTTCTTTAAATGTTTGGTAGAATTCCCCTGGGAAGCCATCTGGCCCTGGGCTCTTGTTTTGGGGAGATTTTTGATGACTGCTTCAATTTCCTTAAAGGTTATGGGTCTGTTCAAGTTTTCTATTTCTTCCTGGTTCAGTTTTGGTAGTTGATACATCTCTAGGAATGCATCCATTTCTTCCAGATTATCTAATTTGCTGGCATAGAGTTGCTCATAATATGTTCTTATAATTGTTGGTATTTCTTTGGTGTTGGTTGTGATCTCTCCTCTTTCATTCATGATTTTATTTATTTGGGTGATTATTCTTTGCTTTTTGATAAGTCTGGCCAGGGGTTTATCAATCTTGTTAATTCTTTCAAAGAATCAGCTCCTATTTTCGTTGATCTGTTCTGCTGTTCTTTTGGTTTCTATTTCATTGATTTCTGCTCTGATCTTTATAATTTCTCTTCTCCTGCTGGGTTTAGGCTTTATTTGCTGTTCTTTCTCCAGCTCCTTTAGGTGTAGGGTTAGGTAGTGTATTTGAGACCTTTCTTGTTTCTTGAGAAAGGCTTGTATTGCTATATACTTTCCTCTTAGGACCACCTTTGCTGCATCCCAAAGATTTTGAGCAGTTGTATTTTCATTTTCATTTGTTTCCATGAATTTTTTTAAATTCTTCTTTAATTTCCTGGTTGACCCATTCATTCTTTAGTAGGGTGCTCTTTAGCCTCCATGTATTTGAGTTCTTTCCAACTTTCCTCTTGTGATTGAGTTCTAGTTTCAAAACACTGTGGTCTGAAAATATGCAGGAATGATCCCAATCTTTTGGTACAGGTTGAGACCTGATTTGTGACCGAGGATGTGATCTATTCTGGAGAATGTTCCATGGGAACTAGAGAAGAATGTGTATTCTGTTGCTTTGGGATGGAATGTTCTGAATATATCTGTGAAGTCCATTTGGTCCAGTGTGTCATTTATAGTATTTATTTCCTTGTTGATCTTGTGCTTAGATGATCTGTCCATTTCAGTGAGGGGAGTGTTAAAGTCCCCCACTATTATTGTATTGTTGTCGATGTGTTTCTTTGCTTTTGTTATTAATTGCCTTATATAATTGGCTGCTCCCATGTTAGGGGCATAGATATTTACAATTGTTAGATCTTCTTGTTGGATAGACCCTTTAAGTAGGATATAGTGCCCTTCCTCATTTCTTATTACAGTCTTTGGTTTAAAATCTAATTTGTCTGATATAAGGATTGCCACCCTAGCTTTCTTTTGATGTCCATTAGCATATTAAATGGTTTTCCACCCCCTCACTTTCAATCTGGATGTGTCTTTGGGTCTAAAATGAGTCTCTTGCAGACAGCATATCAACGGGTCTTGTTTTTTTTATCCAGTCTGATACCCTGTGTCTTTTGACTGGGGCATTTAGCCCATTTACATTCAGGGTAACTATCGAAAGATATGAGTTTAGTGCCATTGTATTGCCTGTAAGGTGACTGTTACTGTATATTGTCTGTGTTCCTTTCTGGTCTATGTTACTTTTAGGCTCTCTCTTTCCTTAGAGGACCCCTTTCAATATTTCTTGTAGGGCTGCTTTGTGTTTGCAAATTCTTTTAGTTTTTGTTTGTCCTGGAAGCTTTTTATCTCTCTTTCTATTTTCAGTGACAGCCTAGCTGGATATAGTATTCTTGGCTGCATATTTTTCTCTTAGTGCTCTGAATATATCCTGCCAGTGCTTTCTGGCCTGCCAGGTCTCTGTGGATAGGTCTGTTGCCAATCTAATATTTCTACCATTGTAGGTTACAGACCTCTCGTTCCGAGCTGCTTTCAGGATTTTCTCTTTGTCTCTGAGATTTGTAAGTTTTACTATTAGATGTCAGGGTGTTGACCTATTTTTATTGATTTTGAGAGGCATTCTCTGTGCCTCCTGGATTGTGATGCCTGTTTCCTTCCCCAAATTAGGGAAGTTCTCTGTTATAATTTGCTCCAATATACTTTCTGCCCCTCTCTCTCTTTCTTCTTCTTCTGGGATCCCAATTATTCTAATATTGTTTCATCTTATGGTATCACTTATCTCTCGAATTCTGCCCTCGTGATCCAGAAGTTATTTATCTCTTTTTCTCAGCTTCTTTATTCTCCATCATTTGGTCTTCTATATCACTAATTCTCTCTTCTGCCTCATTTATCCTAGCAGTTAAAGCCTCCATTTTTTATTGCACCTCATTAATAACCTTTTTGATTTCGACTTGGTTAGATTTTAGTTCTTTTATTTCTCCAGAGAGGGTTTCTCTAGTATCTTCCATGCTTTTTTCAAGCCCACCCAGCTAGTATCTTTATAATCGTCATTCTGAACTCTAGTTCTGACATCTTACTAATGTCCGTATTGATTAAGTCCTGGGCAGTCGGTACTGCCTCTTGTTCTTTTTTTTTGAGGTGAGTTTTTCCATCTTGTCATTTTGTCCAGAGGAGAACAGATTAATGAGAGAACAAAATGCTAACAGGGTAAAAATTACCCCAGAAAAATATAGACTAAACAAATCAGAAGAGACCTAAAACCAGGGGAAAGGAAAGGGAAAGAAAGAAAAAAGAAAAAGAAAAAAAAGGATATGATCAAATATGATCAGGCTGGTGAATAGATTAGTGCCACACACTAGATTTTGGGTGTATTTTTAAATTTTAAAGAAAGAAAAACTTATATATGTACAAAAATAAGGGTAATACAATGAAGGGATGGCATATGACTATAAAGATGAAAATTATAAAAGGAATCAATAAGAAGTTGGTTGAAAAAAGAAAGAAGAGAAATTTAAAAAAAGGGGGGGGGAGAGAATGTGATTAGGCAGGAGACTAGAACAAAGCCATACACTAGAGATTTAGGGTATATTTTGGTCTGTTAGAAGAAACTGTATTCCAAAATTTTAAAGCAAGAACAACTTATATGTATACCAAAAATAAGTTAACTACAATGAAGGGATAGAATGTGACTCTAAAAATGAAAAATAAAAAAGATTTTTAAAAAAGGGATTGATAAGATGTTCGCTGAAAAAGGGAAAAAGAGCGGCGCCTGGGTGGCTCAGTCATTAAGCATCTGCCTTCGGCTCAGGTCATGATCCCAGGGTCCTGAGATCGAGCCCCACATTGGGCTCCCTGCTCAGCAGGAAGCCTGCTTCTTCCTTTCCCACTCCCCCTGCTTGTGTTCCCTCTCTTGCTGTCTCTCTGTCAAATAAATAAATACAAAATCTTTTTAAAAAAAGAAAAAGGGAAAAAGAAAAATTTTTAAAAAATAGAAAAAGAAAATTTAAAAAATTAACTTTGAAAGACTAAAGAATCATGGGAAAAAAGCCATGAATTCTATGTGCAGTATTCACCTAGTGCTGGCGTTCTGCCATTCTCATTGATTGGTAAACTTGGTGTTGCTGGCTGTTCTTGCTGATCTTCTGGGGGAGGGGCCTGTTGCCAAGGTTCCCAAATGTCTTCGCCAGAGGCGGAATTGCCCCGCCCTTGCCTGGTCTGGGCTAAGTAATCTGCTCGGGTTTGCTCTCAGGAGCTTTTGTTCCCTGCAAGCTTTCCATACAGTATTGGAGGATGAGAGTGAAAATGGAGGCTTCCCAATCTCAGTCCTGGAGGAGCCAAGAACTCGGATCCCGCTCCTCAGTGCGCCCCAAGAGAAAAGCAGTCAATCACTCCCGTCTCCCCGGTCTCTGGCTGCACTCCGTGCTCACCCAGCCTGTGACTGAGCATTTCTATCTCTGGTACCCAACCCCATGTGAAGTCTCCAAACCCAGCAGATCCCTGTGGTGCACTCCCACGCCGCTCCTCCTGGGGGAGGAAGGGGAGTCTCCCCAGATCTGCTGCTTTTTGGGTCCCTGCTGGAAGAGCAGTGGCCCGACTGTGATGTGGATCATGGTTTATGGCAACCCCAAGCTGAGAGCTCGCTCCTCGGCTCTGTCTCTGCAGCTGGTTTCCCTGCTCTGATCCCTGGGAGCTCTGCCGCACTCAGGCACCCCCCGTCTTTTTGTGACCCCAAGGATCCTGAGACCACACTGTCCCAGCGAGGGTTCCACCCCCCACTTAGCCACTGGAGCGATGTCCCTCAGCAGAGCCGATTTCTTAAAAATTCCGATTTTGTGCTCCGTGGCTCTATCACTTGCCAGAAGCAGCCGATGGAGCCCCCTCCCCTGCCGTCTATCCTCCCGAATATCGCCTCGGATTCACTTCTCTGCACGTCCTACTTTCCAGAAAGTGGTCGCTTTTCTGTTCAGAGAGTTGCTGCTATTCTTTTCTTTTCTTTGATCTCCTGTTGAGTTTGTAGGTCGATTTCTACCTTCTTTAAAAATTAGTAAACACTACTTACTTTATAAACTTCACATATACTCTAGCGAAGATATTTATATTTTAATCCATGAAATTAACTGTTTTATAAACAGAAATGATATTTGAGTATTCATTTTTCCTTCTTGTACAAATATATGAACCAGGAAAGAGGACTATTATCCTTCCAAATATCACATGGAAGTTGGCTCTTTGTATTTTTTCAAGAGATATATCAAATGTTTACTTTTGTCCTATATTATAAATATGTCGGCGTCACTGCCTTCATACCCAGAGAAGATGGTCAGCACTGTGGCCCAGGTGATGAGCTTTCCAACTCTTCAAGAATTAGGTTGGTCATTGCTTTCCTACCAAACCCCACCTCAGCAGCACAGGGATTCAGAATCTCCCAATTATTATATAATCAGCTCACAAAGGGAAATGGATGAGTTTAGGCAAATCATTTGATTTAGTTCACTTCAACAAATACATATTTATTGAGAGCCTATTATGTGTCATCATTGTGTTAGGCATGAGGGCAACAGATACAGAAGAAAACTCTTAAGGAACTTAAAGTCTAGAGACAAATAAATAAACAGATATTGTCATAAGGTGGTAAGAAAAGAAATAGCAATCTGCCAAGGTTCTATGAAACCTAGAGATGGGTCTTATGAAACCACCTGGCCTATCTGAGAGTTGTTCACAGATTTCCTGGAAAAGATGAACCTGTGCTAAATTTGGAAAAGATGGATAAGAGTCTGGTCAGCAGGGAAGTTGGGAAGGTTCTCCCAGGCAATGGAGCAAAATGAAGTACAGTATGAAAGTGTGGTCAAAACTGGATTCTCTGAAGTAGACAGTAAGTACAGGATATTATTAGGATCAAGACCTGTGGAAGGGAACAGGAAGAAGCAGGATTAGGCAGAGGGGGAAACTGAACTGTGATACAGGATTTCAAGCCTCTGCCAGTACTATGGGGAACTCTGGAGCCAGACTTTATATCTTTGCCTGGCTCTCTCAAGAGATACAGAATGCCCAGAAGGGTGTGACCTTGGGTGAGGCAGCACTATGAAGCTGAGATAGTCAGAAAAGAAGACTAAGAGCTTGAGGCAACTGGGCAACAGATCCTTCCTAGAAGGGCAGACCATGTCCCCCATTTTCCACAAATGTAAATCTAGCAGATGTCAATATTATTAGACAGTAAATTTTCATGTGGACGATAGGAGGAAAAGAAGCTGTAAAAGTCGATTTCGAAGACATGTTCTCACAATGATGTGTTACTCGCTGGAGAAAGCTGATTGTGCACCTATTTCCAACTTTGCATTCGGTGACGTCACTTTGGTATCTTGAAATCATCCTTGGTGAAAGTATTACACCACAGAAATCATCAAAAGTTACAAATCAGTGCTATATTTTTCTGAGAACCTGTTTACCAGCATGAAACTTCACTATTTTCCTTCCTATGTCCATAAACACAGGTTTAAATCATAATGAATAAAAGCCATGGGTAAGACAGCATTCTACAACCTGTTCAAAATAAGAGAGGTCATAGGCCAGTAAGTCCCATCTTTTTATACTGAGAGAAATAAAGACTCTTCTCTTTTCCTTTTCTTCCCCTGCCACTAACTTTCATTTTTGCCTTGGTAAATTGCAGTAGTCTCACAGGATAATTCATTCATTATAAGTATTTTGTTTTCATAAGTATTCAAGAATATGTACTGAAGGTTTACTATGTGTCAAAAACTAGGTGTGAGTATTTGGCGGAGAGCAAACAATAGACCTAGTTCCTATTCTTAGAGCTTAGAGTTGAGATACAAATATTAGTTTAAAAACATCATGAAATAAATATATAATCACAAATGGTGATAATTTTATGAAGAAAGAATGGAGAATAAAAGATACTTAAATAGTATCCTGTGATGTGTTAACCTTCTATATCATTTAAATAGTATAAAATAAAACATCCATGTCATTAGGCACTAAGAATCAAAGTAATGATAGTTTCATCAAAAGCCAATTATAATTATTTTTAAGAAATTTTATCTTATCTGTTATTATGAAAAACCCACTAATTAGTGATTTTTTTTTTCTAAAAATGTCCATACATGTCCCTTGGCAATCACAGTGTCTCTCTTTTTTCATTTACTATATCATTACATTCATTTGCTGTACCATTGCAAAGATAGAGACACAGAGAAATTTGAATAGTATTGAAAATCAGAATTTTTTTCCTCAGGCCACAGCTACTAACATTGTAAAGAATATCTCACGTAAGAAGCATAAAATTATATTAAACTCTCAGCTATAGCATTCAGTTTTTCTAAATAACTGTCTTGTTGAATGCTAATAAAATTCTCTGGTTAGAACAAAAGTTTTGGCAAAGAAAATTCAGCATTTCACCTTCAAATTTGTATTCCTGGTCTGATTACATGAATTCTATTTGCTAGCATTATTTTAGGGGGAAAATAATAATTTGTTCTTGGAAAAGGCTGAGACTTCTGCCTGATCTATATCTAACAATACATGAAAGAGAAATTTAACATCTGTTCATGATACCACATTTCCTATACGTATTCCTAGCCATAATGTGCATTCAGCTAAAAGCATATATCAAAATCCTGTTTTAGAGGATTTGGAAAGTAACACTTTCTATTTGGGACACCTCAATTATGTGCTTGTGAATTCTGATCAGATAAAAAAAATAATTAATCCATGACAATCTGCCCCTACTTCTTATGGTCAAGATTTAGATTGAACAAGATTTTGTCATTTTTAATATCTATTATCTTCACCCCAAAGTCATTACAAAATACATCTCTAGAATCAGATAAAAATTTATAAGTGTTACCACTGTGGATTGCACCAAAGAGTTAAAGCACCCCAACACATTATACATATATTCATACATAGGGCCAAAGGGATACCATTCTCATTTTTCATCATCAAGGCATTTATAAGACTCCTATCTTCTTTTGCTTTTGTGACCCCTAGTCAGAAAGGCCAAAGTAAATAAAGGTCAAGATAGATGTCAAATCAAGCAATTACTAAACAGGGAACTTGGCTGTGACCCTCAGATTAGAAATGGTGACCTGTCACAGCAACAGGGGAAAACCTTCCTGCAACACCTTCTCCTGTTTTATGAAATACAATCTAGATTTGCAGCCTAGACTGGAAAAAATTGATATCCGTCATTTGCGTTTTAATCTTTTCCACCCTTGGTATTGGGGTTGTCCTCCCATTTTCTCCTTGGTTATATGCTCTGAATTGTAGATATGTGAGAGGAAAAATTAGTTGGAACCTGGAGTGAGGAGGGATGACATACTTATCATAAAAAATGAGAATGAACCAACACAACACAAAAATGTTGTAATATCACTTCCATTCCTTTAACTTTACTTAAAATCACATAAAATTTAGACAATTTGTGTAATAGCAGTGATTTCAATCAACAATGCTCATACTTTTTCTGCAATAGGCCACTTGTAGAAATGAATTTTTCTAATATTCTATGGGAGGTGACTAAGATTTGCAAATTCATTTATATACCTGACCCTCAATTTATCTCATCTCTAGAATCTCACTTTCCTCTCTACACCCAAGAAACTTCCACTCTTCACTCCAGAGGCTATGTTGAAAAATATTGGATTACCTATGTTAACCCTACTACCCACATTTATTCCTGAATTCTCCCATTCCTTAAACTTCCCATCCTTACAAAGACCTATATTAGTCCTTTTGTTGCCAAAAGAGAAAAAGAAAAGATTTACCACCTATGAATTTTGAGTTGAAGCAGAAAAAAAAAAAAAAAAAGAAGGGAACTGTAAGTTACAGAAATAGTTTTTTTTTTAATCTTTTTTTTAAGATTTTATTTATTTATTTGACAGAGAAAGACACGGCGAGAGAGGGAACACAGCAGGGGAAGTGGGAGAGGGAGAAGCAGGCCTCCTGCTGAGCAGGGAACCCTATGCGGTGCTCAATCCCAGGACCCTGGGATTATGACCTGAGCCAAACACAGACGCTTAACTACTGAGCCACCCAGGCACCCCCCGCACTAGTTTTGATAATGGAATCTTACAGAGATTTCCTTTTCCTGCTTGGCTTGTCACAGCTCACAAGGGAATATTACCATTTTAAAAAAATCTCAGCCATTTTTCCTAGCAAATTATTATATTTAGTTGAATTAATGGATTTTGGCTGTTAAATATAATTATTTCCAGTAAAATTCATTAAGTCAAAGAACCTCATTTAAAAATCTAACTTTGAAATAAGCTGACAGAAATAATATGAGAACTAAAGACTAATTTGAAAACAGACAAACCAGAAAAATGACATAACCATCATCCTCTTATTGGAAAACAAGCCTGGAGCTCCAATAAGGAAGAACTGACCAGGAGAGGAAAAAAAAACAACCTTTTAAAAATGAAAGGCTTACTTTTCAAAGATCCTTACATTAGCAAACTTTAAATGTTGACCCTAAAGGAAGAAGGTAAATATATCACTTTAAGGTAATTTTCATTTCAAATTCCACTCAAATCCAAATCTTCAGTGAAAAGAAAGAAAGAAAGAAAAAAAAAAAAGAAAGAAAGGAAGGAAGGAAGGAAGGAAGGAAGGAAGGAAGAGAAAGAAAGAAAGAAAGAAAGAAAGAAAGAAAGAAAGAAAGAAAGAAAGAAAGAAAGAAAGAAAGAAAGAAAGAAAGAGAAAGGAAGGAAGGAAGGAAGGAAGGAAGGAAGGAAGAAAGAAAGAAAGAAAGAAAGAAGAAAGAAAGAAAGAAAGAAAGAAAGAAAGAAAGAAAGAAAGAAAGAAAGAAAGAAAGAAAGAAAGAAAGAAAGAAAGAAAAGAAAAGAAAGAATTTAAGATTTTCTTAGCTGCATACTTCAGAAAACCAAAACAAAAGAAAATGTTTCCATACAAAGATGACAGCCAGAGTGCTAAAAAATTCTATGTAAATGACATCTTTTAAGTCTAATTATTTTCTGACTTTACGCTGTTTTGCTTCTTTGTTCAAGGATTCTAATCAGAGATCCTAGTGGAAGTTTGGCCTATTAGTATTATTATTGCAACTGGTTCTTCTAAGTCACCAAAGAAGCTAACTTACAATATGTGCTGTCCATGGTCAGTTTGGAAAGCTTTATAGCCTCAAAGGGTTCCTTCATAGATTATATTAATTTTGCAATATCATTTCTTCCAAAAGCATCAACACATGGGGGGAGGGCAGGGAGCAGTGCCAGCAGAGGTAGGAAGGAAGGAACTAGAAATTCCAAGTTGTCTCTTTGAAAAAAACCATCTTCACCTTTACCCCATGTATTTTTATTTACAAAATTCCTAGAGGGACGCCTGAGTGGCTCAGTAGGTTAAGCATCTAACTCTTGATTTCTGCTCAGGTCTTGATCTCAGGGCTGTGAGATTGAGCCCCACTTCAGTCCACGCTGGTCTTGGAGACTGCTTAAGATTCTCTCTCTCCTTGGATGCCTGGGTGGCTCAGTTGTTAAGCGTCTGCCTTCAGCTCAGGTCATGAGCCCAGCGTCCTGGAATTGAATCCCACATCAGGCTCCCTGCTCAGTGGGAAGCCTGCTTCTCCCTCTCCCACTCCCCCTTCTTGTGTTCCCTCTCTCGCTGTCTCTCTCTCTGTTGAAAAATAAATAAAATCTTAAAAAAAAAAAAAAAGATTCTCTCTCTCCCTCTCCTTTTGCCCCTCCCCCCCCCAAAAAATTTTCCAGAGCTGAAACTAAACAAAAAAACTCAGCTAACACCACTTTGAATTGTACATCTTATTTCTTCATTGAATTTGCAGTTAACAAAACTGTGAATGAGTAAGACTGAAGAAGCAACCTGTGATGGCTTGAGGTGTTTTCTGTTTTCCCAAGAGGTGGCCATATTTGGGGAAAAAAAAAAAAAAGGTGTACTGAAAAATAATTGTCTAGGAGTGAGAACCTGGCATTTAAATAGGAGTCGATTCCCTCTAAATTTTACCCCAGTGGCTCTAAGATATGAATCACGGAAAATGGGCAACTCCCTGTGGCTAGCATTCCTTCTACCCAACTTCAATAATGCCAATTAGTCGGGGTGGGGCCAACACGGAGGTAATCTTACATACTGGACCATTTTAGCAATGATTTTTCCCTTTGGACAGAAGTCTGTGGACTTCAGGCAAACTAAAAATAAAACTAAATGTTTAAGAATAGGGAAAAGTTAGATTTCAAAGTTAGAAAAAAAATTAAACTTTACTAATTAGGTTTATTTTTAATGTCTTTATTCCTTATGAAAACTTTAAAATAAGTCAAGAAAACATAATAATCTTCTCTAGAATTATCACTAAGCACTGAGAATGCCGAAAGTTCGTTAAAAATGCTTGTTTTAAACCCTATCTTTTCTAGAAGTGTAGTTCTCAAGGTCCTAGACAAAAAAAATGATTTCAAAAAAAATTTAGAAGACTGAATTTCTTCATAATGAGTTATTTTAGTATTGTCCTAAAGAAATATATTTGTTAAATAGCACTTATAGTAAGTATAATTTTATATAGCTATTTTCCCAAAGTTCTATAAATGCTATAGAAATCAATGACTAACCTTTACCAAAATATCCTAACAATCATATATACAATAGACTGTTATTCAGCCATAAGAAAGAAGAAAATCCTGCCATTTGCAACAACATGGATGAACCTTGAGGGCATTATCCTAAGTGAAATAAACTAAACAGAGAAAAAAATACCACATGGTATCACTTATATGTGGAATCTTAAAAAAAAAAAAAGAAGAAGAAGTCAAACTCATAGAAATAGAGAGTAGAAAAACGGTTGCCAGGGGCTGGGAGGTGGGGGAAATAGGGACAGGGTGGTAAAAGGGTAAAAACTTCTAGCTATAAGATAAATAAGGTTTGAGGATCTAATGTATAACATGGTGACTACAGTTGATCCTATATTGTATAATTGCTAAGAGAATTTAAATGTCTTCACACACACACAAAAAGATAAATACCTGAAGTGAATGTATGTGTGAATTAACTAGATGGTGGAGATCCTTTCACAATGCATGCATGTATCAAATCATCACGATGTACATCTTAAATATCTTACAATTTTGTCAATTATGCCTCAATAAAGCTAAAAAAAATTCCAACAATCAATGAATCAATATACAGTAAAAACATGTATATGTAATAATCCAGGACAATTTCTGAGGTAAATGCATTTGGTCCTCTAATAACCTTATAAAGTGGGGAAAAAAATTAGTAATTTCCTCATTTTTAAGATGAGGAAACTGAGATTCAGAATTATTAGGTCTACGGTCTCAAGCTAATTATTGGAAGAATAGGTTAGATTCTAGGCCTTTTGGATCCCCATATACCAGTTCATATTCACCCTCTCCATATGTAATTTAGCCTCCAAATTTTTATGTAATCTTTATGTTCTTTAGAAATTCAGAGAAAGCATAAGTAAGTTGGTTAAGGCTTCATAGGGGTGAGGGCTTTGAGCAGAACCTTAAAAATGGACCAATAAGGCAGAAGGAGGGATAGAAGAAATAAATGTATGCCAGGAGGGAGAAAACAATAGATAAGAGAAATGTAATAACAACACTTATTAAAAGCACATATAATGGGATACTGTACTGAGCACTTAACCTACATTATCTCATTTACTCCTCACAATACAGGATGAATTAAATACTTCCTATAGGGAAATTGAGGCTTAGGAAACTAAGGAATTCACCTGGGTCACAGAGATGGGAATGGACAGAAGAAGGAACTGGATTCCAGCTCGGATCTGTTTGACTCCCAAGGCCAAGCTCTTAACCTTTATTCTTTATTACTTCTGGAACAAAGCATGAGAAGGAGCAGAGTGTGAGTGAAAATAGCTTGACTAGAAAAGAGTCATGTTGAGAGTGGAAGAAAATAAAGTTGAATAAACAGATCAGGATGGAGTTATAGAGTGTCTGAAAATTCAAGAAAAAGTAGATTTGATGTAACAAGCAATGGAAATTCTTTGTAGATTTTTGAACAGGAAGAAAAATAATAAAGGGAAGTATTCAAAGAATGTTTGTCCTATGGCAAGAAGATGGAGGGAGTAAAAGGTGAAGGTAAGGGGCCAGTTAGAAAATTAATCTAATTGTTCAAGTATGAAAAGATGAAGGTCTAATCCAGAGTGGTCAACATGATTGTGAATCAGAAGAAAAGGATATAGAAAACGATTAGAAGGAAGAATCAATATAATTTCATGACTAATTAGATGCAAGGACTGAAGCAGAGAAATGATGAGTCAAAGATGACTGGATGGTTTCAAGCCTAGGGGACTGAGGAGATGGTGCCACATGAATAAAACTGAAGGAGGAAACTGTGGTGGGAGAACATGAGTTTGTGTTTAGGCATGTCGGATCTTAATGACTGATGAGTAGAGACTTGGACATAAGGACTCATTTTCAGATGTTGAAAGGTGATTAGAAGCAAGGGCACAGCACAGTAATGAAAGTTGTAGATTCTGAATTGCTGCTGAAAAACATGGAAAAAGAGATAGTAGGGCTGAGGATTTAAGTGAAGGAGTTTCCATAATAAGGATGCCTAAGAAGAAGGAGGAGGCATTCAAGAAATAAGGAAAACCAATCAGTTTCTTCCTTGTAAGGGGTTTTCAATTTACCTAGGGAGGCATCATTAGCATGCATGAAGCAACATCAGTGGAATTACTTATCTCAACTGGAATATAAGCTCCATGAGGGCAGGAACTAGTACCTAAAACAGGACTTGGCATATTTTAAGAATTCTATAATATTTGTTGAATTAATCAATAAATCATTGTACCCCATATCTCAGCAACTAGCACAATGCCTGGCAAATAGCTGGTGCTCAATAAAAGTTGTTGAACTGGAATTGAATTAATAATTCTATCTTTACTCCAAAGAGATCTCATCTTAAAGTTGTTAATTATAAGATTCCAAACAAGTTCATCAAGAATTCAAAGGAAAGAGTGGGGGGCACCTAGGTGGTTCAGTCAGTTAAGCGGCCCACTCTTAATTTTGGCTCAGGTCATGATCTCAGGATGGTGAGACTGAGCCCTGTAAGGGGCTCCAAGCTCAGCTGGGAGTCTGTTTGAGATTCTCTCCCCCTCCCTCCCTTTCCCCCTCTGTTCCTTCCCCCTCTCTCATACTCCCTTTTTTCTCTCTAAAATAAATAAATAAAATCTGGGAAAAAAAGGATTCAAAGAAAAGATACATTATTGAAGCAAAAACATAGAATAGCATTGAAAATCTAAATAAAAAGAAAAAAAAGACAAGGAAAGAAATAATCACTAAGGCACAGAGGCAGAAATGCATTTGAGATATCTGTACATCAGTTAAAACTTTCGAGGTGAATGAAGAATATGAACTAAAATATCAAGAGAAATATCACTGCTTAGGTTGTGGTGCTAGCAACCAAGAAGTATATAACACACCTTCAGGACTGACTATAGGCAATAAGACAGAAATGAGTTAAAGACCATGCCAGGTCTGCGACCTGAGTGACTGTAAGAACAATGGACAATGGACTCAAGTGGAGAGGAGATGTGTGTTTTAATTCCAATATAGTTAACATACAGTGTTATATTAGTTTCAGGTATACTTCATAATGATTCAACAATTCCATACATCACCCAGTGCTCATCATGATGAATATACTCCTTAATCCCCATCACCTATTTCACTCATCCCCCCACTTACCTCCCCTCTGGTAACCTATAGTTCTCTATAGTTAAGAGTCTGTTTCTTGGCTTGTCTCTCTCTCTCTTTTTTTCTTTGCTCATTTGGTTTCTTAAATTCCACATATGAATGAAAGCATAAGGTATTTACTTAGCATTATACTCTCTAGCTCCATCCATGTCATTGCAAATGACAAGATTCATTCTTTTTTACAACTGAATAATATTTTACTATATATATTCCACATGAGGAAGATATGTTTGATTTGAAACATAGATGCACCAAAATTTCCATTAGAGTTCATTCAAATGAAATTCTCTCTCAAACTAGCTCAAGTGAAAATGAGATTCATTAAAAACAAAATACAAAATTTTGTAGACATCAGAGAAACAAAAAAATGTACAGCCTGGTCACATGAAGGCATGCCACCTGGAAAATCAGAAATAAAGCTGATAGCCCTTTTCTCAGTCATTGCATTGCATGGCCTCTCATGATTCTGTGTCTCTGGTCCATTTTCCAGCTAGCTCTGTTTTTGTAAGGCATTTCTGTCCCTCCAAAACTTTTAGCTTGGACATCACTTTGGCTTTCCATGATGCCAATTCTACATGAACATCCATCTTTTGTGCTTTCATTCTGAAAACAATGTAAAAATCTCTCACATGGTTTCAAAAGAAAAGTCCTATGACTGCTCTACTTTTTTTTTTTTTTACAAAATCATATGAAGTCAATAATAAATTGTGTAAGCAAATTTATGTTTACTACCACTTTAAGTATACATACTGGTTAATTCTCCCTCCAATTTTATTCTCATTCATTTATTGTCTAAAAAGCCTATTTTCTACATCCCATGTCATCTAATATCAAAATCAACAGATATTACTCACTGCCTTTTTGACCACAATGGCCTAAATTTATTAGAGGAATGGGTAGTCAGTGAAATGTACCCCAAAGAGACAAGAAATAGAAGAAAAGTGACAAAACTGGTTAGTTCACAAACCAATCTCAGACACTGAATAAGGATATGTCAAGAAGACAATTTTAATTTATTAAGCTACAAACTGTTTGCAAAAGTATTTTTTGGAACAAAAAGTATTTTTGTATTACTCTATAATTTGTGGCACACAATACCATCAGACCCAAAATTTAATCTAAGAGAAAAAAATTCTCCTTTAAAATATATTTTTAAAACTGGGGTACCTGGGTGGCTCAGTCAGTTAAGCATCCAACTCTTGATTTCAACTCAGGTCCTGACCTCAGGGTCGTGAGATTGAGCCCCACATTGGGCTCCATGCTCAGTGCAGTGTGCTTGTCCCTCTCCCTCTGCTCCTCTCCCCGCCCCCCACTCATGCTCTCTCTCGCTCTCTTAAATAAATAAATAAATAAATAAATAAATAAATAAATAAATAAATAAACCAAATCCTTAAAATATATGTGTTATTAAACTTTATGGAAAGACAGCCGTCACTACTAATGTTTAATCCCCCTCCAAATAGCCTTTTTTCATTCTTCAAATATGTATTCAATAATGCATTTAGGAAAGAAAGCAAAAGACCACATTGATGTTTCCTAAATAGGAAGAAAATCATGGATAATTAAAATCAGTTAAGTCCATTATCAACCATGGACCAAAATATACATATATAATATATATCCCCAGGTAAGACGTGCTTTGTTGCTTTATTCCACAAACATAAAAACTCTCAACACTTAGTTTAGTTCATTTATTCTCTTATTTACCTCTTGAAATTTTCTGATAGCCCATCTTTAAAGTGCTAAAATTTTTCTGAAGATAAAATTTTATTTGGTTTAATTTAATCTTTCAAAGTATAGACAATTCTGTTTATTGATTTTTTTCTAATTCCAACACTATGGAACACAGCTATGCATTCCTATTTTTATATAGATAAGTGTGCAAATACGGACCATGATATGATTTTTTTTTTATGTAAGATAGTCATCAAGTTGAAAGCACAGATTGGCTCTCCATTTCCCACTAATATTCAGATATTGCTGGCAATTTTAATGTAACTACTCAATGTGAAAATCTCAATTGTATTATGTGAAATTATTTGAATTACAAAGCATTCTGTGAAGTAACTCCATAAGGCAAGTGTGTATTAATTTGATAGATTCATGCCAAGTAAACATTTGACCAAGTTATAAGATTTATATTACCATTTATTACATGTCTTCAATTAGATAAATGTAGCTATGAAAAATCTTATTAATCCTTTCGTGTAGTTGCAGTACCTGAAAATGTCTTGTAATAACTCTGACCCTCTCTTTTCTTATCTGTTCATTGGAGACAGTACATCACAGCATTTTTCTGTAGATTGAATTAAACAAGATATTAAAGTGCCTGGTACATAATAGATTTTTGGTAAATATTTGCCTTTATTATTATAACTAAGAAAGTAAAGTATTTCAGGGGAAGAAGAAAAGCAGCATGATAACACCACTTTTAAATCCAGGCATTGAAATCACATTTATTCTTGGGCTGTCTTCTTTCTTCCTTACCACTATCTAGTGGCCCAGGTAAATCCATCGATTCCTGTCTTCTTAATTATGTATTTGACTCTACAGACAGATACCAAACCAGGAATTTCAGGATTATGCACAAGAGCCATATTGATGACTTTAATTAATTTAAACTCAGAGAATGCAACTTCTGAATGAATTAACTGAGCCAAGTTATTAACTCTTAGGGGTGATTACTTGCTTTTGACATGGGACTGCTAGGAAGAGGATTTGGTCCTATTCCAAGACTAGTCCCCAGCTTGTTTCCCACTTATATGAAGTAATAAATACTTTTTTTCTTTCCAGTCCCCTTCCCCTTCCACTCTGATTTTATCTTCTGATAAGATGGTACATGGGTCCTACCTCTCTAATCCTGCTAGCTATCCACTCACTCCTCCTTTCATACCATACAAGTGACCCTCAAGTATTAATTATGTAACTTGGTCGTCTGTTTCTATATTTCAGTAAATTGAAGACCTCACTTTGAAGGATCCTTCTCTTAAAACTCCTTCCCCTGGATCTTCCCATTGACATGTCCTATGGTTCAAGCCATGACCTGGATGGTATCCACAATAGCAATGCTGACCACTGTAATTCTGGTATTTATGGTCAACCAAGTGAAAATAATAGAGGCTATGATAAACCTTAACAATCCAAAAACTATCTGTAAGCATAATGCAAATGTTCTTAATAATAAAGTTCAGACAAACTGAAAATGAAAACAGTTTTTATCCTTTGTAATTTAACACTAGTTCTAGGCTTCAACCAAAAATGTTTTCTTATTTTATAGCTTGGTAGAACTTTGAAGAAATAAAGGGAAATGCTAAATGTAATGTCCCCATAAGAGCTAATTATCCTCAAAGGTTTTTTCATAGGCCAGAGTATTAACCTAACTAACCCATCTTTCATGAATATGTTGCAGAAATGGGGCCTGTCCAACCACTCCTGAATATGTTCAGTTGCCTGAACATGCTTGCTTTTGTGGTTGAAACTCAAATTCTTCCTCCCACACAATGTAACAGAAAATATTTTCATGTCCTTGAAAAAGTCCTTCAAAGTTCCATATTTATCTGATACAAGTTTTTCTTTATGTAAGACTTATATTTACTTACTTGATAGATTTATTTTCTATCCTAGCAGAATCAGAAGTTTATATTTATGTAATCAGTTTCTCTTAAGTTTGCAGAGTATCTATTACATGTCATTCAAAGCTACTCATTCACTCAAGTTCTCTTGTTTTTGCCAAATTCTGTAAATATTTTATGAAAATAAATAAAATAAACTAAACAAAATCTATATTATATTTTGTGGTTGTAGACTCAGTATAACATATACTTTGAAAAACAGTTCAATTTGGTGAGAGTGTAAGTTTATGTTTCATGCTACATATAAAGAGGCAACATTTTAACATTTGTTTATTTTAAGCCTCAGTATAAAAAAGATTTGAGTAGATTCACAAATATTGAGCAATGTAATGGCATAATAATACACGCACACACTTTATTATATGTCAGATAGTGTTAGAATTCCACATGCATTATCTTGTTTATTTCTCATAACAACCTTACGAAGTCAATCTATTGTTACAATTCTCATTTGTTAGAGATGAGAAACTGAGCCTAAGAGAGGCTAATGAATTTGCCCAAAGCTCCAAAATTGAGGAGGACTTGGGATTGGGATTTGAACCCAGGTGATCTGACTCTAGATCCATGTTCTTTCCAGCAAGAATAGAGAAAGAAAAAGAAGCCAGAGTTAAAGTTAGCCCAAGAAATGTGCATTGAAAATTTTGTTCAATACAAAAAGTGAATCATAAGTTTGGCTCTGATTTTCTGGGCACCAAAGAAAGAAAATAACAATCCAAAACAAAATCCACACTGCCCAGAGAATAAAAGGCATACCAACAACTCAAAAAAAGATGATTTTTCCTCTGGTGGACTTTATGAGAAAGAACAAAGAGTAGTCTAAAAGAGCAAAACAAACAAATGCACAACAAAAACATGGCATCTTCTCATATTTCCCTTAAAAGTAAACCCAGGGAATAACACAGAACCTCGCTCAAAAAAAGCACATTCTTGTGCTCGCTTTGGCAGCACATATACTAAAAAAAACCACATTCTTAATGCTCCAAAACAATATTATCCATATATGTATGCCCAGTGGTGTGGCTTGATTCCAGAATAAGATCGAAAATATCTCAAGGAATGCAAAGACTATATCTTCTGTGGGCAATATTCCCATATATAACAATGTAATATCTCAGAAATAACTAAACACTTAATGAGAGTCAGGAAGAAAATACTAATATTATATTCACTGGTAGGAAGCTGAGATGTATCTATTTTATCTTGCTGATATTTAAGGTATATATTTATTTAATTCTTCAGTAAGGTAGAAGATAAAAAGGATACAAATCACTTATAATCTAAGCTTCAGTCTCCTCAGCTGTAAAATAGGGATAATAGTAACCCCTCATCTTGCTGCTTTGAAAACCAAGTAAAATAATGCATAGAAAGTTCTTAATGCTTGCTCGTGCTATACACTGATTAAGATGTTGACTGTTAATATTTTTTAAATATTGATAATCCATATCTAGAAGCTTTAAGATAGCCCTTCAAAGCTTTGTAGAGCACAGCAAATTGAAAAGAATATTTTGGCTTAAGAAATTAAAAGTGAAATATTCATATTATCCTAGGAATCAATTACTAGTTGAGTCAGGATATGACTGAAAAACTACAGGTTGATTTTGTGATCTTTGCCACTTTTTCAAAACGTTATACATTAGGTTAAGTTTTTGTGAGAAAAAAATTATTTTTTTACTTTCGTTGTCTAAACAAAATTAAGCCCTTGGATCTATCAATAAATGAGGATATATTTCTATCCAAATGATATATTTCCATCTCATTTCATTGAAAATGAAAGGTGGTGCCAAAATAATTAACAGGCATTAACCAATCTACAACAGGTATAAACCAGGATATTCCAGCGCATCCAGGATATAGGCTCACCCTACCTATTCTTCCTTCTCTTTTTCAATAATACAGAGAAAAATTAATCATTATGCACCCTCCTACATGCAATTTTAAAGGCCAACTAGGCCAGTATTTTTTTTTGCAAAACCAAAGTTGCATTTCATTTCAATGCATAAATCTCCAAAACAAATCAAGTATTACCAGTTGTACTCAAACATATTCTAACACTTTCTGCAAAAGTTGGGACCTTATAATAAATTCCAATGGATTATGGTGTTCATTAGTTTGATATCATAACTGGTCATTTAATATTATTCAGACTTATTTTGACATATCTTTTCTTTTTATTTGTAGAATTTATGACAAATAAATACCCAACAAACTCCTTCAGTGACAATGTAAACACATTTAATAGATCAAACTTGTTCCATTTCTTCTTTTTTTGTTTTGTTTCATTTTAGAAAGACATGCAAATGAAGGGGTTAAAAAATGTTTCCAGATTTTTTAAGTCGAATATTTTCCTTCCACAAAGGATTTTTTGTTTGTCTTGACATCCCTCTAGCTTATTCTTCCTAGGGTCCTCAAACTCTCATTATCACCTAAAAAAAAAAAAAAAAGAAAGAAAGAAAAATAAAAAAATAACAAATGTTTATCTAACTTTTCAGATTAATGATTTTCTTTAAAAAATCATTATAAAATGAAAATAAATGAAGGGTTAGAGAAGAGGACAATGGAGAAACTAAAAGAAATATATGAAACCACAGGGCATACTGAAATGTCTCTATGCAGAGTTTGAAAATGCAATTCATACTTAAATAGTTGAAAGAATATCTTGTTCAGAGTATCAATAATAAAAAATAATGGAATAAATAAACAATGTTCCAATTGAATGAAATTTTACTATGTGACAATACAAATTGATTGATAAGGGATTTCTGGAAGAAATTGATATTTCTTTTTTTTAACATTTTATTTATTTATTTGACAGAGAGAGAGAACAAGCAGGGGGAGCAGTAGGCAGAGGAAGAAGCAGACTCCCCGCTGAGCAGGGAGACCAGACATGGGGCTCGATCCCAGGACCTTGTGATCATGACCTGAGCTGAAGGCAGATGCTTAACTGGCTGAGCCACCCAGGCACCCCAGAAATTGATATTTCAAGGAGAAAAAAAATGTAGCAAGAAAAGAATTAACAGGGAATTATTCTTGTAAATCATGGATGCTTTTCCCCACTTTACTTCCAATCTTTGAATCAAGTAGCATTAATTCCATGCTCATTCCTTATAGTGTTGCTCTTCTCTGAGAATCTAAGTTCTGTGAGAGAAAGAACTGTTTCTATACCATTGTGTATCCACAGAACATTATGCAGAACCTGCCATTTAATAGGTGCTCAATAAACATTTACTGATTGATGAATTATTTGTGTTCCACACTTCGGTATTTAAAGTCCAGGATTAGAACAACCAATTTAAAAAAACTTGAATTAGGAGTAGGTTTACTATGACCCAGAAGCGTGAGGTATTTTCAAAGCCTAATGCAATCTTTGGTTATGTTGGTACAGATAAAGTGCAGATCAGGGACTAGTAATTCTGCTTTATTCTGTACTCATCAGATCATAAGTCCTAAGAAAATTTGACAAATGGACTCAATTAGAAGGGAAAAAGAGGGTACTGAAGTCTACAAATTAATCATTCACGCATCATTAAAAGAATTAGGGAAATACAAGGTGGAACACAATCACCCTTTATTTAATTTTTTTTTCAAAGATTTCATTTATTTATTTGACAGAGAGAGACACAGCGAGAGAGGGAACACAAGAAGGGGGAGTGGGAGAGGGAGAAGCAGGTTCCCTGCAGAGCAGGGAGCCCAATGTGGGGCTCGATCCCAGGACCCTGGGATCATAACCTGAGCAGAAGGCAGACGCCTAATGACTGAGCCACCCAAGCGCCCCGCTTTATTTAATTTTTTAATCACCCTTTAAATATGGATTCCAACCCTATGGAAGAGGAATTTGCAAGGCAAATTATAAATCTAAATTAGAATAATTGTTTTAATATTTAGAGATGAGAAAGAGTAGAATGGGTTATCTTCCTTTGAGGTGCTATGCTCTCTACCTGCATTGATAAAGAGTTCTTCTAGAAAGATAGACTTAAGTCCATATTACTTCCAAATTGCTATTATTTTATCATATATCTATATATGTAAAATACAAAATAATTAAATTCCAATGCTTTGTATAGACAGCTTTATATAAGTAGCTTTTAACACATACAAAATGATATTTGGATATATAATGAAATGTTTTTCATTATTCCCATTATAATTTCAGAGATATATACCAACCAAAACAAAAAGAAAAGAATTCTGTGACTGACCTCAAAAAGATGTCTGTACTTCTAGAATGCTTTTCACATGTATTTAGTTGTTAACCTCTGTAAGATAGTGAATAAATAATAATTGGTATAAAGTCAATCTTTCTGAAGTACTTCTCAGAGTTTATTTCTATTTCAATGGAGCAATTAAGAATTTGTGATGAGCATACAGAAAGATGCTCCACATCTTATGTCATCAGATAAATGCAAATTAGAATAATGAGATATCACTACACACCTATTAGAATAGTTAAGATCCAGAACACGGACAACACCAAATGCTGGCAAGGATGTGAAGCAACAGGAACTCTCATTCATTGTTGGTGGAAATACAAAATGGTACAGCCATTTGGGGATATAGTTTGGCAGTTTCTTATAAAAGTAAACATGATCTTACCATGCAATCCATTAATCATATTCCTTGGTATTTACCCAAAGGAGTTGAAAACTTGTGTCCACACAGAAACCTGCACATGAGTGTTTATAACAGCTTTATTCATAATTGCCAAAACTTGGAAGCAACCAAGACAACTTTCAATAGGTGAATGAATAAACAAATTCTGGTACATCCACACAATGGAATGTTACTTAGCACGAAAAAGAAATGAGCTACCAAACCATGAAAAGACACAGAGGAAACTTAAATGCATATTACTAAGTGGAAGAAGTCAATCTGAAAAGGCTATATAGTATATGATTCCAACTATATGACATTCTGGAAAGGGAGAACTACATTTACAGTAAAAAGATCAATGGTTTCTAGGGGTTAGAGGGAAAAGAGGAGGAATAGGTGGAGCACAGAGGATTTTTAGGGTAATGAAAACACTCTGTATCATACTATAATGGTGGATACATGCCATTATAGATTTGTCCAAACTCAAAGAATACAAACACCAAGAGTGAACACTAGTGTAAAGTATGGACTTTGGGTGATAATGATCAAGCTATGTAGGTTTATCAGTTGTAACAAATGTACCATTCTGGTGGGAGATTTTAAGGATGGGGAAGGCTATGCAAGTGTGGGAACAGAGGTATATGAGAAATCACTGCAGCTCCCTCTCAATTTTGTTGTGAACTTAAAACCACTCTTTAAAAATAGTGTTAAGACAAACAAGGATTTGTGTTGCTTTGCCATTATGTCATATTTAGTAGAACTGCCCAACTAAAAGAGCAGAACAAAGACCATGTAGAACAGTTACCAGCAAAGTTTTGTAGTTAAAAAAACAAAGAGTTTCGTAGAAAAGCTTTGAAGAGGTGCTATAACCCAACCGTTCTGGGCTCCACTTTTGCAGCCTCAACTGCCCACTGACCGTGTACTACAGATCCAAGCCAACAAGCCTAACACAGTGCAGATCAGAACATCTTGTAAGGAATTTGCCAGTCCTGAAAGTGGAACTGATGAACCATAAACAAATATTTATTCATATAAATGACCTATTAAATAATAAGAAAGTAACTTAATTGCACACTCCCTTCTCCCACCCTCCATCCATTCAAGGAACAAAGTTGCTCTTGGATCATCCATTTTCTCTTTCCTTCTCCTTCCTTTCTTTTTTTCTACTGCTTTCTTTCTACCTCTCCAAGATCAGACACACACACACACACTATGCTCATCATTTAATTTCCCTTCACTACTGGCAACTCATGTATATGTTATATGTGTGTGTATATATATGATCTCATATAAGGCATATTTCTTGCCCATCAACATCCAAATTATAAAAATAATTATTGATGATAGCCATACATTGACAAATTAATAATTCAAGAAGTTACCTTTATAAATCAAATACAACTTTTATTTAATCAGATTCTAAATAGACTACCAAAGAAATGTGAAAATATATTTCTGAGGAAGAAAATATGCATTTAAGTTGTCAATAGCTAAATTACCAATAAAAAGCATATATGTATATATTTTTAAGTATACATATTATATATCTGCATATATATCCTTTAAAAGTATATATATTTTAACTTCCACTTCGCTTCTGTTTTCCTATTCTTGTTCAATTACCCCAGGGAAATCAATTTCCCATTTTATTTTAGATTTTCCTTGATTTATAAGTTGTGGGGAAGACTCTAATTCTTGTTGAAAAGTGTTGGTGAACTAATGGAAAATTTCCACAAGGAAAAGCATCTTTAGTATAGAATTTAGATTTTAAAAAAATACTATCAATACCTGAAGTGCTCAAAATTGCTTCAAGTTGCCATCACCATCACATTCCTCTTCCCAAGCTCCCTCTCCTCACACCCTGACATTCAAAATAAAGAACCCAAAGAGTTGTATGATTTCATTGTTTTTCTTTTTTAATTAGTTGTGCTGTTTTTCCTTGGCTAACCACAATCCACTGTGAGTTAACTCTGACTTAGATTATCTTAAAAACCCAACCCTGTTTTCCTGTAAAAATGTGTATAGCCCATTTTAGTAACAAGAGTGTTCACTTAAATTCTAATTATAGCCACTGTTCCCTGAAAACCTTTTTTTCTGCCTAACAATACCCAAGTCAATCTTTTTCAGTTTGTGTCTTTGTAGTTCATGCTTCGCTGATGATGCTTTCTCCTATGTTACCCTAAATCTTATCAAAATAAAGTAAATTTTGTTTCTAACATTTTTAAAAAAAGAAAATATAGTGTTCAAAGACATCATAGCTTTCTGGGTGTGTGTATGTATATATTATATTATATTATATTATATTATATTATATTATATTATATTATATTATAT
>NW_023270702.1:10512390-10517744 GCF_011800145.1 Mirounga leonina
ATTATATTATATTATATTATATTATATTATATTATATTATATTATATATTATGTATTATATAGTTTATATTATATATATAATTTTTATTCAAAAAAATTCAATTAAGTGTTATTCTATTCAGTCTAATTTTTCAGCACTGGAAATACCCAGAGAGACTCTTAATCTGCTGGGTTAGTGAGAGATCTATGAATGGTTCTTATTCATCAGTCTCAAACAGGATAATTGACCACAGAACTCAAGACAAAAAAGTTTTGGAAGAGGATGTGGCAAGGTGGTAAAGGAAGTAATTTAAGATGTTCATAGGGCTCTTGAATAGCAGATTTTGAGAGGAGGGGAAAAACACCTTTCTAAGTTCCTCAGATAATCTCTTAAACATGCAAATAAGTGACTAAGAGAAAATAAATGTAGCAATGGATAGGGCATTTTTCTGTGGCATTTGGGATCATGTTAAAGCTGGTGAGAATTAAACCAAAATCTCAAGGGTCTCATCTACAAAGGTAGGAGTAAATGGAGAAGAAACCAAATGACTGAGAAGACTACTGAGCTGGGATTTTAATCACTGGTACCGTGTAAGATTTTCATTTGCTCCATTATACCATAAGGGGATTAAATGATTTCTGTCTTCTGAATTTCATGGGCTCCAAGTGGATTTTAATGGATTTCAGATGATTTCATTACAGTGCCGAGAAAACAATCCACGTTATTTAAAGCATAAAACCAAAGAGACAGTTTCATAGTATATTTCCATTCATTCATAGACTACTATGGCAATGCCACTCATTGTATCCCTCCAAATCTCATCTAGAAATAATTATTCATGACAATATTACATTAACAAATTAATACACGCTATTTACCTTTTTAAACACTATTTTTTAAATCATATTCTAAAAGGAATATCAAAGAAATGTAAAAATATACCACCATGAAAGAAAGTAAGTATTCATTTTAAGTTGCTAAAAGCCAAATTACTGATAAAAGACTTTCAAACTGATACTATTGCTAGTTTCAGGGGAAAAAAGATTCAAGTTTCTAAATTCACATACATAAATGGGAGTGTATAGAAATGGTAGCTACAAGAATAACTTTCTCATTTGTGGGCTTGTTGTTTTGAAGGAGACTATGTGTATGCAGCCAGATGCTATAAAATCCTAATGTATTCATTAATAATTATCACATGCCAAAATATCTATTTACTGGGTTAATCTTTGTAGTAATATAAGACCTACTCTTGCTCTTAATCTATTAGGGAGAAAGGGAAGAGAGCAATGAATAGGTGATAACAATGTAGTGTTATAAGTGTAATGGAAAAGTTAAGTACAGAGTACTGTGGGAGAAACCGAGGGTGCCTAGTCACGAGTGGCTGGGGATGGGGAGATACTGGAAGTTCAGCAAGGTTTCCTAGAAGGGTTCCTGCTAGAAGGAGAGTGATTACTTATAGAGGTCCACATTTCCTGCCTGTCAACCTCCAAATTAAAGCAAATAGACTCAATCTGGATTTAAAATGTTAATGCCAGGTTAACACATTATGTGAAAGTCAAAGCCATCAGAGTTTGGTACATCTGCATCTTTCTCAAGAAAAGGTGGTTAAGTTGACCTTCCCTAAAGATCCAGCTCAATACAAAGCAAACTATTAATTTGGTGAAGTTTCTATATAATAAAAGACCAGGGCACCTGGGTGGCTCAGTCGGTTAAGCGTCTGCCTTCGGCTCAGGTCATGATCCCAGGGATCGAGTCCCGCATCGGGCTCCCTGCTCTGTGGGGAGCCTGTTTCTCCCTCTCCTCCCCACTTGTGCTCTCTATCTCACTATCTCTGTCTCTCTCAAATAAATAAAATCTAAAAAAAAAAAAAAAAAAGACCAATAATTTTTATAGTATTTTAAATGGCTATTCAAAACTCGGTATCAAGCTATAAAAATTCCATATTTAAATTGACTCATTGAGTAACTGTAGCCATTTGTTTTTCATTTACTTAAAAAAAGAAAAAAAAATTAGTTACTACCATTCATGGGTATGTTTAACATTTTTTCATTAAATTTAATCAGACATTCATTGTTCTTTCTTTTCTTTAAGTCATCCCAATATTCTGACCAAACCTCATCCCTAACATATGTATATGTGTATGTGTAGTTAAAAACATAAACAAATATAACAGAGTAATGGTTATTAACTACACCAAAATATGCCACCTGAGATTTGCATACATTTTAGTTTTTGCTTTGAGACAGTAAAGGTTTAGGATTTCAGTTTACAATTAAATGGAGTAAAGGTGATATTTTCCAGTATTTATGCAGTGTTCTTTATAACTTAAATTTAAAAAAAAAAAATGAGCAAGCAGCTTGCTCATAACAAGAAAGGTTGACAAGATTAATTCTTACCACAGCATCTCTGAAGCTTGATTAAACATCTTAATTAAACCATCACATAACAATGAATTAAGGAATAGATATGACACGATATGTCTTATTCACATCGAAGATGATTTCACCGGTGGTTTAGAATGACTTTAAACTTTGTGACCTAAAATTTTAGAATTAAAAATATGATCAGACATGATTATGATTAACTGAGTTATCTCAGGCAATGTTCAGTGGGCAGCTTGACTAAAACACAAGAAAATAGAGAAAATATTGACAACTTTTTTCTCATAAAGAGTTCACTCTGAATCCTAAATAAGAAAGATTTTTAAAAATGAATGTGTCCCTATCAATCCTAAAATATTACATAAATACAAAGCTCCATTCCTAAAATAATCCTAGGGTTATAAAGCATACATGTATAAATGTGAAAAATGAGGAAATATAAAACATCAAAAAGATTTAGCAACTGTACACTAAGAATGACAGTAAATTCCTTTCAATAAATATGTGAAGAGAGAGGTTAAAAGAGGGGATATAGACACTCATTCATTTTAAAAATAAAACTAGATAACAGATTGCTACAGAAAATATTTCCTTTGGATCACAAAATAGTTCTCAAACATTGCTAACATACATCTGAAAGATATGTGGGTTTGTTTTTTTTTTCTGCATATGGTATCTCATATCTGAAAGGAAAATAAATAGGAAAGATAAATATGATAGCCGTGGAAAAAGAGGTATCAAGCACAATTAATGGAGGATGTCCACCATGAACACTGTATAATGAACTATGATCACTATGACCAAAAATGAGGCCATGGAAGAGTTAGAGAAAAATAAAACAAGGACAACTGCTAACGGTTCTTTTAAGATATAAATTAGGCTACCATCTGCAGAAATATGACCCCAAAATCATAACTTTTGCATAATTTTTCCTTAATTCTTTGGCATTTTAAAAACACAGTGTCTAAGCTTATATTTCAAGCAGATTATAAAACAAAGTCTAAGGAAAAAGGTAAGTTTTAAAAGGCTATGAAGAAGCACAAATATCCAGATGCTGGTGTCATACTCTACATGAAAACTTTGCAAAGAGCTCCATCTACAGGCCATTCATAATATGCCATGCTCAGTTATAAAGGTGTCTATTCCCACTTTCCCTTAACAGTTCCTTAGGATTTAAATGTTCTTTTTTGGCACAGAAAATGTTACATTGAATAAATACATTGAATAAGACACAAAGTTTCACAATTTTCCCTCTCACACTGTAATATTTCTTCACAGATGAGGGTATTACTCAAATATGTCTATGCATTGAAGACCCACCAGTGGGAGACCATTAGCTCCAGAGTTATTCCTTGGGGTTAATCCTAAAGGAGGGCTAAAGGAGAAAAGATTTTTTACACTTTTTCATTTTCTAATTTTAGAAGCAACTTTATATTTTTTTCATTTTCCAATTTCTCAAACTCCTTATTAGAGTTTAAGTTCTTAAATTTACAATTACAAGCTTGTAACTGAAGCAAATCAGAGATGACTTAAGCCAGATACCCTTTTTCCCTGATAAAAAATTCTTTCTTTCTTTCTCTATTTCTCCTTACTCCACTATTACTAAAGTCAGAGATAGTGAGAATACAAAAGAACCTAGAAGGAATTATGTGGAGCAAACAAATCCAATATATCTCTAAATCCTGACTTTTTAATCTCTAAAGCCCAATGTAAGTCATTCGACATCTTATCTCAAGGAATGAGACACATCCCCAGATAGACCTGATTTCAAATCTCACATGTCTGAAAATTACCACATTTATTCATAAGCCAAGCAACTCCTGGAATTGGGGTGTAAGAGAAAAGGAGACCTCCAAAGCACTACTCTCCATACCAAAGAGAGCAACATAGAGTGATTTAGACAACCAATATTAAATATTTACATACTTAAGCATACAAGTCCACCACTGGCCACAAATTTTGACAATTAAAATCTCAAATGAAGTTTTATGAACACATTGTAATGGCTTCCATGAAGATATTTCCATATAAAGATTACATAAGTAAAAAAAGATAATTTTGATTCTTGACAACAGGACTCATACCTGGCATGAAATATCAAATATCCTCCTCATGTAGACAATTATGGGATTGCTGTATTAAGATGTACAATAAGTGTACAAATTTCTTTAAAAAAAATAAAGGCAACAGCTGCTCCAGACCTCAGCTCTTTAAAACAAATCTGACACAAGGTTAAAACAAATTATAGAATCTCAGGTTTGGAAAGACTATTGAAGGTAATTTAATCTGACCACACCCTTAATGAAAGAGCCACCCCTTGTCAAGGGGTTATCCAGGCTATGCTCAAACCCCTCACTACATCTCAAGTTGTCAATGTTTTTCTTCAAACAGATCTGACCATAGGGAAATTGATCATTATATTTAGACTAACTCCTTCCATTACATAAGTGTCACCTAGTAGTTCTGTGTTCATTTTTAGGTCTATGCAGAACGAATTCAATTCGTTTCCAGGAAAGAGTCCTGAGATAGTTGAAGAGAGCTCCAAACATTCCCCTGAGCCTTTCCTTTTCCTCTTAAGTGGTGACAGTTCTGTTCACTCTTCCTACATGGAATGTTATTTTAAGTATCTTGTCTTCCTGGCCTTTTCCCCCAGAAGAAGTATAATTTGATATATTCTTAAAAGTATGGGGATGTCTGGGTGGCCCAGTCAGTTAAGCATCTACCTTCAGCTCATGTCATGATCCCAGGGTCCTGGGATTGAGTCCCACATCGGGCTCCTTGTTCAGGGGGGAGACTGCTTCTGCCTCTGCCTACCGCCTCCCCCAGCTTGTTCTCTCTCTCTCTCTCTCTCTGACAAATAAATAAATAAAATCCTAAAAAAGAAAGAAAAGAAAAGAAAAGAAAAGAAAAGAAAGAAAGAAAGAAAGAAAGAAAGAAAGAAAGAAAGAAAGAAAGAAAGAAAGAAAGAAAGAAAGAAAGAAAGAAAGAAA
>NW_023270702.1:10517754-10595413 GCF_011800145.1 Mirounga leonina
AAAGAAAGAAAGAAAGAAAGAAAGAAAGAAAGAAAGAAAGAAAGAAAAAGAAAGTATGATACCCAGGACCGAGTACAATCCTCTGAAAGTGTCCTTTACAGAGTTGGGTAGAGTCATCTAACACCTTGTGCGTAGTAGGGGAATGTATTTTTATTAATATAAGTTAGTTTAATTAAATTCATTTTAATCAGGGTTGAGGGAAGTGAAAAGAGTAGGACATCAAAAGCTTATTGCTTGCTAACTAAATGTGCCTGTTTTTTATTCTTTCTTCTTTCCATCACTGTTGTTCCCATAAAGAAAACTACAATCATAAATAGACTCCCTAGAAAATTGAGTGTATTGAGACATAAATATGTAACTCAGAAAGACAAATATATTTTTTATGCTGAGCTCTTAACTTCTATGAGAAGTTTTTATAGGATTTTCTGTAATTTATAGAAAAAATATAATAAAATTCTCATTTCTTTTGTACAAGAAGAGTTATGCTTGCTAAAGACTTGTATGTAAAATGTAATTCCTGAAATAAAAGAAGTTGGCCTAATTTATCACCATATCAAAACTATAAAACTAAGCTGGAAGAACAGGAAATCTCAGCTTCATTACTGAAAAAGAATAATACAACCAAACTGGTCATTTTTTTTTTTTTTTTACTTATCAGTAATAACATAAATTCAACCCAAGTGTAGTCTTATATTCAACCTACAAAGTCAATAAAATCTTGTATACAAATATATATGCATAAACACAGATATGTATTATATAGGTATGGATAGATGGAGATATATACATCAGAATATATACATATAATAACATATGTACATATATATAAAATACTCCTTTGTAATATTTTAGAACTAGGTTATAATGCAAGCAAGGAAAACTCAAAATATAAAAAATTTGGCCCACTTGTGTCTTTACTTTTCCTTTTATACTTTATATTGTAGAACCCCAGAGTATTTTCCCTTACTGCATTTAGATGAGTTTTGCTACTATCAAAACCAATCTCTAGATCTATATTCACATCTACATCTATATCTATATCTGTATATAGTCTCTTCAAGATGTAGTAGATGATAATTCAAGGTCTTCTGACACTACGGTCATTTATGAAGCTAGAATTATTTGGGCCCAGAGTTAAAAAGCAGAAAGAACCCCATTACCATCTGTTATTTGTGATATAAACAGATTTCGGGGCCTCCACCTCCAGTAACGCAGGGACTGCATGGAGCGTACTTCATACTCATAAAAAAGGAGAAAGTTAAGGAGTGAAGTGAGCAGCCTAACAGTGTGCTATCTCCTGGGGCAGAGGTCTCTGAATAACCAGTTCTGCAACATGAATGGGGGCTGTGCTGCTAATGATGCTGTTAAGGACTAAAACAGAATAAACAATTATCATCTTCTGTGTAGTCTAATAATGCTGCGTAAATATATATTTTTTGAAATGAGTAGAACCAAGTTGCTATGATTTCTGCATTGGTCATCAGAAACATCTACATCAAAATGAGAAGTCTTGCCCAATTTATGGGACCTGCTTGAGCCAAAGCTGGAAGTCGACCACCTATTTGATCATATTCAATACTATAGGCATTTCAATAAGCTGAGACCTTTTAAAAATCATAAGACAATAAAAAGAGGGAGAAAATAAGGCTTCTCAGTGGAAATGATGATATAATTTGTAATTTTAGTTATCTAAAAAATCCTTTCTCAGTGGAGGCTTACGGTCAACTGTATGTCATTAAATTTAATTTAATCACTCCATTTGTAACTGGGAGAAGAAAATAATTTTTCATAAATTTATGATGAAACAATAAATGATTTTTTGTATACCATATAAGCTAATAGTGTAATGGATGATAATATTTTCAACTACTTGATTAGGCACTAATATTTAACTGAGAATATCTATAGTTAACCAGAGTAAAATAATTGAATTTAGTCTACACATAGCATAGATATTTCTTTATTCCTATTAAGAAAAATCAAATTTCTGGTAAGCAAAATCTAAAGAAGCAGGAAAAGAAAAATATAAAATAAACCAGAAAAGTACTAGTCTTTTTGTCTACAAAAATATAACTACATGGGCATAAGGCTGCATAGTTATATTTTTAGACAAAAAAGGAAACATCAATTTTAATACAATTCTAAATAAATTGATAAAAACATTAAAAGCTTATTGCACTGTCACTTACAAACAACATGTTTTTCTTTGTATAAAACTCAGACAGAATTATTGATTAGCTGAGAAGTAAATATTAAGAGAAAACAATACTATTATTATGTATTATTATCATCGTAATAAAAGCTATTACCCTTTTTGAGCCCTATGTTCTCAGCATTATACTAGTTGCTTTACAAACATTAGATAAGTTTAGCACCACAACAAATGTTATGTGTATTTTATCATGTGCATTTTTCAGATGATAAACTTATAGCTAAGATGCCACATTCTCTGCCCAAGGCCAGTCTGTCTAACCCAAACTGATGATGTCTGGTTTTGCCTCCCTGCCTTTAAAACGCCACATTTAAAAAGCCACACTTTATGCCTTAACAATCATACTGATACATGTGTCCGAAGAATTTGATTTTCATTTTTATACTTCTATATTCTTGTACTCATAACACACACTTAAAACCAGAAATACGTCATATTTTTATTTTTATAGAATATTTTATTAACATTAACAATAGAATTTCATACATACAAAATTTAATCAAACATTTATAGTTTTATTGTATTTTAATGTTATACTGGATCTTTATATTCAGAATCAAATCAGAGTAGTAAATTGCATAATAGGAGCCAAATTTTGAGGACATTAAATTGGTTGTGAAGCATTGAGCAAAAATGGAATAAAAGTTTAATTTTCTAAGTTAAAAAAAAAGAATGTTAAAACAATTTCTAAGAAGTAAAAATATCTTGAATTGTCATTAATTATTGACTAAGACTATATTTTACGTATAAATCTTTAGGAAAAAATATAATGGAAGATAAGGAAGAGTTCCCATAAATCAATACTCTAATTTTCTTAGTTTTCCAAGTAACATAAGTACATGAATGCAAGTGGTTTAAAATGAAATAAATTAATCTAGAACGTTGCATTATTATTCTCTATGTCAAATGAAACAGTAATTTTGAGAGCAAGATGAATTTAACCATGTATTTGCTTTTTCATAATTATTGAAAAGCATACAGTTTTAACTTTTAAGATTAAACTAACTTTACTACTAAAAGTTAAGTTTTCATTCTCGCTCGGCCGAGAACATATAAAATGATACTTGCAGTGAAATTAAGAATTTCTCACTGAAGGTGCACCCAACAAGGTTATATTTTTTGTTAGACTGAAATGTCCCTCCCTAAAGACGCTTCGTCTGAAATGTCCCTCAGCAGAAAAGAATGGCTGACCCATCTGCAGTTGCCACTAGGTGGAAGTCAAGACATTCCCTCAGTGCAAGCCCTTGTAATACAGAAGCTGACCTTGCCAACACTTCACCCAGAACCCTAGTGTGGAAAGGAAGGCCCATGCCTGACTCACTGCCATGTGTAGGCCCCATGCCCTCTCAGATGCCCACAAAGACGCTGACAGCTGTGTATAGCCTTAACCGCCACCTCTCAGAATTTTGAATGTCAGCCAGGAATGTAAAAGAAAAGAGAAAACATCTTATAACCACAGCCAAGCTTGTGATGGCCTGATCACTCCAAAGCCTCTAAATCATGCTGAAGACTATCCACATAATCATTTTTGCAGATAAGTTTTCTTTTTTTAATCTTTTCCGCCAATGTATTCAAACAGCTCAACAGCTCTTGCTGTTACTCCTCATTCTAATCAGCCTTCCTCATACTTCAGACGTCAGTGGTTGGTTCAAGAGCATATGAATTTGTATTTCCACCCAGGTTAAGACACAATGTCCAGGAGCTAGGCACTGTGGAGGGCCACGTACTTCACTGATCTGAGAGAAGCCAATCACTGTGAGTTTCTATGCGGAACACAGACCTAAAATAGCATATCCAAGTGTTATCATGAAAGGGGGCAAGCTTGATGGATTGACCGTAATCACCTCAGAATTTTGACCATGAGCATCAAGGTAGGGTCAGGTCTGCCCAGTCCAGAAGGGCAGCTCAAAGTATCTTTTAATTCAGGCTTCATGAAGAAAATGAAGACAGTTACTGAATAATCACTAAACCTACAGTATTGAATAAAGTATATTTATAATTAACCTAATTATAATTTGGGGAGTCAAAACTTACACGTGGATTTTTGACTGTGCAATGAGGGGTGGGGGTGGTCAGAGCCCCTACTCCCCCTGTTGTTCAAAGGTCCATGGTATGTACCAAAACTACAACTCATCTGCAGTAAGGCTCCAATATAAATTCCCAATTATCTCCTCTGTGAAATGTGAAAATTCATAGCAAAATGACCAAGCATATAGTTTCTGTTCTGGTGCACATCAGTCTCCCTTCTCTCTTTGCACTGCCCATTTCTTTGACCTCTTCTATGCACTTCAGTCCTTTTCATGCCATATTAAAGAACCAAAGAAAGTGTTTTTTTATATTAGAGCCATCACCTAAAACTCTGCTAATGAAGTTAGTCAGTGTGTATTTCTAGTACAATCACTATCAGTAGATCCCTGTTCGGGCTTGCTCCCTCCATTCTGCTCTGAAGAAAAAAAAAAAAAAAAGAAGCCACCAATGTTCACTCTCTATTTTTTTTTTTTTTAAAGATTTTATTTATTTATTTGAGAGAGAGAATGAGAGAGGGCACATGAGAGGTGGGGAGGATCAGAGGGAGAAGCAGACTCCCTGCTGAGCAGGGAGCCTGATGCGGGACTCGATCCCGGGACTCCAGGATCATGACCCGAGCCAAAGGCAGTCGCTTAACCAACTGAGCCACCCAGGCGCCCCCGTTCACTCTCTATTAATGGCTCCAAGACCTAGGACAAGCCTGTCTGAGGGGTTTGCTGGCTACTCTGCAGCTTGCTTCTTTTATTCGGGACCCAGGATGATTACAATTAGGAACAAATGCTAAAGCCAGGCTCTCTCCATCTGAGTCTTGGCTCTGTCACTAATTAGCTATGAGGCCTTAAGAGACCTAGTGAGTCTTTTTCTGCTTCAGATTCCTCATCTGTAAATGGGGATAATTGGGCTCATTCCTACAGTCCTGTGGGGATTAAATTACTTCACTGACGTAAGGTACTCGAAACTGATCATGTAGTGAGTATTTTATAAATGTTACCTACTTTTATTCTGCCCAGCTGACATCTGCTGCCCAACTAATTTAAGAGCCAATGTCTGAATACCCAAGTGGTGACCCTGATCCCTATAACTGGAAAAGGAGATGTGTCTCATTTAATTAGCTAAGTGTTTTGATCATTAAGAAGGCGTAACTAAATTCCAAATCTATGCATAAGCTCACCACAGGGAAGAGATGAGAGAACAGTAAAATCCTCCTTTTTCTTCTGGGAACTATGAGATCTAGGTGCTCATATTTAGGAGAAAGCTGTTGAAGTTTGGATTAAACCTGGGCTTTCTCTGTGTCCTTAAAACTCAACCTGGCCTAGTGTAATGGTTAATTTATGTGTCAACCTCGCTAGGCCACAGCACCAAGATATTTGGTCAAATGTGTCTGTATGATGCCATGGAAGTATTTCTTAGATGAGATTAACATTTCAATCAGTAGACACTGAGTATCCTCAATGTGGATATGAGTATCCTCCATAATGTGAATAGGCCTTATCCAAAGAGTGGAAGGCCTTTAAAAAATGATTGCTCTCCTCTGAGAAAGAGCGAATTCTACCAGCTGACTACCTTCAGGCTCAAACTGCAACATCAGCTCTTCTGTGGGCATCCAGCCTCCTGGCCTACTCTGCCCACTTTGGACTTGTAAGCCTTCACAATCACGTCAGTCAATTTCTTCAAATAGATCTCTTGACAGATGATATAGAGATAGAAATAGAGATAGAGATAGTGATAGAGATAGAGATAGAGACAAATACATCCTATTGATTTTGTTTCTCTAGAGAAGTCTGACTATACACCGAGCTTCTAAAAATAGATTCTTGAATGCTAACAACCTATACTAGGTCCAGAGGGAAGAGTCACTCATGTCTTCTTCAATTTCCCTTGAGTGGATATTAGATGACACATGTTTCGTAATTGCTTTTGTGAGAGGTCAGGGACTGCCCAGCTGGTGGGCCTCCATATAGTGAGAACTTACCTAGCCCTGAGAGTCGCTTGGTGAATTTACAAAAACAGCACTGGATTCACAAAAAACAGTGCAAAGATGTATTTTCATTTTGTTTCTTTTCAAAAAACATGAGCTGCAAATCTATGAAATTTTGTAAAAATACAAATTTTCATTCAATTACAAAATACCAAAGAGGTAGCTTCTTAAATTTCAACTGCATAGCATAACACTTTCTCTTTAGATTGCTTCCTGTATCAGTGAACAATGCATTTGACAACAAGTACCCATCCAATGTGTTATAAATGAATTACAGGTGTGTTGTGACTATTGTTCCTATCAGCTCTTGGATAAGCTGGGGAGAGTCTGGGTGGTCAAGTTCCTGGACCAACCACCGCTAGCCAGGAGTGTCTTTCTCTAGAGCTCCTCAAAGGACTGCTCCAGTAGAACGAAGATTGATTGTGTGCCTCCTGGTCACCATGGGCAGCAAAAACCAAGAGTGACATCCAGCTCTATTCACTGTTCTACCATGACACACTAAATATAAGCCACAGTTGCTATATTACCTGAACATCTACTTCAATAGCTAGCTCACCGCTGCCCACCATGGATACAGGGCCCAAGGAGCTACTAAAGGAGTTCATGATCCAAGCACCCATGAAGTATAGCACACAGCCTAAGGTTATAGCTCTAAAGGGCTGGCTGATAAGCTGAAAGGGAGGCTGGCAAGCACACCTCTAGGCAATGGCTCCGATCTTCACTTCTGTTGGATACTTCTCTTTGATGTTGCTTATATACGGGTAAGTTGCAGGCTGACTGTTCTACCTACCTATGCATTTCTACTGATTATAGCTTTATTATTTGAAATACACTTGATATGAAAAATGATTACCTTCTATATCTCTTTACATTATAAGATATTTTAACAGTACATCTGTCACTCAAAGACAATTTGATTCTTAGATAATAATTTCAACTGGTATAAATTTTTAAATGGTAAAAATATGTTTTAAAAGTATTCTCTGCTGTTGGGGCACCTAGCTGACTCAGTCAGTTAAGTGTCTGACTCTTGATTTTGGCTCAGGTCATGATCTCAGGGTCATGAGATCAAGCCCTGCATCAGGCTCCACGCTGGACATGGAGCCCAAAGATTCTCTCTCCCTCTGCCCCTCCTCGCTCACACACACTCTCTCTCTCTCAGGAAAAAAAAAAAAAAAAAGTATTCTCTGCTATTTAAGTAAATAATTTCTCAAGGCGCTTGGGTGGCTCAGGCGTTAAGCATCTGCCTTCGGCTCAGGTCATGATCCCAGGGTCCTGGGATCGAACCCTGCATCGGGCTCGCTGCTCAGCAGGGAGCCTGCTTCTCTCTCTCCCACTCCCCCTGCTTGTGTTCGCTCTCTTGCTATATCTATCTCTGTCAAATAAATAAATTTTAAAAAATCTTTTAAAAAAAAGCAATTTCTCATCAGTGATTATTACCAAGAATTTGAAGAGATCATAATTTAAAAATCTTATAAAATTTTTTCATATTAATTTATCTAGATGTTTATGCAATTAGATACTGAATTTTTAGTAAAATAGTAAATTAAATATTAATTTCCTCTCATACTACTCTGTATTTTATTATTATCATCATAAATTCCCTGCAGATTAACCCTTGCAAACATTGCAAACATTATCATTGCCTATATGTACTGTGATTAGATACAAGATAAGAAACACTGGCTTAAATAGACTATTTTGCAGCATATCCCAATAAATCCCCAGATTTTTGCAGCACTATCTACTCCTTGAAGCCTCATAAAGGTAAGTTTATGCCTACTTTATTATTATATCTTCAATTTCTTGTCTGGTGACTAGCCCAACAAATATACAGTAAAGGAAAGAATAACACAAGTATGGAAAAAGTCACTTCCTTTCAAAATAAAATTTCATAACTTTAGCTATTTAGTTATGAGTAGTAGAAACTTCCAGAATTCCTTAGGGGAAATTCTTCTTTTTCTTCAAAGAAACACCTTAAACTTCGACTAAGAATCCAAACTACTTAGCAAGGAAGAAAGAATTCTAAGTCAGCATTTCAAAAACCACTAATAGGGGCACCTGGGTGGCTCAGTCCCTAAGCATCTGCCTTCCGCTCAGGTCATGATGCCAGGGTTCTGGGCTCCCTTCTCGGAGGAAAGCCTGCTTCTCCCTCCCCCACCCCACCCCCACCCCCACTTGTGTCCCCTCTCTCGCTGTGTCTCTCTCTGTCAAATAAATAAATAAAATCTAAAAATAAATAAATAAATAGTAATGAGCAATATCAGCGCTGACCCTGCAGATTCCCTCTGATCTCTTCCCACCATAAAATCCACCCCCCAAATTCTCCCTCTTTCCTAGTCTGACTCCTAAAAATGACTAGGTCGAACATCTTAAGTTTTTCTCTCTAAAATAAATAATAATAATAATAATAATTAGAGGGGTTTTGGGTTTTGTTTCTTTGTTTTTAACATGTGAGTCCTTACAATAGTTTTTCTGTAAGTCAGTGACCAGCTCCCAAGAAAGATTTTCCTACTGTTGTTACAATGTTTTTCACAAAGATTTCCACCCTTCAGTGACATTGCCACTCTGTCAACTTTGCTGAAATTTCACTTTAAGTCAAAATTTGTTCATATATTTATAAATTACCAGTAGGTGAAATAAAAGGAAAAAGATACGCAGAAAATATATACAAAGTTCTTATTGCAAGAGTAATAGCAAAGCATCATTTAATAAAGTAACACTAGATAAATTTACCAAGCTTCCTGGTATGCCTACCACCTTCACCACAATCAGAGTCAAATGGAAACACCCTTAAATATTTTCCCTTCTAAGAGTAGCATCTACCCAGAAGTGAAAGCTACAGTTGAGGAAAATTTGATTTTGACTTCAGATAAAAAAGTTCTTGCAGGAATATACGAAAAACAACAGGCAAACACACAAAGGAATGGCAGATATTTTGGCTGTGAGGCCAAAGTAATTTACCATTTTACCCACCCACATGTACCAAATTTGAAAAACTGGAATATGGTTTATTTATTACATGACTATCACTTTTCCTAAAATCTATGGCCCGCCGTATCTCCCAGTAGTAGAAGCCAAAATGGTATGTCACCTTAGGAAAAACGTAGGTGGGTTTAGCAAAGCAAGATTTACCAAAGTCATCAATTACATATTTCTTTGGACCTGTGTGGTTAATCTGTTTTTAACTGAGCTCTACTGCTGTCATATATTTAGTAAACAAATGGGCATAAGTGCAAACATCACGATTGTTTATAGCACAAATATCATGCAGCTTGCAGTTTTGGAAGACCCCATTGGCAAACCTTAAAACTAAAAGTGTTTAATGTTCAGAGGTATTCTTTTCTTACACTTGCTCATGATATTCTTGTTTTCTGAACCTCACAAACCCAGCTGTTAGCTCAAATGACATGGCAGTTGAATGGACATACCAAAAAGCTCTTATTAAACAGAGATTCTTTCTGGTTCCAGTTTATTTCTCCACTAAACAAAAGGTAATTTCACACTTGCCTGGAAAAAAACACTTTGATTACTTTGTGATGAGGAATTCTTGATTATTTGATCAACAAACAGTAGATTACAATTCTCTTTCATGCACAGTCTATTTTCCCACAATAAAAGGTATATCACAAGAAAAACAAAAATTTCCTTAACTGGCTTTTGAGGCATTACTAGTGATGAAATTCTTTTTAAATAATAATTCTAAATAGCTGGATGCCTACTGTTCCTTCCAATTCATATCTGAGTTTGATGTCCTTAAGAAAAAAATACTGATTATGTCTAACATTTTCCCCAAAATCTTAGATCCCCTAGAAAAAGAAGAAAATTACAGTACATATAAAAGATAGTTATCCTTTTGTCTGTTGTTCTCAAATAGCTTGGAAATATGACACAAATCAAGAAAGGTCAGTATTACTTGCATTACAAGCCTAATAAATTAAATATTGAAGGTAAAGAAAGCCTAAGACTTAAAAGTGTAGACAAACATACTACTCATTTGAATTTCTCATTCCAGAATAATATGCAGTTACCTGATGACTCCAGCCCAGTAAAAAGTTTGTTAGTTTTCAAAATTCCCCAAGTCCCTCTTCCTTTTGCTAAATTTCACTGACTATATATTTGTGTAACATATACAACAGAACTAGAGGCTTTTAGAGCCAGAAGCCTTTTAGAACTGACTGTTGAACATATGTCACAGGCAAAGCAATGTCTCCAATACTCAATATGCTAGAGGTCTTAAGGGACTTGCTCAAGGTCACACAGCTGGTTAGTGAATAAAGCAAGACTAGACCCAGCCTCTGGAGTCCTGGTTCGGCGGCAAGTGTTTCTTATTTGCTGCTGCTTGTTTAGCATGGAAGACTTGGAGAAAAGAGGTGTCGATCGTCAGTGCTCTACTACTGAGGACAAATGTAGCATCACTTAATCAGAATTCAGTCCTTCATTGAGCAAAGTCTCAAAGTGACATCTACTGGAATACCCAGTCTCTATGGAGAAATTTAATTAAACTTCAGTACCTTTATTCCAGCACAAATATTGTGAGGGAAAACAACTCAATTCCTCTGACATTTTTGCAAATAGGTTTAGTGGAATCCATTCTGTTTACTTTTACTGACATTTGTTTTTCACTCAATTATCCCACATGGTTATTTTTTTCTTTTCATAATTTATTGCTAGCAACTTAGCCATAAGAATAAATACAAGTAACTCCTTTCTTTGGTACAAGCACCAGAGCTTAGATTCATAATAACTGAAGAAAATAAACACTCACTTTACCCCTCTCCTTTCCTTTTCCTAATAGTTTTGGTTTACTTATTAATCAGACTGGTGACAGCACCAGTATCCAACCAGGAAAAATTTAACCTCAAATGCATCAGGGGTTTCCCCTCACATGGCCCTAACACTTCAGAAAATAATACGCTTTACTGGATTAGACATTTGCCACATAACTAAATATGACAAACATTTTTTATCTTGTACACATTTCTGATTTTTGCATACGTTTATTTTGAAATTTCTGTGCAGCCTTACAAATTTCAGAAAGCCTTCAATGCAAAAAGTCCTATTCCTTTTTTTAATCCATGAAGTGTCATTGAGTGGACATGAAACAACTAATTTTTAAGAGGATGACAAATATGTAGTGTAGAGCACTACTGCTCAAACTCTACCATGAACATGAATCCACCTGGAGATCATCATAAAATGCAGATTCAAATTCAGTAGATGTTGAGTGAGGCCTGAGAATCTACATTCTAACAAGTTTTCAGGCTAGACATTAGTCTGCACTTTAAATCGAGTGTAGAGGAAAGGGCATTTATCTTGGAGCTGGGGAGATCTGGACTGAAATCCAACCTCACTGGTTCCTGGCAGTAAGAACCTGAGCGAGCCCACACCCTCCCCCAGAGTACTCCTTTCTCCCCCTACAATACTCACAGCCTCACCATTATCATCAGCCTTGATCCACTGGGACTGACCTCATCATACCCTTTATCCTACTCCGTGTCAGGCCACCCTTAGGCTCCCAGGCTGCCTCTCAACTCCCTCGATTAAATCCCTGTTAGCCTCTGTGAACCTATTTTGTCTCCCTCTCCCATCTCTCCCCAAGTTCTGAAATCCTTCCACTCTATCCTCCAACACTCAGTCAGCCATCGCAAAATCCCCTGCATTAATTCTCCAACTACTCTCTGAAGGCCTTTTCCCCCTTCATGCTTTAAGAGAAACCCAGCTATCCATTGAGGAAATTACCACCACTGCAGTTCCCTCAGTGGTGTTTCTTTCATCTCTGGTTCTCACAGTACTAGACCTAGAAGTAGAGAACATGTCCTTGGTGCTCCTTATTGCTGCTTTCAGACAATTTTCCAATCTTCCCTCATTCCTAAAAACTGCCCATTTAGGATCTCTGTCCTCAGATTATATCACCCATGAGTCCTCATTGCTATTGTCACAACAACCGAGCCATCCCATGGTCATTACTTCAGACTTCGTTTCTACCAATAACTGCATCTTCTCTTTAGTGCCAGTTGCGTGCATCCTACTTTCTGACATCACCTCCTTTCATTTCATCCTCTTCGGTCTGTTTCTGTACCTCAATTCTTCCACATCATTGATGCTGCAAAGCCATTCATCCTATCATCTTTTCAGTGTTTCTCATCCCTTTAGCATCCTTATTTCCATCCTTTTCCATTTTACATTTCATTGTCAATGGGTACTGATTCCCTTACCTCTCTACAGTTTTGCTGCTTTGGTTTTCCAAAACTATAATCTTATTTAAATCAAATTTCTGCCTACTCCAAACCTTCTTCTGTGCTAAACCTGGTGGAGAAAAATACAAACCAGGATAACTGGTCTTGCTTTAAATACTTGACTCAAGTGCTCTACCATTCATACCAAATATCTCTAGTCTATACTCTTTATTTTTTTCCAAAGATTTCATTTATTTATTTGACAGAGATAGTGAGAGAGAGAGAAAGCACAAGCAGGGGGAGCAGCAGGCAGAGGGAGAGAGAGAAGCAGGCTCCCCACTGAGCAAGTAGCCCGATGCAGGGATCGATCCCAGGACCCCGAGATCATGATCTGAGCCGAAGGCAGACACTTAACGACTGAGCCACCCAGGCGCCCCTCTATACACTCTTTTAATCATTATACTCTCTCAAGATCTCAATACCTCTCCTCCCATTGTTATCCTCAGCTAATAACCTTGCTTCGTATTTTACTGAATTAAAAAATTGATGCAATAAAAAAACAATGCCCACATTCTTCCAACAACACATCTACCCACATGCCTACATGAGCAAACATCTTTGCCTTCCTATCTGTCACCATTGTTGAATTGTCCAATGCTCCTATCAAAAAGTCAGTCTTTATGCACTAGATATTTCCTCTCACTAATCCAGCCCAGCCAAGCCTGCAGATAGCTGAAACCCTGGCCAACACCTGAATGTAACCTCCTGAGAGACCCTGATCCAGATTCAAAATTTCTGACCCATAGAAAGTATGAGTTAAAAAAATGCTTATTGTTTTAAACCACTAGATTGTGGGGTGATTTGTTACAGAGCAATAAACATAATAAATGAATGAATGAAATGACCAATCACAAGATCAACATCATATCCACTAGATAATTAGGAAGGATTTACAAACCAGTCAACTGAAGAGCTAATTTTCACATACCAGGAGGGGAGGTACAGCATGTAGTTCTTCTAGATAATAGGGGCTTATAAGGGAAGTTGATAAAGAGTGGAGTCTTTATACAGAACTGTAGAGTATGAGTAAAACATCTTCCATTCTTCTGAACCCCAGTGGAAAAGAAAAACTCTCTAGCCAAAAAGAATATGGATGCCCACTCTCCAGGCAGAGGTAATATCTATTTTCAGTTCAGTAGGGTGGAAGGGAGGTCCTAACATCCATGGGGCCTCAAGAAAGCTGAGCCATTTCTTGCCTCTCCTGAAGATGAACAGCATTTACATCCGCTAGCCCTAAAGGGTACAATGAAAGCAATGTGTGTCACTGCTGCCCCTTTCTTCTGGGGCCAGCCAACTTGTACAAATTCTTATTGGAGTGGCCATGCAAACCAGAAGCAGACAGCACCACATTGAGAGCAACCAAGTGTTTAGGGGCCAGGCTGCCCATTCATCGTTGATAGCCAAATATTCAGGGCCCAGAGCTCCCAGGTTAAAAATAACCCACCATGCCCTTTAAATCGCAATTAAAATATCAATGATACTTTCACATTTGTAGATAATATGGGAGCCTAAATTCAAACTCCTGTTTGATGAAGAATTTCTCAGTTAGTTTTATGTCTAAGCCCATAAGTGTTAACCTTAGGAAAAAGTTTAACTACCAGAGAGGGAAAAGGTCTCATTACAAAGTAGTTTTTTGCTTGCAGGGCTCTAGGCCCCCAGAAATTCCTACCAAGATACTTGAGAGTATCTATCTATTGAAAAATTGATTAATAGATATGTAGATAGACACACACACATTTAGTTAAATTCATGTAAGTATAATTTTTAAAATGTAGCAATAAAAGGTATTTTGCAAAACATAAGTAGAAAACTATCAAATAATTAGAAAATGTTTCCATTTATTTTAGACTTTTTCCTCTACCAGCAACTTCAAACCAAAAGACACATTTCTCCTAGGCTTTACAAAGCATCCAACAATGAAGGTGGTCAAATCTTACACCTATAGTTTAGATGTTCCAGTAGAGAAGTATAAAATTTTTTAAGCACTTTAATTTGTTTACAGAAAAGATACATTTGAATATCCAGTATTCTAAGTGAAAGATCTTTACTACCATAAAGCAGTTGATGTTTTCATATAATTTGAATGTACCCAATATTAATTATATCTGTGGCCATGATTAATACAGAGCCTATCAAGTCATTTGTACTAACTCATATAAAACATGCTCTTTGAACTTCATCTTCCCTCTAGCTACACTCACTCCCATGATGATCTCATCCAGTTACTTGGCTTTAAACATCATCTATACACTGATGATTCCCAAATTTATATCTAGAGCCAGACAGCTCCTCTGAACTCCAGACTCATATATCCAGCTGCCTATTTGACATCTCCATTTCGAGGCCTTACATGCATTTTACACTTATCTTGTCCTAAACCAAACTTCTGATCTTCTTTCCCAAACCTTCTCCTCCCACGGTCTTCTCCATCTCAGTAAATAGGAACCTTATCCTCCTAGTTACTCAGGTCAAAAATTTGGGAGTTATCTTTGACTCCTCTCTTTCTTTCACGCCTGATATTGAATCCATCAGCCAATCCTGTCAATTCCACCTTCCATATCACTCAGAATACGACCACACTATCTTCACCTGCTGCTGTGTTGATCCAAGGCACCATCATCTCTCACCTGGATTACTCAGTAGCCTCCTTACTGGCCTCCTACCTCTGCCCTGCTCCCTGTAACCTATTAAATACACAGCATTCAAAGTGATTAACACACAAATGATTAAGAAAAGCAGGTCATCGCTTTGTTTAAAACCCTTAAATTGCATCTCATTTCAGCAAACTAAAAGCCAATTCTATAGGGTCCTATATAATCTCCACATCACACACCGTCTACCTCCTCTACCCTGTTACCTCGCTAATTCATATCCTATTATTATCCCCATTGTTCATTCTACTTAAGTTGTTCTAGCCTCTTTATTGTTCCCCGAACACTCAGGGCCTTGGCAGTAGCCCATCTATTGTCTGGGATGCTTTAGAACCAGTTAGCCACATGGCTCATTACCTTACTTCCTTCAAGTTCTTGCTGTACTGTAACCTCCTCAGGGACTCCCCTATTGAAAGTACAATCCCTACCCTATTCAGCAATACTATTCTCCTTTGCTTTATTTTTCTCCATAGCCCTTTTCATCTAACAGTGTAAATAATTGTTTGTTTTCTGTTTATTTCCCTACACAAGAATGTAAACTTCCCCAGGGCAAAAGCTTCTGTCCATTTTGTTTACTACTATCCAGCCCACTCTTAGAATATGCTTAGCAAATAGTAGGCACTCAATAAATGTTCACTGGGGCACCTGGGTGACTCAGTCCACTAAGCATCTGCCTTCGGCTCAGGTCATGAGCTCCAGATCCTGGGATTGAGCCCCATATTGGGCTGCCTGCTCAGCGGGGAGTCTGCTTCTCCTTCTCCCACAGCCCCTCTCCCAACTCGTGCTCCCACACATGCACACATGTGCTCTCTCTCTCTCTCAAAAATTAAATAAATAAATATTCATTGAATATATTAATATTAAAGAATTGAAAAACTACTAGCACAAATATTTTATTATCAATATTTCAATAATTAGTCACTATCCTAGCTAGTACAATGAAAACTCAATACAGTAATATTCATTCCTCCTTGCAACAAACAGTCTTTATCATGGAGTTAAATACCTAAGGTCTTTTTCACCTTGGCCTTATGAATTTTTGGAGGAAACCTAAGCTCCAATGTTATGACTCTTTTTCTGAAAACACTGGTTTCTGACTATATCAATATCTTCTCACATCTGAAAAGCCCCTTAGAACTGATGATCATATCACTATTTAAAACTAGATGGACAAAGTATGTGTGGGTTTAAACCCCCTCACCCTTACCAAATGCAACCAGAGAAATATTTTGCAAGAACTGAATGGTTATAGAATAGGGGTCTACAGACTATGGCCTAGAGACCAAAGCCAGCCAGGACTGCCAGATAAAATACAGAATACCTAGTAAAATTTGAATTTCTGATAAGCAATAATTTTTTTTTTAGTATAAATGTATCCTAAATATATGCTAAATGCTAAATCTGGAAACCTTAAATCTGGCCCACAACCTGTTTTTGTACAGCCCACAAGCAAAGAATGGTTTTTCAAATCTTTAAGTGGTTGGGAAAAAATTAAAAGAAGAAGAATATTTCATGGCAACTGAAAATTATATGAAATTCAAATTTCATTGTCCATAAATAGTGCTATTGGAACATAGCCACTTGTTTTCTTACTGACTATAGCCACTTTCACATTACAGCAGCACAACTGAATAGTTGCAACAGAGAACATATAGCTGCAAAACCTAAATATCTACTGTTTGGCCCTTTACAGAAAGTTTACCAACCCCTGTTGTAAAATATTTACTTTTATGCTTCCCCTTACCAAAGACAAAGCAAAGTAACCTCTTTCCCTTTAGAACTCTCTTCCCACAGGAGCACTTCTGGTGTTTTATCATTATACTGGAAAAAGAAGTAGGAAGCAAGCTGAGAAGAGGCAGTGTGATGAAAGGTGTGGGCTGTGGATCCCCACAGAGCTGAGTGTGAATCCTTTCTCCACCCATCACAGCCTGAGTGAGTTACTTACATGGGGGCCATATGAATGCCACCATACAGGATGGCTATGGGGTTAGGAGATAAGGGTTAAAAGCTTGATTTTAAAGGACAAAAAAGGGTCAAGTTTCTAGACTGCAATGGAGGGTATGATTGTCAGAAGGACAGAAAACAGAGGGAGAAGAAAAGTGAAAAGATAAAAATTGGGACTAGGAGGACAGACTTCTTAATCACTCACCAAGAGGTGAGCTTACGTGAAAAATACAGACTTTCCATGGATTCAAGCAAAAATATCATGACCAAAATTAGGGAAGTATGGGTAGATTTATTTGGACTAAGTAAGGCAGCAGTAAAACCCTTTTCAAGGTAAGTAAATTTTGGATTGCACCTACTCAGTACACATAGATGATAAAAACCCCACTTCCAGAGTGGTATTATATTTGAAAGGAAAGCCCTGAATGTGTGTTGCTACTGTGAGGGGAAAGGAGAAAAGACAGAGCCACATTTACATGGCTGTGGAATCCCCAGGTTCTCAAAGGGACCAATAAAGAAAGTAGCATCCACAATCTCTTCAGCCATTCTTTCTAGGAAATATTTTCTACTCTGACCTTGGGTTAAAGTTATCAGGTCCATGTTTTTAAGGTCTAGAAAAATACAAAGTGTATAAAATAAAGGGGCAATATATAAGATTCATCAAATGACTATATCTGTGACCCATGACTCTAGGCAGTGGTTCTCAACATGTGAGCCTCACATGTAAGACATATTCCCAAACACAACTTCTGACACTAGATAGAGTGCACTTCACTCCTCCAAAAAGGCATATCAGCATGGAAGAGAGTGAGAGTGATGTTATCACAGAGATAACCTTGAGGCTGTTCTAAATATATTTTCAAATGTACATTATTTGCAAGCTTCAACTGTATCTGGTAACAAATACTTATGACAGCCTCATTTCTGACCTGTGTCACAACACTGTGATTGAGTGGTGCTGTTTCAGGCCACTTCCCAAGAACAAAATTTTCCTGAAATGTAGACATCATTACTAATATTGATCATGGCAACAATACTAGTAACACTGCTCATAATCAATCCCCAAGGTTACTTTGAGAACTGCGTTTTTGAAATTGATTTTTGATCATAACATGTTGTTGGGCTTTATAGCCTTATACGCAGAGCTGGCCAAGACGCTCATTAGTCCATTCACTAAGTTCATTTATTCTCAACATACGAGGCTCATGGATGAGAACCACTGACCAAATGTGATAGACTACAAATACAGACATCTGACGCATTTCAATCAACCAATGTGGAATGAGATCCTACTCTTTGCCAGGTACAGTTCTGGAAGTTAAGACGAATAGTGAGAGCCCCAGCCCACTGGGATCTCAACGTCTACTGGAGGTGGCAAAACAATTTCAGTGTAGGAGGATTAAATAAAATGGTAAACATGAACACAATACATTATGAGCTCAAGGAAAATGAACTGAATCCACAAGGGAATGATTAGAGAAAGCTTTGTGAGAGAGATAGTACATCGAGCAGCTGCCCACTGTCAGTAACTATACTGGGGGCTGTGAGCCAGAGATAGCTGTTAAAAAGTCAGCATGGCGCCTAACATCAGTGAGCTCACAGTTTAGTATGAAAGGCAAATCCATTAACTAATCTCAAAGGCAAATGCAAAGTCAATGAACTATGTTGGTGCCCTTGACCTTTCTTCCTTCTAACCAGGCCTCTTACCTTCACCAACCTGTACTCTCTTGCTCCTCTGTGGCAGATACTTCAAGAAATAATTTCTTAGCACAAAATTCTCTCCCCTTTGGGAATGGCCACAAACATGGGTGTAAGATGAGAGGTCACATCTTTATATGACATGGATGCCCTAGAAATAGCTGATTGTTCCAGAAGTCGACATCGGACTGAAACTGGACCATTCCGTGATCTCTCATTAGAATTTGAAATTCTAAACTAAGATGCACAGGCACATGTGAAGCATGTTAATGGCAACACTCTATAAAGAATGATGACAAATTCCTCACACACAGGAGACTCACCCTGCTTCTGCTCTCTGCACATGTTGCTTGTTGGACTCCTTTCAATTCTATAAGAATTCTCCTTATTTCCTTCCAACTGCTTAGGCTGGCCAGAGTCAATTCTTATGCTTATAGACCAAGAAACCTTCATACATGTCCCTCGCCCACAGTCTCCCAACTCTTGTACCCAGTCTAATGGTATTTCCCTGTGATCAAACAATTTGCTGAGAGGTTAATTGCCCGTAAAGCTTAGCATGTTATCTACCCTCCAGAGAGGTCATTGTTTGGGGGTGCTTGTGGAGACACAATGCTGGAATCCAGAGAATTTATGGCAGGAGCATTTCAGGACCTACTGAACCATGATAACCCTATAAAGGAGATATGTGAGCATACAGAGGATTATCATTAACGCCCCTCAAATTCCAACAAATATGATTCCAAATCTTAGTTAGCTCTGTAATTCACATAACCAAGTTTACACAGCTAGTAAATGGCAAAGCCAAAATTTGAAATCAAATTTGGCTATTTTCAAACTTCATATATTTTTGATACCACAGATATATCCGTTAATCCCTATTTTCATTCTTCCTTTAAATCAGTGGTTCTCAACTGGGGGCAATTTTCCACACACATACCCAGAAGACTTTGAGCAATGTCTGAAAACATTTTTGGTTGTTAAAACTCTGAGGTGCAACTGACATCCAGTGGGTAGAATCCAGGTTTGCTGCTAAACATCCTATAATGCATGAAACACACCCACAACATTAACTATATGGCCCTAAATGCCAAGAGTGCTGAGGTTGAGAAACTCTGCTTTAAATCAAACAAATAAACAAATTTCTGAAGAATGTACGATTCAAATGTACAAAAGCAAAGAATTAAGCAAAAATTCCATTTTTATGCAAGATATTAGACTAGTATGCAGCCACTAATCATAGATTTACTGATGTAAAAAATATATTTTTAAATGGGAAAGGCATGCTTCATAGCAGTTATGTAGAGTATGGTCTTATTTTGTAAAATAAAATATATATATACGAATGAACGTGGGTTCATTTACATGTAGGAAGAAAACTGGAAAGCTATAATACCACTAAGTTAGTAGTGTCTAGCCCTACGGGGGAGGGAGATTAAATGATTTTTTGTTTTTCTCTTTTTTTTCCTTGAGATACATTTCTGCATTAAAAGTTATTAGTTTTCATTTTAAGATATAACTCTACTTGTCAGCCTCATGCTTGACCTCAGCTGGTTCAGACTGGTTCACACTACCACATATTTTGCTTCACCCACCTACATACTCAAGAAAAGAAGCACTGTTTCATTAAAAGAGGCTCAGAAATGGCACGTCTGTTTATGAGGTTCTGGTGCATGTGTGAAAACTTTCATTACATTCACTCAAGATCTCATATTTCCCCAAACCTCCTTGCTTTGTACTTAGGTGCCTTAGTCCTAATTCATTCTGGTGACATCCCCACACCACTCTTCTTTCTGCTACTGAATCAGTTCTTGTTAAGATCATCTTACTTCTCAGTAAACCTTAGCTAAATGAAACATCTTTCACAACTCCAACTCCCCCCTCCACTAGCATTTAACCGAGGGAATGGAAGAAGAATTTTAGAACTTAAGTTTTTAACCTAAAACTCAAAACAAAATCATTAATTGAAACACATTTTTTTCCCAAATAGTTCTAAGCACCTTAAAATTGACCCTCATATCCTTTCCAGATTTGCTTCTTTCATGAGGCACAGTAGCTGTAGCCGTAGTTGTTGTAGTATATGTCTTCTTTCTATTCCTATCAAAGCCATAAGAAAGACACACTTGATCTTCATTTGGGGTATTAACTGAATAGGATGGGTCAGGTACTAAAAGATGAAGTTCTTTGCTATAGTCACATTTTTTTTTTTAAATATGGACAACTGACTAGGGAAAACCTTCTTTGGGGGGCAAAGGAGTAACTTTTCAGTAACTGAACATTAGCTATCCCAGATTATCAGAAAAGCATTTTCTATAATTTTCCTTCCTTGTTCTCAGTGTTTGTTACTACTGCAAAGACATTTTTATAAAACTCAGAATAAAATAGAATGTCACATCAAATTAAATTATATTCCAAACAGTTACGGCTCTTTTCTACAGAATGAGCATTCAAACCCACTGTACATTCTCAGGACCTTGCCTCTAAACAGGTTCTCTTCTTTTCTCCAGTTACTGCACACAGTAGGACATATGTGGTTGCATGTGTAAAAATGTATATATGAATGTGTGTTTGTATGTGGGTATGAGTTTGTGTGGGTGTGTTTGTTTTATTCCATATGAATGGAGTAAGACATTTACTGAACACCTCAAAACTGAGGCTGGAAAATAATAGCAAAAATATGTGTTAAATGAATGACCAATGAATGAACAAGGTCTATAACATTTTAAATAAAACCTAAGAGTGATATATTGTCCTTCTTCCTGAGAAGTTCATACCTTTGTAAGAGAGAGAACTTGCATCACCAGCAACTATTCCCGAAAATTAATACCATCTTTGTCATTTCAATAAATACATTAATTGCTTGAATTGGTATCATGCCTTTCCATGAAGGTATCAACATATTTGATGTATTTTAGCTCCTGGCAGAATGAATTAAGTTTTCAAAAAATCTGTTTTATTGAGAAATTAGTCTGCTAATACTTCATTTAGATTATAAGTAATTAAGGATTCTATATAATCATGGGAAGATGTTACTTTTAGCTGAACTGAAAATAAAATTATAATGAAACAGAGATGATATATTTCATTTTTAAATGATGAGAATGACTTATTGTTGGATTAAACCCAAGTTACTTTCACATGTAATAAAAGGCAAGCTGTTTAGTTCCCATATATGGCAATTTCTATGATTAAGGCTAATTTCTCTGGCAATTGTAATAACCTCAGGAAATTTCATCCACAAAAAGCAACGGTCAACTGTTCATCATAAATAATAAAAGCTCTTTTTCATGGAAAGATATTTTAAGACAACAAGCAATTAATGAAATTATACAAGTACCCAGAAATTGCAAATGCTAAATTTCAAATGACATGTCCTTTAGCTATCCAACCAGCAAGAGAAGTCGTTTAAAATCTAAAAACTATTGGTAAAAAAAATTACAAGGGGGGCGCCTGGGTGGTTCAGTTGGTTAAGCGACGGCTTTCAGCTCAGGTCATGATCCTGGAGTCCCTGGATCAAGTCCAGCATCAGGCTCCCTGCTCGGCAGGGAGTCTGCTTCTCCCTCTGACCCTCCCCCCTCTCATGTGCTCTCTCTCTCTCATTCTCTCTGTCTCAAATAAATAAATAAAATCTTTAAAAAAAAAAATTACAAGAAATTAATTACTCATGAATAAAATTCAATATAAATGTTAGAAATGTAAATTAAAATAATAATATAATCACAAAACAAGTAGAGAAAGAATAAATTAATAGAGTGTAATAGAGGTTTATAATGACTATGTTCAGTTTTGTCCCTAAACTCAAAGCAAATAATTTATATATCTCATACTTTATATAATCTCATACTCTATATTTATCTCATATATTTATCAGAAAAAGTTGATATGTAGAAACTGACTTATATTTAAACTGCCTCATGCACTAAAATCAGATTTTTAATTTTGTGAAATCATAATTTCTCAAGTACTGGAAATACTTCCCTATTGTCAAAACTAATTTTTACCTCTGTTAAAGGACTTTCTTAGATTTGGATTACAAACACATGTTTGTATTATACCAGAAAATTTAACTGAATAATTTTTTAAAACAGTGTCACTATCTGGGAAGACAGTGATAGCATTGTGATGGATCTAAATAGAAAACAATTTCTACTGTTCTCTCTGGCTCTTTCTGCGTATCCTGGGTCAAGACCTCCTGTTGATCAATTCTCGCACCAGCTCTACTAGTCAGGTCTAAAGGGTTCCCTTCCAGTTCAATCTCATTAGCAATCCCTAAATTTCAACAAAAATCAAAATTAAGTGGTGATATGTCCCAGAAAATTACTCAACGCATCAGACTTTTATTCAATGATGAATTACTTTCTATGATAGGCAATAATTTGTCTAATACGCTACTCATTGTATCTCTTAAATATTTTTATATCTCTGAGTTGTATCTTATTTAGCTTATTTGGTCCATCCATCTTCACAGATCTGAGTTTAAAGCTGTTTTCCCCCCTATATGAACAAGCATGTCATCTGCAATGAATACTCTGCAGGGTGTTGTCGCAGACATTTTTGTCTGCCACATATCTCATATTAGATATCTATTCTGTAATAGGTCTTTCGGACATTCCTCTGTTGACAGAGCATCAACCCACTGATGAAAATTAGGTTATCACCCCATGGACAAGCATCACTAACTGAAACTCTAGAAACCAAACCATGGAACACTAAGAATAAAAACAGTAAGAATAGTTTCACATGCTGTATGTGACATGCAAAATATAGTATTTGTTCTCACTCTTATTAAAATGGAATATTTTCCTTCACCTGGTCAATGTCAATTAGTTACAGTTAAGCCACAATATTTTGTGACATGTGACATGTCTCTCAATAAAAGGAAAAGTATATCATAAGCCTACTTCTTAGCTGTGACATGCTGTCTAGGCTCTGGTATGCCTCAAGTTGGAAAATATGCCTTTCCCTTCACAAAGAGAAATACCACATGCCACAAAGACTGTGAACCCTGTGGGGTTACTTACTTACGGTTTTCTGAAACTCAAAACTACCTGTTTTTAAGGCATATGTTATTAACATATTTTATTTAATTTTTTAAAAAAGCATTCTTCTAATAGCAATTTATTTAGTGTTAGGATAATCCCAAGCAACTGCAATTCCTTCGACTACTCTATGATATTTTATTTTTAAATCTCAGGTAACATGTCCTTGAGGTGAATGCTACAGCTATCTAGCTATCTTCAAACTTTAGACTGACTATCTAAAGCAGTGATTCTTAGACTTGTCTTCACATTGAAATCATCTAGGAGATTTAAAAACATACCGATGCCTATCTTCTACCCCAGAGATTGCAAATCAACTGGTCCCAGTGTGGCCTGAGCTTGGAGATTTTTAATATATCCTGAGATGATTCCAATGTGCAACCAAATTTGGAAACTACTGGTCTATAGGAATATTGATTAACATACCACCTTAGATATTTACTTTCATCATTGTCTGACAAAGTCAGAGAATGATATTCAGACTAATTAACCTTATTAGTAATTGTTACCACATATTAAAATGCCAAGCATTTTGCCAACATTTTATCTAATCCTCACAACTATTATTATTCTCACTTCGTACATGGAGAACTAAAGGTCAGAAAGTTTAGGTTGTTTCCCCAATGCCATCAACTAATAAATGGCAGGGCTGGTATTTGAATCCATGTCTGTTTGACACTAAAAGACCTATTCTGGGGCATCTAGGTGGCTCAGTCGATTAAGCAGCTGCCTTCAGCTCAGGTCATGATCTCAGGCTCCTGGGATAGAGCCCCATTTCAGGCTCCCTGCTCAGCAGGGAGTCTGCTTCTCCTCTCCCTCTGTGCTCTCTCACCCTCCCTCCCTCTCTCTGTCAAATAAATAAATAAATATCTTTTAAAAAATCAATCAGTAAATAAAAAACCTATTCTTTCCACTATGCCATACATTTTCAGTGGAGATAATATCACCTCCAAGGAAATAAAAATTAAAGAAAGTGAAGATCAAAAGATTCTCACATATTACAATGGGTTTTGGCCCTCCAAAGTTCAACTTTGCTGATGAAATCTTATTCTTTAATATTTAATTTCTCTTATTGAAAAAAATTTAAATTTAACTTTATTTTTCTACTTAGGAGGTTAATAATAAAATAAAAGTTTGAGAGACACTGTACTATACCATACTCTGCCTCCAACCATTTTGGCTAATAATTAGTTAACATGTATACTACTCACATACCTCATACATATTATCTACTTATCTACATTATATAGAATGCCTGTAAAGAAAGTGTCTCTCCCCTCAATTTTATAATTCCCAAGTTGTACTTAACAATTAAAAAGAACCACAGTATAAACAAAACTATGTATGTTATAGGTCCCCATGATGCTAATGATAGGAGAGGAAGTAGTAAGTCCAAAGAGCATTATCTAAAAGTCTGTATGAATGTCTATTATATTGTTACTCCAGCATTATAGCAGTAGGTTGTTGGTTCAAAAACTTGGGAATTTCCCGGGTGAAATCTGAAACTGGCCCGGTGCATGGAGGGCAAGGAGAGACCAAAGAAAAAAGGCAGAACACTCCAGATTGGTAGGTGGCAGGTTTAGCAAGGGAACTTACTTATAAGGCTTGTCTTGGGTGGCCACAAGATGAGTACATCTCTACACCCCACCTACCAGAATCTTTACAGTTTATATAGAGGCCTTAACTGGATTCAGTCACAGAATATGGTCTCAACAACACATTACTTTCTCAAGGCTGTGTCCTTGAGGCAGCCTTTAAGTATACGGGAGAGGGTGAGGAGTCTCCAAGTGCCTGGATCCAACTTGAGGGTCAACTGGTGGTCCTGTCCTCTTGATGACCTCCTTCAACATAGGTATATACCAGGGTAAGCTTTCTTTGATGTGACATGGTTATATGTCAGATTATTTAAAAGTTTAAACATCTGGAGGCAAGAATCAAATCATTCAACTTTGTATCTCCTATAGCACTGGGTGTCATATAAACTAGTCAATCAACAAATATGCATGAAATTAAAAAGAAAATGGAATTTCCATTACCATACCATCACATAATCCAATACACACAATAATAAAACAATTTTAAGCAAACTTTAATTAGTATTTATTGATTCAGAAGATGTTTTTTCTACTTTTTTTAGAACCATTAATTTTATTTTTTTAAAGATTTTATTTATTTGACAGAGAGATATAGCGAGAGAGGAAACACAAGCAGGGCGAGTGGGAGAGGGAGAAGCAGGCTCCCCGAGGAGCAGGGAGCCGGATGCGGGGCTCGATCCCAGGACCCTGGGATCATGACCTGAGCCAAAGGCAGATGCTTAACCGACTGAGCCATCCAGGCACCCTTAGAATCATTAATTTTAAAACATTTTTTATTCTATAAGAGAGGAAAGTGCAGCACAGAATAAGTATCAAACTTTAATTTAATATCTTCTCTTAAAAACTACTAATTCAGGGGCGCCTGGGTGGCTCAGTCGTTAAGCGTCTGCCTTCGGCTCAGGTCATGATCCCAGGGTCCTGGGATCGAGCCCCGCATCAGGCTCCCTGCTCTGCGGGAAGCCTGCTTCTCCCTCTCCCTCTCCCCCTGCCTGTGTTCCCTCTCTCGCTGTGTCTCTCTCTGTCAAATAAATAAATAAAATCTTTAAAAAAAAAAAACAAACCTACTAATTCGATTTACCAAGTTGTCACCATTGCCCTATGAATAACACATAAAGAAGCATTTGAGGATACCAGCAAGTGCTCAACTACTGAACTCAGACTTTGGCTAAAGTCAATGATAGAGGCTACCTTACAGTAACCTGTAGGTGCCCTCTTGGGAAGATGTATCCTAATTTAAGCCAAAGAGTCAACGTGTATATGCTCATATTAAGGAAACATAGAAAGAAATTGAAGTGACAATCAGAAATATGGTGTCATATGCTCATTTGCCCAAGGCAAAAGGGCTTTTAACAATTTCCTCAAAGGAGTTATTACTTTGAAAACTAACAATCCAATAATCAAGGAAGACTCCTTTGTGAGCATTCTAGAAAAATACCCTGAGGCTTCTAGCTAGTGAAACAAAAACTATTTGAGAATGTTCCTGGGGGCCAATGACACCAAAAGAGGAGTCATTATAAGTTATTAGCTGTGAGTTGCTATCCACACCCATGGCCAGTGGGCTGTACAGAAGAACAGAATTGAGGTAGAAGAGAAAATCCAAAAGGAGTTTTCTGTAACCCTTTATGCACCTAGAGCTCCTACCCAGATTGAGTATCTTTTGTTGTTCTTCTCACTAAGGAGAAAATAAAGTCTACCAGAAAAAACCAAACCAAAACAAACCAAAACAAAAAAAAACTAGCTAAATATGCATTACAGAACTCAAGCCAGTTATTGACTCAGAAGGGTAAAGTAGAATTCAGATCCCTGGCCTAAAGGGAGTCTATCCCATCGAAGGAGATATAATAAAAATAAAAATAATAATAATAATAATAGTAATAATAAAAATTGTCTATAACATTTGTTGACTATTTGCTATATGTAAGTCACCATGTTTGGTGTTTATATTCATTTTTTCATTTAAAACTTTCAAAAATCTCATGAGAATTTTTTCTTCTTATATACAAAGAAAGAAGTCTAGAGAGTTTAGGGTATAAAATGCTGAACAACAGAATTTGCTTTGAGTTTTCTTGTGTTATAAGCTAATACTTGAACTTGCAAGCTTAATCCTCTCACAAAAACCTTCCTTTTCTTACAGCTATGGGTGTTACAGAGAACCTTTGCTTCCTCTGTTAGTGGCAGAAACCTAACTCAAACTAGGCAAAGCATAGATCCTGTTAAAATACAGATTCTGATTCAGAAGCCCTGAGGCAGGGCCTGAGGTCCTATATATCTAGCAAATTCTTAGGTGATGTCATAGACCACACTTTAAGTAGCAAAGCACTAACCTTCTTTCTATGTATTGCCCACATATGTTTAATGTGGTAGATGCTCTAAAGCTTAGGACTCACCAACAGGAATGAATGCAATCTCACATGCTTGTCTGAGTATGATGCCTTCTCAGGACCAGCTGTGTCCCCGTCACAACACTGAAATAGCAGAGGTGTTGCACGTCAAGATCGAGACATATTGGCAGAACTCTGTGATAAAAACACTTTACAATTTCATAGCACCTTTCATTCCAAAGTGTTTCAGAAGCTATATACATTCAGCACCACAGAAAGATGATAGAGGCAGCAGACTCCATGGGGTGAAGGAGGTGTCGAGGGATGGAGTGGGGGTGGAGGAATAAGTAAGCCAAGGACAGTGGGACATTTCTCTATTAAAGGCAACACAACACCAAAAAATTTTCAATGGAAAAAAAAATCTTTAAGGTTCATGTTCAAAGAATGATAATGATAATAGGCTAATGTTCAGAATCATTTTTATAAGATCATCTTCTTTCAATAAATTGCTTATTCATATGTTTTTTCTGTGAGCCCAGAGAAAAAGAAAAGAAAATCACAAATGAGCTAAACAAACAAGATTATTAAAGATATCCGGAAATCTACAAGGTCTGAATCCAATAACTACAGCTTATATAGACTATCTCAGACTTCTTAATTAAACAATCAAGTCCTAAAATCTTAGAAGACAGCTTTCCATAACATAGTCCGTGGTATGGGAAGTAGCTTTTTGTTTGCAGAGCATTTAGTAGAAGAAATGACTTTTCTAAGTATTACAAAATGCAAACATCTAACTTAAACTTAATATACCTGATGACAATGTGGGTAGTTTATATATGTTCTGGAGGGGGGAAAAAAAGTCATTAGATGACAGAACTTGAAAATGGAAACTTTTTAATGACTCCTAGAGAGTCTGCCCTTACAAGAAATCCATTTTCTAGCTGCTGTTTCCCATTTGTTACCAGGGACTCTTGGGGGGCTTCCAGTGACTTGGAAAGAGTTCTATTTTCACTTCTGCTGGCTCTTCACTTCTGTGACTACAACCAGATGATAAATGAGGACCCACAAGCTCCCACAAGACAGTTTGAAAGAGTCTGTTCTCCAGGCAGTATGTGGCTACCTGCCAGGGAAGCACATACCAAATTAAAAGGGCGAAGAGAGAAATCCTTTGCTATTTCATATTTCCTGGGGTTTCCAATGAACTCATTGCATTAGTCTTCGTTGTGAAATGTTTCAGTAAATGCGTTTATTTATGAACATTCACAAAAACCTCAAGATAACAAGGAAAAAGAGACCAGGGTTTCTTAGACCAGAAATCCATCTTTCCACTCTTTTTTATTCACTATCCTCCTGTCTTTTCTCCTCCCAATTTCACTTGAGACAAGGTGGTGAAACCTTCCTCCAGCCAGCAGATAACAGTGGTCACTCCATCAGGAGGCAGTAGTCTTGAATCCCAGAGTTATTGTTTTGTCAGAGAAAAAAATCATGCTACTCTTATGCCACAAAGGTATTTTCTTTAGGAAAAATCATTAAAATGACCTGTTACTCTTGTGTCCTCACACTGTAATTCTGGGCCACAGGAAAAGTTCTGCTCAAAGTCCTATTTTTATAAATGATGAAAGTAACTGATGCATCTGGTTATCTCTCAGAATTTTGTCAGTTTCACAACTAGAAATGGTGCTGCCAGGCTCACTCCAAAGGAAGCTGGTGGTGAAGTGTAGCCTTCAGATAAGGATTTACACTGAGTCCAGCTCCAGAAACTGCACAAAAGATTATAGATATGAGACAGGCAAAGAGAAAGGTGCAGTCATAAAATTAGTTATTGCAATCTTGCAGATAAATGATTATGTTCCATTTTGGTTTGCTATACATTTGACAATAACGCAGAAACAAAACTGAATATACACCTTGTGAATTATAATAATCTAAATTGCCAGCTTGGAATAACAATATAAAAAGAAAGGAAAGTTACCAGTTAAATGGCATATTTTAAGCAATGTAGTCTTTGGAATTATATCCTTATTTGACTCATCATTTGACTTAGTGATAGTCCATTTGTTCCTCAAAGATTTAAGTTGCCTAAACGTTTAATTAATGTCAACTACATAAATATCAATTGAAGGCTTACTCCATTCAGGCACAGTTCTAGGAATTGGGGATTCTTAGTAATCAAGACAAGTATGGTTTTGCCTCTCAAAGTTTACTGTCTAACATTTCAGTCTGGTTGGGCATGAAGAATGTAATTGTCCTAGCATGAACTACTGAAACTAGAACAGTACTATTGAGACCTTTATAATCCTTACATCATCCACTACTTTTTGAACACATATTTATTGAGGGTAAGTGTTTATCTTTAACACAAAATTTACCATACTGATCTGTACAATCTATAAAATCTAACAAGTTCTCTTCTGCTGTCTGAGTCCATTCTCATTAGAGACACTTTAACATGGATAATATAACATTTTCAGAGCTCAGATGAACAGTTTAGTGTAACTGAATTTAACTCCAAAAACACCTATTGATTGTTTCTGAAGTATAAAACATATTGTATGTCCACCCCGCCCCTCAAGGAGCACAAAACCAATTAAGACACGGTACCCACTCTTAGGTTGTTTTGGTGGCATTCAGGAAATATTTACATGAAGAACAGGAATAGAAAGTAGAATGAGATGGACACTGTAACATAGGTTTAAACTTATGCTCAAGGTGTATGTGGTATCAAAAGGTTAACTTTAGCTAAGACAAGGGGAGAAGATCTCTACGGAAGCTGTAACTGCAAGAATGCCATGAAGAATGAATTAATCTCATCAAGCAGATTGGGTGAGGGCAGAAGAGTACAACGGTTAAGAATTGGCAACACAATATGATGGTCAGCATTCTGGCATTCTTTCTTACTAGTTGTATGACTTGGTCTAGTTTCTCATTTGTGAACAAGGATAACATAAGAGTACATAATAAGGATGCTATAAATTTTAAATATGATGGTACATGGAAAGTACTTTACACAGTGCCTGTTACCTAGTGCTCAAAAAAATATTAGTTTCTATTATTATTAGAGAGTAAGAGTACAGGAAGAGAAGCAGTGAAGTATAGATTATGTTTAAGGAATAGCTGAAGAGGCATATGCAGAGCCTATTGAAAAAGGGACCTTGAGAGATAGATTATTTTTTTTAACGATTTTATTTATTTATTTGACAGAGAGAGACAGCAAGAGAGGGAACACAAGCAGGGGGAGGGGGAGAGGGAGAAGCAGGCTTCCCGCTGAGCAGGGAGCCCAATAAGGGGCTCAATCCCAGGACCCTGGGATCATGACCTGAGCCGAAGGCAGATGCTTAACGACTGAGCCACCTAGGCACCCCTTGAGAGATAGATTATTGAGGGCCTCAAAATACAAGAAAAGTAAATGGCCTTTATTATATAAGTAATAAAAAACCACCCAAGGGTTTGGTATAAGGGAGTAAGTGACATAACCAAACCATAATTAAATTGTATTTCACTCTTACCAATTTTAAGATATTTCAAAAGTCTTTTTAAAATGAATACTTGTACAACGATCAGGATTTTGAGATAATAATAACTACTGTTCACCAAGCACTTAATATACACAAGCATTGTGCTCAGTACTCTGCATATTTTTTATTTAATCTTTACCCAAAAAAAATCAATAAATCATGTATAATCAGATAAATATAACAGAAGAGAAAACTAAAGGTCAAAGAGGTTAAAAAAAAAAAAAAGACCAAGGTCACACAGCTTAACGAAAAGTGAGTATTATGGAACGATAAGTCCTTCAACAAACTTAATAGCATGGTTCTGGTTTGTTCTATCCCAATATAGATCACACTCCATTGTATTTGACTGCTTAATTGTCTGCTATCCCCACTAGAGTGAAAGTTCCTTGAATTGAGAATTGTACTTCAGTCACTATTGTGATCTAGGCAGTTAACAACCATGTTGTGAATAAATAAATAAATGGATAAATGTAATTTTATGACAGAATTTTTCTTAAGTGGCATATTTATAAGCTTCATTTGACTTACTACAAGCCAGTTAGAACTGTTTCTAGAATATATGTACAGAGTTTATATTTTCAATTTTTTAAACTTTATAACCCAGAATAGTTTTAGGAATTTTTCTGGTTTGATTAATGTATTAGACCCTTTAAAATATAAACAAAATACTTTCAGTATTTGATTAATGCACCTTGTATTTGTGCCATCAACAAGTTCATGGTTTTTTGTTAAATAACTTACATTATTCTAGACAAGGGAAGCTTCAATTTTCTATTTTTTGAGTAATCTTTTCCATGAAGAGGAAAAAAGTTATTTCTTAAAACTAGACTACATTTAGTGTCCTCTAGAGTCAATTTAACCCAAATTCAGCCCAGTCAAAAAAGAAAAAGTGCATGACAAAGATAGAAATATGAAACACAATAACTCTAAAAATGGGCAATCAATAAGATTAAAAAGAATACAAACACTTCAGATCGTTTAAGTATGGATTTTGTCTGGCTGACTGATGTTGATTCTCTGGCTCCAAACAGAAGTTATACTGTCATTTGTTCAATACATTGAAACCGATATTATTTGTTAAACATTACAATGGATAATCTTAAATGGCTTGCAATTTAAAAGAGGAAAGCCCATAAAACAATTTGATTTTTCCAGAAGATTTATAATCCAAATAGCTTTTTCTCTTTGGTTCAACACACAAAATGTGAGGCTTATGATGATTCATAAAAGCTAAAGTGTAGCTAGAAAAATCAAGTTCTAGGATTTTTAAATTACCAAGAATAATCCAGACAGAAAAAATGTAAATGTATCTAGATTGGGTGATTACCAAAAATTTTAATTTCTGTTTTAGGATTTCTTTATCTTTCATGTTTTCTACAGTTGTAATAAAGAATCTGATTCCATTTATGATGTTTGATTGTTGACAGCTCTTAAGGCCCATCACCACCCTTCCTTTTCTGCCCCTCAAGCTGATAAGAAACACCAGATGCTGCCCTCTTTGGTGCCAGTGGGAAATTCAAACCACATCATCCCTGGGCCATGCACAGGAACCCACACCCTAGACCCATCCCCTAACTACAGTAAAAGCTAAGCCAGTCTCCTTTCCCTACTCCTTCACACTATCTCTGGACCTGCTTGGGAGCCAACCCTACACTTGACAGAAAGCTCATTTGCAAGTAATAAATCTTTTCATACCCACTTGGTGCATGCGTGGTATCATCAGTCTCAACATCAGAATCAAATTTGGGGTTAGAGTTCATTCACTTCTACAGAGTGGGTGACAAGTGTCAATGTATATTATTTTCATAATTTAAAAAGCACATAAAAATGAACAACGTTTAGGGGTGCCTGGCTGGCTCAGTTGAAAGAGCATCTGACTGTTGATCTCAGGGTTTTGATTCGAGCCCCATATGGAGTGTAGAGATTACTTAAATAAATAAAACTTTAAAAAATGAACAAGGTTTAAGGGTATTGATGAACCTTATCAGCTTACACCATGTCTCTCATGCACACACACATCCGTGACCACACAGACACATACACACACATAGCAAGATAAAATATATGTCACTTTTCAATGCATATTTCCCCGATATTTTGCAAAAATAATTTTACATTAGATCATGGAAGAAATTAAACTACTGTTTTCGAATAACCTGTGGAAATATTATATGGTATGAATAACTGACAAAATGGACAGTGAGGAAATTTTTATCAGAGTATATTGTGAAAATAAAAGTATTACAAGTAAACATTTACCAAGTGCTATTGTGAACTAGGCTCAGTTATAAAATCTTTATATGTATTTACTACTTTAGCCCTCACAACAACCCTGTGCAGTAGATATTTCAAGATCCCATTTTACAGATGGGGAAACTAAAGCCCAAGGAGATTAAGTAACTTGCTTAAGATCACAAAACTAGTAAATGGGAGAGTTGAGATTTGAAAAACCAGAAAACATGCTTCCACAATTACATACCATAAAATAGCTCCTAAACCATCTTCTCTCTAAAACTTAATAAAACTGATTACTAGGGGATGGTTCAAGATGATGGTATAGGAAGATAGTGAACTCACCTCTTCCCACAGATACACTAAATCTACAGTTACATATAGGATAAATTCCCCTTGGGGGCACCTGGGTGGCTCGGTCGTTAAGCATCTGTCTTCAGCTCAGGTCATGATCCCTGGGTCCTGGGATGGAGCCCCACATCAGGCTCCCTGCTCTGCAGGAAGCCTGCTTCTCCCTCCCCCACTCCCTCTGCTTGTGTTTCCTCTCTCACTCTCGCTCTCTCTGTCAAATAAATCAATAAATAAATCCTAAAAAAAAAAGAATAAATTCCCTTTGAAAAAGATCTGAAAACTAGCTGAACACATCCTTCACAACAAATAGTAAAATCAAGATGGTTAGGAGAGACAGAGATGTAGTCTTGCCAAAAACCCCACCCCCAGCACAGCATCCCTCAATCAGGAAGGATCTTACAAACTGGAGCTTCTCTCTGAGGAGTGAGGGGTTTGTGCCCCATAGGCACTCCAACCCAGGACCTATAATGGAGAAATGAGACCCTAAAACATCTGGCTTTGAAAACCAATGGGGCTCACATCCAGGAGACCTAAAGGACAGTAGGGAACTGAGAAACTTCTCTTAAAGGGCTTGAGTACAGACTCAGTCACCCCAGGGACCAGTGCAAAATGAGCAGTTTGAAAAGCACCTAGACTATATGTGAAGATGATTCATTTGGTAATCTTACAGCATCTGCCAGAGGGGAAAGGGCCTATTTGGGACACTCTCCAGAGCTGGAGACACTGGCAGGCACCATTTTTGTGCTCTCCCTCTACCATGATAATTTTGATGGATGTGCCCAGACCAAGTGCTCTTCCACTGCCTCACTAAAGAAAATACGTGCATCTTAGCCCTGCATTTTCCTAACTCCCTGTGAAAGCAGGCAGGCCCCAGTGCTGCACTCTTCAGCTGCCTTGCTAAAGCCAGGGAGCATGTGCAGTCGAAAGTAAGAGATACCCCTTGATCACTTGGCTCTGGTGGCCAGGGAGAGGCTTGCATTCCTGGGTCCCACAGGACTATAACAATCAGAGAGACCACTTTTAGCAGACTAGCACCCCAGGGCACCACACAGACAACAAACTGAAACACACCCCCAGACTTTTTGTGAAAAAGGCATATTTACTTGGACTGGATCTTCAGCCTGAGGGGCAGACTTCAGGTTTGTCACATATCTATAGGCTACAAAAGTGCTCTCATGGAATGTAGGTGGAGGGACACCATCTTTGTGCTTTCCCTAGACCTCATTACAACTCACTGGTGTCTCCCAGAAAGGAGTTTATACACTTGTCTGAAGCTCCAACTTTTGCAACTGTCTCCCAAGAGACATCTCTAGATTGGTCTGATCTGGAGGTTGGCAGAGTTTGATTGTGGTACCAATGAACTGTATATATTTGTATACTTTAAAAGTTTCTGCCTGAGGGTCTGGCTTCCAATTAGTCTGAAACTAGGTGTTGACTGAGAGTCCTCTCTTTGGAACACTGACAGGTCTTGGCACACCCTCAACAACTAGGAACTATTAAGAATAAATCAGGCTGCTTAGACAATTACAAGGGTTTAAGAGACAACCAAGAGCTAGGGCAAGGTTGAAAGATAAGTTCCATCTCCTACACAAGGCCATTTCTTAAAGACTGGAAGAGATAGCTGTTTCCTAGTACATAGAAACAAACAGAGTCAAGCAAAATTAGGAAACAGAGGAATATGTTCTAAGCAAAGCAACAAGATAAAACTATAGGGAAAAGCCTTAATGAAACAGAGATAAATACTTTATCTGATAAAGAATTCAAAGTAATGGTCATAAAGATGCTCATGGAATTTGGGAGAAGAATAGATAAACACAATGAGAACTTCAGCAAAGAGACAGAAAAATATAAGAAAATACCAAACAGAAGTCACAGAGCTGTCTTCAGTTCTTAATAGTGAACTGAAAAATACACTACCAGGGTTCAACGTCAGACTAGATGAAGCAGAAGAAAGGATCAGTGATCTATAAGAGAGGACAGTGGAACTCACACAAACAGAACAACAGAAAAAAAATATTTTAAGTGTGAAGACGCCTTATGTGACCTATGGAAAAATATCAAGCAAAATAACATTTGCATTATAGGGGTCCCAGAAGGAGAAGTGAGAGAGAAAACTTATTTGAAGAAATAATGGCTGAAAATTTCCCTAACCTGGGAAAGGAAAAGACATCCAGATCCAGGAAACCCAGAGAATTCCAAATAAAATGAACCCCAAAAGATCCATACCATGACACATTATAATTAAAATGTCAAAAGTTGAAGATAGAGAAAAAATCTTAAAAGCAGCAAGAGAAAAGCAATTTTTTACATACAAAGTAATCTCCACAAGACTGAGCGGAAATTTCAGCAGAAACTGCAGGCCAGAAGGGAATGAAATTATATATTCAAAGTGCTGAAAGGGAAAAACTTCTAACCAAGAATATTTTACCCAAAAAAGGCTATCATTCAGAATTGAAGGATAGATAGGGTTTCCCAAACAAACAAAAGATAAAGGAATTCATCACTACTAATCCAGCCTTAAAAAAAAAAAAAAAAAAAAGTTAAAAGGACATCTTAAGCTGAAAAGAACATTAATTAATAGCAAGAAAATATATGAAAGTATAAATCTCATTGGTAAAAGTAAATATATATCAAAGGTAGTGAATTAATCAGTTATGAGGCTAGTATAAAGGTTAAAAAATAAAATAGGTAAAAATAACTATAATTACTATAATCGGTTAAGGAATACACAAAATTTTAGAATGTAAAGTGTGACATCAAAACATAAACCATGGGGGGGAGTAAAAGAGTAAAGTTTTAGAATGTACTCAAACTTAAGTTTCTAGCAACTTAAAATAGACTAGTTAAGCTATTACATGTGAGTTCATGATAACCCACAAAGCAAAAACTAATAGGTGATTAAAAAAGAAGAAGGAGAAGGAGGAGGAGGAGGGGAAGGAGAAGATGAAGGAGGAGAAGGGGGTGGAGGAGGGGTAGGAAGAAGAGGACGGAGGAGGAGGGGATGATGGGGGGGAAAAGGAGCAGGAGAAGGAAGGAATCTAAGCATAACACTAAAGAAAGTCATCAAACCATAACAGAAAAGAGCAAAATAAGAACAAAGGATCAGAGAGAAACTACAAAATAGTCAGAAAACAATTAACAAAATGGCAATAAGTACATACCTATCAATAATTACTTTAAATGTAAATGGACTAAATTCTCCAATCAAAAGACATAGACCAGCTGAATGGATAAAAAGCAAAAAAATGACAACAATAACAACAAAAGCCAAGACCATCTATATGTTGCCTACAAGAGACTCACTTCCAATGTAAAGACACACACAAACTGGAAGCAAAGGGATGGAAAAAGATATTTCACACAAATGGAAATCAAAAGAAAGCTGGGGTAGCTATACTTACATCAAGTAAGATTAGACTTCAAAACAAAGACTGTAATAACAGATAAGAGAGAACATTACATAATGATATGGGGTCAATCCCACAAAAAAATAAACATTTGTAAATATTTATGCATCCAAATAGGAGCACCTAATATATAAAGTAAATATTAACAGATCTAAAGGAAGAAATTGACAGCAATACAAAAATAGCAGAGGACATTAATGTCCCACTTACACCAATGGATAGATTATCCATACAGAAAATCAATAAGGAAACATCAGCCTTAAACAACACATTAGCCCAGATGGACTTAATAGATATACAGAGAACATTTCTCCCAAAAACAGCAGAAGACACATTCTTCTCAAGTGCACATGGAGCATTCTCCAGGATAAATCATACATTAGGCCACAAAACAAGTCTCAATAAATTTAAGAAATTTGATCATATCAAGTGTCCTTTCTGACCACAATGGTATAAAACTAGAAATCAATTACAAGGAGAATACTGAGAAAAATCACAAATATGTGGAGATTAAACAACATGCCACTGAACAATCAATGGATCAATGAAGAAATCAAAAAATACCTTGAAACAAATAAAAATGGAAATATAACTTACTAAAATCTATGGGATGCAGTGAAAGTGGCTTTAAAAGGGAAGCTCATAGTGATACAGGCCTATCTCAAGAAACAAGAAAATTTTCAAACAAATTATTTAACTTCACACCTAAAGGAACTAGAAAAAAAAAAAAAGAACAAATGAAGCCCAAAATTAATAGAATGAAGTAAATAAGAAAGATCAGAGTAAAAATATATAAAACAGAGACTAAAAAGACAATAGAAAAGATCAGTGAAATGTAAAGCTGGTTCTTTGAAAAAAATTTAAAAACGGACAAACACTGTTAGCTAGATTCATCAAGAAAAAATGAGAGAGGGTTCAAACAAATAAAAGCAGAAATGAAAAAGTTACAACTGATACCACAGAAAAACAACGTACTATAAGAGACTACTATGAACAATTATAAACCAACAAATTGGACAACCTAGAAGAAATGTATAAATTCCTAGAAACATACAATCTCCCAAGACTTAATCATGAATAAATAGAAAATCTGAATAGACCACTTACTACTAAGGAGATTAAATCAGTAATCAAAAACTTCCCAACAAACAAAAGTCCAAGACCAGATGGCTTCACTGGCTAATTCTACCAAATATTTAAAGATTTAATATCTAGCTTTCTCAAACTCTTTCAGCACATTGAAGAAGAGAGTATTCTTCTAAATTCATTTTATGAAGCCAGCATTACCCTGATACCAAAATCAGACAAGGACACCACAAAAAAGAAAATTGTAGACCAATATCCCTGATAAGCACAAATAAAAAATCTCAACAAGATATTAACACACTGAATTCAACAATACAGTAAAAGGATCATTTAGTATGATTGAGTGGGATTTATTCCAGGGATGCAAGAATGGTTCTACATCCACAAATCAATCAATGTGATACACCACATTAACAAAATTAAGAAGAAAAATCATATGACCATCTCAATAGATACAGAGAAAGCATTTGACAAAATTCAACATCCATTTACATAAAATCTCTGAACAAAGTGGGTATAGATGAAATGTACCTCAACATAATAAAGGCCATATACAACAAGCCCACAGCTAATGTCATAGTAGGTGGTATGAAGCTGATATATTTTCTAAGATCAGAAACAAGACAAGGATGCTCAATCTTGACACTTTTATTCAACGTGGTATTAGAAGTCTTAGCCAGAGCTATTAGGCAAGAAGAATAAATAAAAGGCATCCAAACTGGGAAAAAAGTACTAAAATTGTCACTATTTTTGCGGACAACATGATTTTATATTTAGAAAACCATAAGAGACTCTTTAACTATAGAGAACAAACTGAGGGTTGCTGGAGGGGAGGTGAGTTGGGGGGATAGGGTAATTGGGGGATGGGCATTAAGGAGGGCACTTGAGAGAGGGCAGAGCAAGATGGCGGAGGAGTAGGAGACCTGGATTTCGTCTGGTCTCAGGAATTCAGCTGGATAGGGATCAAACCATTCTGAACACCTACAAATTCAACAGGAGATCGAAGAAAAGAAGAGCAACAACTCTCTGAACAGAAAAGCGACCACTTTCTGGAAGGTAGGACGTGCAGAGAAGTGAATCCGAGGCGATATGGGGGAGGATAGATGGCGGGGGACGGGCCTCCGTCGGCCGCTACCGGCAAGTGATAGAGCCGTGGAGCACAAAATCAGAACTTTTAGAGTCGGCTCCGCTGAGGGACGTCACTCCAGTGGCTAAGCGGGGGGTGGAACCCTCGTGGGACAGTGTGGTCTCAGGACCCTCAGGGTCACAGAAAGACCGGGGGTGCCTGAGTGCAGCAGAGCTCCCAGGGATCGGAGCAGGGAAGCCAGCTGCAGAGACGGAGCCCAGGCGCGGGCTCTCAGCTCGGGGTTGCCATAAACCGTGATCCACGGCATAGTCGGGCCATTGCTCCTCCAGCAGGGACCCGACAAGCAGCAGAACCGGGGAGACTCACCTTTTTCCCCTGGGAGGAGAGGTGCGGGAGCGCACCGCAGGGATCTGCTGGGTTTGGAGACTCCACACGGGGTTGGGTGCCAGAGATAGAATCGAGCGGTCACAGGCTGGGTGAGCATGGAGTGCGGCCAGAGACCAGGGAGATGGGAGTGACTGATGGCTTTTCTCTGGGGGCTCACTGAAGAGCGGGGCCCCGAGTTCTCGGCTCCTCCGAGGCAGAGACTGGGAGGCCGTCATTGTCACTCTCCGCCTCCAAAGCTGTACGGAAAGCTTGCAGGGAACAAAAGCTCCCGAGGGCAAACCCGGGCAGATTACTTAGTCCGGACCGGGCAAGGGCGGGGCAATTCTGCCTCCGGCAAAGACATTTAGAAACCACGGCAACAGGCCCCTCCCCCAGAAGATCAGCGAGAACAGCCAGCCAAGACCAAGTTTACCGATCAATGAGAATGGCAGAACTCCAGCGCTAGGGGAATACTGCACATAGAATTCATGGCTTTTTTCCCATGATTCTTTAGTCTTTCAAAGTTAATTTTTTTTAACTGTCTTTTTTCTTTTTTTTTTTTGAATTTTTCTTTTTCCCTTTTTCAACCAACATCTTATCAATCCCTTTTTTAAAAAAAAATTTTATTTCTCATTTTTATTTTTCATTTTTATAGTCATATTCTATTCCTTCATAGTAGTTACCTGTATTTTTGGCATATATATATAAGTTGTTCTCTCTTTAAAATTTTGAGATCATTTCTTCTAACAAAAGAAAATATACCCTAAATCTCTATTGTATGGTTTTTTTCTACTCCCCTGCCTGACCAGATTCTCTCCCTTTTTTTTTCTTTTTTTTTTAATCCTCTTCTTTCTTTTTTCAAACAACGTCTTATCAATTCCTTTTATAAAATTTTTTATAATTTCCATCATTACAGTCATATTCCATCCCTTCATCATATCAACCATTATTTTTGTACATATATAAGTTTTTCTTTCTTTAAAATTTTGGGAGGCACTTTCTTCTAAAAGACCAAAATACACCCCAAATCTAGTGTGTGGCACTGATCTATATACCAGCCTGATCATATTTGATCACATTCTGGTTTTTTTTGTTTTGTTCTGTTTTTGTTTGTTTTTATCTTTATCTTTTTCTTTTTTTTTTCCTTATTTTCTTTTTCTTTTTTCTCTCTTTCCCTTTCTTTTCCCACTGCTTCAGGTCTTTTCTGATTTGTTTAGAGTATATTTTCTGGGAACAATGTTACCCTGTTAGCATTTTGTTCTCTCATGAATCTATTCTCCTCTGGGCAAAATGACAAGATGGAAAAAATCACCTCAACAAAAAGAACAAGAGGTAGTACCGACTGCCAGGGACCTACTCAATACGGACATTAGTTCGATATCAGATCTAGAGTTTAGAATCATCACTTTAAAGATACTAGCTGGGCTTGAAAAAAGGATGGAAGTTATTAGAGAAACCCTTTCTGGAGAAGTAAAAGACTAAAATCTAACCAAGTAGAAATCAAAAAGGCTATTAATGAGGTGCAATCAAATATGGGGGTGCTAACTGCTAGGATAAATGAAGCAGAAGAGAGAATCAGTGATATAGAAGACCAAATGATGGAAAATAAAGAAGTTGAGAAAAAGAGAGATAAACAACTACTGGATCACGAGGGCAGAATTCGAGAGATAAGCGATACCATAAGACGAAACAACATTAGAATAATTGGGATCCCAGAAGAAGAAGAAAGAGAGAGAGGGCCAGAAGGTATAATGGAGCAAATTATAGCAGAGAACTTCCCTAATCTGGGGAAGGAAACAGGCATCAAAATCCAGGAAGCACAGAGAATCCCTCTCAAAATCAATAAAAATAGGTCAACACCCCAACATCTAATACTAAAACTTATGAGTCTCAGAGACAAAGAGAAAATCGTGAAAGCAGATCAGTAGAAGAGATATGTAACCTACAATGGTAGAAACATTAGATTGGCAACAGACCTATCCACAGAGACCTGGCAGGCCAGAAAGGACTGGCAGGATATATTCAGAGCACTAAATGAGAAAAATATGCAGCCAAGAATATACTCTATCCAGCTAGGCTGTCATTGAAAATTGAAGGAGAGATAAAAAGCTTCCAGGACAAACAAAAACTAAAGGAATTTGCAAACACGAAACCAGCCCTACAAGAAATCTTGAAAGGGGTCCTCTAAGCAAAGAGAGACCCTAAAAGCAACATAGACCAGAAAGGAACACAGACAATATACAGTAACAGTCACCTTACAGGCAATACAATGGCACTAAATTCCTATCTTTCAATAGTTACCCTGAATGTAAATGGGCTAAATGCCCCAATCAAAAGACACAGGGTATCAGATTGGATTAAAAAACAAGACCCATCAATATGCTGTCTGCAAGAGACTCATTTTAGACCCAAAGACACCCCCAGATTGAAAGTGAGGGGGTGGAAAACCGTTTACCATGCTAATGGACATCAAAAGAAAGCTGGGGTGGCAATCCTTATATCAGACAAATTAGATTTTAAACCAAAGACTGTAATAAGAGATGAGGAAGGACACTATATCCTACTTAAAAGGTCTATCCAACAAGAAGATCTAACAATTGTAAATATCCCTAACATGGGAGCAGTCAATTATATAAGCCAATTAATAACAAAAGCAAAGAAACACATTGACAACAATTCAATAATAGTGGGGGACTTTAACACCCCCCTCACTGAAATGGACAGATCGTCTAAGCAAAAGATCAACAAGGAAATAAAGACTTTAAATGACACACTGGAACAAATGGACTTCACAGACATATTCAGAACATTCCATCCCAAAGCAACAGAATACACATTCTTCTCTAGTACCCATGGAACATTCTCCAGAATAGATCACATCCTAGGTCATAAATCAGGTCTCAACCGGTACCAAAAGATTGGGATCATTCCCTGCCTATTTTCAGACCACAATGCTTTGAAGCTAGAACTCAATCACAAGAGGAAAGTTAGAAAGAACTCAAATACATGGAGGCTAAAGAGCATCCTACTAAGGAATGAATGGGTCAACCAGGAAATTAAAGAAGAATTAAAAAATTCATGGAAACCAATGAAAATGAAAACACAACTATTCAAAATCTTTGGGATGCAGCAAAGACAGTCCTAAGAGGAAAGTATATAGCAATACAAGCCTTTCTCAAGAAACAAGAAAGGTCTCAAGTACACAACCTAACCCTACACCTAAAGGAACTGGAGAAAGAACAGCAAATAAAGCCTAAACCCAGCAGGAGAAGAGAAATCATAAAGATCAGAGCAGAAATCAATGAAATAGAAACTAAAAGAACAGTAGAACAGATCAACGAAACTAGGAGCTGGTTCTTTGAAAGAATTAACAAGATTGATAAACCCCTGGCCAGACTTATCAAAAAGAGAAGAGAAATGACCCAAATCAACAAAATCATGAATGAAAGAGGAGAGATCACAACCAACACCAAAGAAATACAAACAATTATAAGAACATATTATGAGCAACTCTATGCCAGCAAATTAGATAACCTGGAAGAGATGGATGCATTCCTAGAGATGTATCAACTACCAAAACTGAACCAGGAAGAAATAGAAAACCTGAACAGACCTATAACCACTAAGGAAATTGAAGCAGTCATCAAAAATCTCCCAAAAAACAAAAGCCCAGGGCCAGATGGCTTCCCAGGGGAATTCTACCAAACATTTCAAGAAGAATTAATACCTATTCTTCTGAAACTGTTCCAAAAAATAGAAATGGAAGGAAAACTTCCAAACTCATTTTATGAGGCCAGCATTACCTTAATCCCAAAACCAGACAAAGACCCCATCAAAAAGGAGAATTACAGACCAATATCCCTGATGAACATGGATGTAAAAATTCTCACCAAAATACTAGCCAATAGGATCCAACAGTACATTAAAAGGATTATTCACCACGACCAAGTGGGATTTATCCCTGGGCTGCAAGGCTGTTTCAACAACCGCAAATCAATCAACGTGATACAATACATTAACAAAAGAAAGAACAAGAATCATATGATCCTCTCAATAGATGCAGAAAAAGCATTTGACAAAGTACAGCATCCTTTCTTGATCAAAACTCTTCAGAGTATAGGGATAGAGGGTACATACCTCAATATCATAAAAGCCATCTATGAAAAACCTACAGTGACTATCATTCTCAATGGGGAAAAACTGAGAGCTTTCCCCCTAAGGTCAGGAATGTGGCAGGGATGTCCACTATCACCACTGCTATTCAACATAGTATTAGAAGTCCTAGCCACAGCCATCAGACAACAAAAAGAAATCAAAGGCATCCAAATCGGCAAAGAAGAACTCAAAATCTCACTCTTTGCAGATGATATGATACTTTATGTGGAAAACCCCAAAGACTCCACCCCAAAACTGCTAGAACTCATACAGGAATTCAGTAAAGTGGCAGGATATAAAATCAATGCACAGAAGTCAATGGCATTCCTATACACCACCACCAAGACAGAAGAAAGAGAAATTAAGGAGTCAATCCCATTTACAATTGCACCCAAAACCATAAGATACCTAGGAATAAATCTAACCAAAGAAGCAAAGGATCTGTACTCAGAAAACTATAAAATACTCATGAAAGAAATTGAGGAAGACAGAAAGAAATGGAAAAACGTTCCATGCTCATGGATTGGAAGAACAAAGATTGTGAAGATGTCAATGCTACCTAGAGCAATCTACACATTCAATGCAATCCCCAACAAAATACCATCCACTTTTTTCAAAGAAATGGAACAAATCATCCTAAAATTTGTATGGAACCAGAAAAGACCCCGCACAGCCAGAGGAATGTTGAAAAAGAAAAGCAAAGCTGGTAGCATCACAATTCTGAACTTCAAGCACTATTACAAAGCTGTCATCATCAAGACAGTATGGTACTGACACAAAAACAGACACATAGATCAATGGAAGAGAATAGAGAGCCCAGAAATGAACCCTCAACTCTATGGTCAACTCATCTTTGACAAAGCAGGAAAGAATGTCCAATGGAAAAAAGACATTCTCTTCAACAAATGGTGTTGGGAAAATTGGACAGCCACATGCAGAAGAATGCAACTGGACCATTTCCTTACACCACACACAAAAATAGACTCCAAATGGTTGAAAGACCTCAATGTGAGACAGGAGTCCATCAAAATCCTAAAGGAGAACACAGGCAGCAACCTCTTCGGCCTCAGCCGCAGCAACTTCTTCCTAGAAACATCGCCAAAGGCAAGGGAAGCAAGGGCAAAAATGAACTATTGGGACTTCATCAAGATAAAAAGCTTTTGCAAAGCAAAGGAAACAGTCAACAAAACCAAAAGACAACCAACAGAATGGGAGAAGATATTTGCAAATGACATATCAGATAAAGGGCTAGTATCCAAAATCTATAAAGAACTCATCAAACTCAACACCCAAAGAACAACTAATCCAATCAAGAAATGGGCAGAAGACATGAACAGATATTTCTGCAAAGAAGACATCCAAATGGGCAACAGACACATGAAAAAGAGCTCAATATCGCTCAGCATCAGGGAAATCCAAATCCAAACCTCAATGAGATACCACCTCACACCAGTCAGAATGGCTAAAATGAACAAGTCAGGAAATGACAGATGTTGGCGGGGATGCAGAGAAAGGGGAAGCCTCCTACAGTGTTGGTGGGAATGCAAGCTGGTGCAGCCACTCTGGAAAACAGTATGGAGGTTCCTCAAAAGTTGAAAATAGAGCTACCATATGATCCAGCAATTGCACTACTGGGTATTTACCCCAAAGATACAAAAGTAGGGATCTGAAAGGGTACGTGCACCCCAATGTTTATAGCAGCAATGTCCACAATAGCCAAACTGTGGAAAGAGCCAAGATGTCCATCAACAGATGAATGGATAAAGAAGAGGTGGTATATATATATACAATGGAATATTATGCAGCCATCAAAAGGAATGAGATCTTGCCATTGCAATGACGTGGATGGAACTGGAGGGTATTATGCTGAGCGAAATAAGTCAAACAGAGAAAGACATGTATCATATGACCTCACTGATATGAGGAATTCTTTTTTTTTTTTTTTTTTTTTTAAGATTTTATTTTTTTATTTGACAGAGAGAGAGCGAGAGCAGGAACACAAGCAGGGGGAGTGGGAGAGGGAGAAGCAGGCCTCCCGCCAAGCTGGGAGCCCGATGCGGGGCTCGATCCCAGGACTCTGGGATCATGACCTGAGCCAAAGGCAGACGCCCAACGACTGAGCCACCCGGGCGCCCCTGATATGAGGAATTCTTAATCTCAGGAAACAAACTGAGGGTTGCTGGAGTGGGGTTGGGGTGGGAGGGATGGGGTGACTGGGCGATAGACACTGGGGAGGGTATGTGCTCTAGTAAGTGCTGTGAATTGTGCAAGACCGTTGAATCTCAGATCTGTACCTCCGAAACAAATAATGCAATATATGTTAAGAAAAAAAAAAAAAAAAGAAGGAGAAGATAGCAGGAGGGAAAGAATGAAGGGGGGGAAATCGGAGGGGTAGATGAACCACGAGAGATGATGGACTCTGAAAAACAAACTGAGGGTTCTAGAGGGAGGGGGGTGGGAGGATGGGTTAGCCTGGTGATGGGTATTGAGGAAGGCACATTCTGCATGGAGCACTGGCTGTTATGCACAATGAATCATGGAACACTACATCTAAAACTAATGATGTAATGTATGGTGATTAACATAACAATAAAAAAATAATAATAATAAAAAAAAGATGATGATAAAAAAAAAGGAGGGCACTTGATATAATGAGCACTAGGTGTTATATGCAACTGATGAATCACTAAATTCTACCCCTGAAACTAATAATACACTATATGTTAACTAACTTGAATTTAAATAAACTCTAAAAAAAAAAAAAAAGAAAGAAAGAAAACCCTAAAGACTCCACCAAAAAAAAAACTGTTTAAATAAACGAATTCAGTAAAAATTACAGGGTATAAAATCAACATACAAAAATATGTTGCATTTCTATACACTAAGAATGAACTATAAGAAAAAGAAATTAGGAACACAATCCTATTTAAAATTGCATCAAAAACAATAAAATACCTAGGAATAGATTTAACCAAAAGATGAAAGATCTGTCCACCAAAAATTACAAGACACTGATGAAAGATATCAAAGAAAATACATTAAATAGAAAGATATTCTGTGCTCACAAATTGGAAGAGTTAATACCATCAAAATGTCCATATTACTCAAAACAATCTACAGATTCAATGCAATCCTTATCAAAATTCCAATGGCAATTTTCACAGAACTAGAACAAATAATTCTAAAATTTGTGTGGAACTTCAAAAGACCCCACATAGCCAAATCAATCTTGAGAACGAACAATACTTGGGGCATCTGGGTGACTCAGTCATTAAGCATCTGCCTTTGGCTCAGGTCATGATCCCAGGGTCCTGGGATCGAGCCCCACATCGGGCTCCCTGCTCCGCAGGAAGCCTGCTTCTCCCTCTCCCTCTGCTTGTGTTCCCTCTCTTGCTGTGTCTCTCTCTGTCAAATAAATAAATAAAATCTTAAGAAAAAAAAAAAAAAGAACAATACAGGAAGTATAATTCTCCCTGATTTCAAACTATACTACAAAGCTAAAGTATTCAAAACATGTTCTTGGCATAAAAGCAGACACAAAGATAATAGAACAGAATAGCAAAACCAGAAATACATAGTCAATTAATCTAAGACAAAAGGGAAAATACTTACAATGAAAAAAGGACAGTCTCGGGGCGCCTGAGTGGCTCAGTCGGTTAAGCGTCTGCCTTCGGCTCAGGTCATGATCCCGGGGTCCTGGGATCAAGTCCCGCATCAGGCTCCTTGCTCCGCGGGAAGCCTGCTTCTCCCTCTCCCACTCCCCCTGCTTGTGTTCCCTCTCTGACTGTGTCTCTCTCTGTCAAAAAAATAAATTAAAAAAAAAAAAATCTTTAAAAGAAAAAAGGACAGTCTCAAAAAAAAAAAAAAGAAAAAAGACAGTCTCTTTAATAAATGGTGTTGGAAAAGCAGGACAGCCACATGCAAAAGAATGAAGCTAAACTACTGTCTTACACCATACAGAAAAATTAACTCAAAATGGATTAAAGACTTAAACATAAGACCTGAATCATAAACCTCCTAGAAAAGCCATAGTTGAAAATCTTAACATTGGTCTTGGTGATGTTTTCTGGAATTTAATTCTACGAGCAAAGGCAACAAAAGCCAAAATAAATAAGTGGGACTGCATCAAATTAAAAGCCTCTGCACAGCAAAGAAAACCATCAATAAAATGAAAAGGCAACCTATTGAGTGGAGAAGATATTTACAAATCATTATCTGTTAAGGGGTTAATATCCAAAATATATAAAGAACTCATAGAGCTGAATAGCGAAAAGATAAGAACAATCTGATTTTTAAAATGGTCAGAAGGTAGTTCTAATTAAAAAAAAATAGAGGATCTGAATAGACATTTTTCTAAAGAAGACATACAGATGGCAAACAGGCACATGAAAAGATGCTCAGCATCACTAATGGTCTGGGAAATGCAAATCAAAACCACACTGAGCTATTACTTCAGACCTATTGGGATGGCTATAATACAAAAGATAAGAGATAAATGCTGGTGAAGATGTTGAGGAGAGGGATCCATCATGCACTGTTGGTGGGAATGTAAATTGGGTCAGCCACTGTGGAAGACAATATACAGGTTCCTCAAAAAATTAAAAATAAAACTACCATATGATCTAGCAATTCTACTTCTGGGCATTTATTTGGAGAAAATGAAAACATACATTTAAAAAGATTTACACATCCCTATGTTCAGTGCAGTATTACTCAGAAGAGTCAAGATACAGAAACAACCTAAATGGCCATCAATGGATGAATGGATAAAGAAGATGTAATACATATGTACAATGGGATACAACTCAACCATAAAAAAGAATGAAATCTTGACATTTGCAACAACATGGATGGACCAAGAGGGTATTATGCTAAGTGAAATAAGTCAGACAGAAAAAGGCAAATATTCTATGATCTCACTCATATGTGGACTCTAAAAAACAAAACAAAGCAAACTCATGGATATGGACAATAGAGTGGTGGTTACCAGAGGGTAGGAGGAGTGGGTAAAATGGGTGAGGGGAGTAAGGAGGTACAAACTTCCAGTTGTGAGAAGAATAGGTTATGGGATATGGTGTGCAACAGAGTTACTATAGTCAATGATATTGTGACGCATATTTGAAGGTTACTGGGAGAGTGGATCTTAAAAGCTCCCATCATGGGGTGTACCTGGCTGGCTCAGTGGGTGGAGCATGAGACTCTTGATCTCAGGGTTGTAAGTTTGAGCCCCACGTTGGGTGTAGAGATTACTTAAAATTAAATCTTAAAAAGAAAAACCTAAACAATGGGACACCTGGGTGGCTCAGTCAGTTAAGCGTCTGCCTTCAGCTTAGGTCATGATCCCAGGGTCCCCCTTGGGATCCTGCTCCCCACTGCTTGTGCTTTCTCCCTCTTTCTCTCTCTCTCTCTGACAAATAAATAAATAAAATCTTAAAAAAATAAACAAAATAAAATAAAATAAATTTTTAAAGTTCTCATAATAAAAAAAATTGTAACTTTTTATGGTGACAAATGATGACTAGACTTGTTATGGTGATCATTTTGCAATGTATAAAGTGTTAAATAATTACATTGTCCACCTATAACATAATGAATGTCAATTATACCTCAATAAAAGATTTAATAATTCCATTTTTATCACAATTATACTTTATACATGATTTATCTATTCCCTTTATATAAACATTTGTTTTCAGCATTTTTCCAGTGATCAATCCCTAAACTAAATACAAGCTCCAGAATGGCAGTTATCATGGGTTAAATTTATAGAGCATCCATTCACATTTTTCCTTTTCCTAATAACGGCCCAATTTTCCTTCAGGCATTCATCTCTTCCCCCATACAACCCAAACAAATAAAGGGGCAATTACCACATCATGAGCTCCAGGAGTAAACCTGATTGGTTTAAATCACCTCTGCCAAGATGTAATCAGTGAGGGAGACAAACCATAAGAGACTCTTAATCATAAAAAACAAACTGAGGGTTGCTGGAGGGGAGAAGGGTGGGGGCTGGGGGGATGGGGAAATTAGATGATGGACATTAAGGAGGGCATGTGATGTAATGATCACTGGGTATTATATGACTAATGAATCACTGAACTCTACCTCTGAACCTAATAATATGTTAATTAATTGCATTTAAATTAAAAAATAAATAACAGCGTAGGGCGACATACATACATACATACATAAACGCATACATCACCTCTGCCACAGTGAATTGGGTCGGGAATACAGACATAAACCAATTAGCATGGGTCATTGACATGGCCACAAGAATTAGTTCAGGAATGGACATGTTATCTAATTTAGATCAATGAAATGCAAAGAAATATTTATATAGAACTCCTGAGAAAAAATTTTTCTCTCTTAATAAAAAAAAAAAAAACCCCGCCAGTAAATAAGTTCTCATTTCCTCCAAAAGTGATGAAACAGAACTATAAAGCTTAAAATAACTGCAGTCATTTTACCTCCATGAAGGAAGCCAGCCTGAAGATGAAGCCAATACACATAGGAGGGTACAGCTGAGCAAACTGGAGAAGCAGCCAGAACTACTGGATTAAGCCAGCCTGAAGCTGGCCTCCTCTGAATTTTTGAGCATGGGAGCTAATAATATTTATGTTTGTTTAAGCTAGTTTAATTTTGTTTTCTGTTACTTGCAGTCCTAACTCATATATGTAAAGTCAGACTCCCTCTAGTGATTTTATACTACTCTATCCTTTCAACAAACATCTGTACAAAACACCCTCTTGGTACCAGTATAACATTCCTTATTCATGTGAAGTGGGACATTAATAAATTTTCTCTAAGACTTGAGGTTGTAGGTCTGTATTTTTCATTTCCAGAAATGTTGTTAACTCCTTTACTTCACTATTTCTCATCACAGCTACTCCCAGGCTTTTTTATAGTTTGTTCCTGGCTACAATCTCATAAGAGAGATCAGTAGGAGGAAGCTCAAAAGAGCCTCAAGATTGTTTTCAGTGTTTTATTCCTCATACTCCCTGAGTCATCCTTCACATAGGACTCTGATGCAATGACTGAGGGTCACATGGGAAGTCACTGAAGGATGAAGTAACACTGGTCAAATTGAGCACTTACGGCAGTGAATTCTCACACGTTAAAAAATAGGGAGCGTAGGGCTGCCTGAGTGGCTCAGCCGGTTAAACGTCCAACTCTTGATTTCGGCTCAGGTGATGATATCAGGGTCGTGAGATCAAGCCCCAAGCTGGGCTCCCACTGGGCGTGGAGCCTGCTTAAGATTTTCTCTCTCCCTCTCTCTCTGCCCCTCCCCCCCCTCACTCTCTCTTTCTCTCTCTCTCTCTAAAAAAAAAAAAAAAATTAAGCAAAAAAAAGTAGCGAGTATGGAATAATTGGTCAATGGTTGAGGTCTAAGCACTTCAAGAAATATACAGTTGCGCAGTTTTTTTAAATTATGATTCTAGAGACTATGGTAAAACATGAAGGACCAACTTAGTTATAATACTAAGTAAAGAAAAAAGATACAAAATTGTATACACAATATTTATTGTTATGTAAGAGTCACAAACAAAAGAGACAAAACAAAACATAACTTTTAAAACTTTGAAGCACATTAAAAGTAAACAAAACAAACACCAAAAATACGCTAACAGTGGTTATCCTGGGGACTCTAGAATTTTTTCTTATTTTTTTCTTTCATGTTTTTTAATGAGCTTAGATGACTCAGTGAAGGAAATTTTTAATGTTTTAACATAGGAATGCTAGCGTCATTTTCACTAGCCACATTTTTTAATTGGAAGACTTGTTTGAGATGTACAAAGATAAGAAAGTTAAGAAGGGGACATTCATCATTGCAGAACTTGAGGGTCTCAATGTCCACTTTCCCAAAGAAGTTTTCTAGGCCAAAGGAGATGTACAGTATCCAAAATAAGACCTCAGGTGCTAAGAAACAAAACACCACCAGTCAGGTCTTCTGGGTCATTTGGCAATCTCTCAGCCTCCTCCAAAGAGTAGTATCATGCAAGAAATAATATAGCTGATAAAGGGACAAAAAAGGAAAGGACAGAGTTGTGAATCAGTCCAACTTCGTCAGACTATGCAAAGGGGAGAAGGAAGAGGCAAGGAATTAGATATCACCAGGCTGTAAATCTGTAAATACCATTATTTCCCAAAAGTGAAGCACAAAGTACAGGGGAGAAGCAAAGGGGAGACAGAGGAAAATGAAGTGGAAGGAGATGGAACTGGGGAGACAGATGCCAGAGATATGTATATAAAAGAACAAACGATAAACCAGAATTGTGGAGAGAGATAAAGGAGTTAAGAGAAAGGACAGAAAGAAAGTGAACAGGCAACCAAACAAGAAAGGATATTCCCAGTGGTGTCAGAACCAATGATGGAAACCTTAGTGAGGCCCTGGGAAGGGAAGGTGGAGGTGAATGACAAATGCGCAGCATCAAAATAAATCATTCTTTCTAGATCTTCTGCAGGAACAAATTTTCCAGAGATTTAGATTTGGTGAACAGACCAACCTGGATCACAGTGAGGAACTTACAGAGGATTTGAGATGTCAAACACACAGAAGCCACGGTTTTCCTGTAATGTTGAAAATAACACCATGCATGGCCTTTTAGTATCAGGATCATTTCAAATAACTGCAGTTCAGAGAGACTTCCTTAAAAACCGAAGACAATATGTTAGTTTTTCTTTAGTTGTAAGATACAGCACCAATCATTCATATTCGATTTATATAGCCTTGTTAGTTTTCCTCACACTTGAAAACTATGTATTGTGTCCATGTATGTTTTGTATTATTTAACATCCTTACACTTAGTATTTGAAATCAACTCATTATTTATTATTACATGAGAGAATTGTCTGACTGAAAGAAAACACATTTGAAAATAATCTATATTTTCTGATTTTTAAAATTAAAATTCTTAAAGCACAAACTCTTAACTGGGAGTGAATTTTGTGCTTGAAGTTGCTTTATTAATTTATTAACCCAGAAAGACAAGCATAGAGATTAAGAGAATAGGCTTAAAGTGAGAGAGGCCTGCCTGGGTCCAGGCTCCACAGTTTATCACATGTTAAGACTGTTTCCTAAGCTCTCTGACCAGGAATCTCCCCATCTATGAGATGATAATCACAGTAACTGTCTCATATGGCTATTGTGAGGATTCAACAAAATAATACATATGAAGTACTTAGCATAGTACCTGGCACATAATATTTAGTAAATTCTGTCACTAGTTCTAAAAGTCACCATACTGATTGTCAATGTCTTTGCTAATGTTATGGCCAATATTATTGTCAGTGAGAGTGGGAATTTTATTAAGACAGGAAACATCGTTTCTTACTTACTTTGTTGTGCACAGTATCTCAAACACGCTGAGGTCCCTGATCTTGCATATATGATTTCCTCTGCCTGGATCCCAGGCCCTGCCTCCTCCATGCTCCCTCTTCCTGCCTAACTCCCACTCATCGCCCCAGTCTTAACTAAAACATGGCCTCCTTCTAGATCTCAGCCTTCTCTCACTCCGAAGGGTGGGGTTGTTACCTAACAATCTTTTCTTTCCCTGTGCTGTTGTGATCCCATTACAATGTAATGCCATGTTTATTTTATTGATCTGTAATCCCCCTTATATCACACACACACACACACACATGCAATTTTAAGCTCCATGAAAACATAAATCTCTTCTTGGCCTTAATTTCTAACCCAAATTTGTATTCCAAGTGTGCCTGGTACATCTTAAGTTCCAATAAATGTTCTTTTAAATAAATAAGGGACACTTAGCAAATGGATGTTAAGAAGTTTTACAAACCCTATGTGCCAGGCTGAATCATAAAATATCTATTAATCAGAAGCATTCCATAATTTCTAAACTCTTAAGTTCAATGACTACTTGCAAAGAGTATCCTAAATAATTTGATAATAAATAAATAAAGTACCTTGACATATTTATGTAGATCTTTGAAGTAGTAAGCTGAAGAAAGCAATTTAAATAATATGCCCTCAAGCAATTTTTTAAAAATTTAGTCCTTTCCTGAGCCCAGCTATTTTAGTAGCTCTTTGAATAGAAGTTACTTTTATTGGAAGAGTGATGGAAAATAGCCATCAGAACTGAATGAAAAATTCATCTAATAAACTTCTATACCTGCTATGTGTTAGGTGCATAGGTAGATCAAAGAAAGAGATGAAACACAGCCCTTCTCCTCAATAAGTTGACAGTTTAAGTGACATAAATAATAGAGAATTTTTTCTATCCATTGACCTCCCCCCACCAAATTCCTCAACTAATGACATTTATTTGTAGTTTATATACAAATAGTTTTGAATCTAAGAAAGGTCACTATTAGCCATAAATATGTACATTTATTTCCTTTGCAAATGATATGTACTGATGTATTTGAGATAAATTAAGTATGCCAGTTTGTATCACAACTTTATGATTAACTTAATCTTTTGAAAATAAACCAATTTCTCCAAGAGCACATGCCCACACATCCATCAAATAGACAAGATGATTTGTATATAGCCTCTAAAATTTTACCCTGCAGCATCTAATTATTTTTCCTTTTGGCAAAAGCTTCTGAACACCTGTTGAAGTCATTACTGTTCAGCCCTTTGGGGACAATAGGAGAGCTCAGCTCCGTCACACACTGCATATTTCTCAAGATCCACCAGGAACTTCATAGACTTGCTGCTGTACAACCTGAGCCATCTAACAGGTGGCTGTCCTGCTTCTACTCCCCACCTTCCCCAAAAATGATATGCTAGATTTCTTTTTTTTTTTATTTCTTTTCTTTACCCTTACGCAAATATCCAAAGTAGTGGAGACATTCTTAGGAGCAGACAGAATTTAACCCAGAAGATTAACTTCATGAACCTATATGGAACTAGAGCTTTGCTTGTGAAATAGGAGATGGATGGGTCTTTTCCTTTCCTCAAAGCTGAGAAAAATGGGGAAGGACTATAAAGATATCAGTCCTTCCATAATATGATAGGTCAATAGAGAAAAAAAAATTCATCTCAAAAAAAGATGGATACTAAATGGGTTACTGAACACTGTGACCATTTCCTTTCGAAAGTTAAGAAAATCTTAATTTATAATTATACATTCTGCCTTTCCCTCACCAAGGCAATGCTTGGAACAGCACTTAGGCTGTACGTGTGTATAAGGAAAGCTTTTGTTTTAATGTGCCAAGGGACTAGAATGTAGTGGTTCCCAGCATCTGGCTGTTATGTATTACCATCCTTCCTTCCTGAAATGCAGTTCATTCTCAGTTGGTGACAAAGTCTCATTTCAAATTCTGAGACTATGGTTCTATTTTCCATAGTACTAAGACCTATTGTGTCCATCAGGATCATGGTAGGAAACAGATTCATTCCAAACCATTCCCATGAAGGGACTCCAATGAAACAAGAATTTACGTAAGTGTTAGGCAGGGTTAAGGTAAGAAGCAGGAATGGTGAGGCACCTAGAGACGTCAGTAGTGGGAAGCCATTACTACCAGTAGTGCTGAAGGAAGGAGGGGAGGCAATAGTGTTCCAGGAGGCCAGGAAGACCTGATACTAAAGAGGAGGGACCACGTGGTAGGAGATGTAGCACAGGAGACATTACAGGAGATAGAGGAAGTAAATATTCTGACCTTTCTCTCTTCTCATTCTCTCACTGATTTCCTATTGGCCAAATCCAACTGGATGTTGGAAATCAGCTACAAGAGAATCTAGGTCCAGGGAATAGCCTCCTGAAAGGTTAGCACAGGGTAAAGAAGGGAAACAAATAGACTTGGACTGAAACAAATATAAAGAAAAAAGGTATAGGCATATCCAAATAGAACTTGTTATCAAGTTAGCAAACTGGTCCCACATCGTTTATCCCCAGTGGTCTAAATAAGAGAACCACTGAGATTTGTCCAGATGAAGACTTTGCAATGCATTTGTGCATTTAAAAAAAAAAAAAATGAAATGAAGGGTCTGACCAAGAGAACTTCTTAAAAAGATTAAAAAGATGCTCTCCAGAAGGGCAGCCTGCCTGGCAGTAACCTTGCTGAGGGACAGAAGCTCATAGGTCAACCCTCTACTACTACTGGCACAGAGCAAGAGAGGGTTCTTAGCTCTGTCCTTGGGAGTGTGGGGGCATAGATCCTAATATCTGACTGCATTTGGAGAAATGAGGACAGGCTTCTGGCTACGGAATATCCATGACAGCTGGGTGAAGACAGAGTAAATTGGTGGGATCATCCTCAGTTTCCATGGACTAGGTTGACACTAAGGAATACATAGGCATAAAACAAGTAGGAAAACATTGCCCAAGATGGCTACTTCTCAGGGCCATGAATACCATAAGATAGAGGCTTTGTGGGTAGACCACAGGATGGAGGTGGGGAGGTAAGAGAGGCAGGCACAGAAGAGGGGTGATCAGTGTCAAGGTCTCTGCAGGGGGAACTAGAAAACACCCAAAAAAGGTGGCCCATAAGGTACCTTCTCTTTCTTCCCCCACCTTGAAGGAATCTGAAGAAGGGAGAGAAGAGGCAGAAGCAAAAAAACTGGAACGACAGCTTACGAGATCCCCCTAGTCTGCTGCTGGCCACTGAGTCACTCAGCAGGGAAAAGAGATAAGCTTTGTTTTAGATGAGGGATTGAGAAAGATTTTCCTTTGGATTGTAGTGGGCCATTTAATACCTAAAAGTAAGACTGGGTGAGACCAAACACCTGAAACTGACTATGCAGAAGACTGCATACCTCAGAAAGATGCAGAAATTGGAAGAACCAGTTCCCTCTAAAGTATAAGATGAAGATTGGGGCTGAAAACAGGCAGCTGTATTGAAAGTCTCTATAAAAAGCAGTCTAACCCCAGATGCCCTTCATACTTCCTATCCCAGTCACGTGACTATTCCTCCCCAATCCCAGCAGAAGACTAGCATAATAGTGCTCCCTGGAACCAATGAATCAGAGAGGTTTTTAGGTTCACACAACCGATAGTGGGAGCAAGGCATCATAATGAAAAGATGGAGTTATGATAGTTGACCTACCTAACACTGGAAAATCTTAGCCCTTTTGCCCACCTGGGACCTAGCTTTCACACCTCCCAGCAGGAGACTAAGATTCTTGTAAATGACACTTACCGGTCTAAAAGAGAAGACCTTGGTGTTAGCAAATTGGATGGCAGGTGTCAAGGGAGGAAGGAAGGCCCACTTACCACTGAATATCTTTTTATTGTTGAACAGTTTACCATGCACATGTGTTACTTATTAAAAACAATAAATACACATTTTAAACATAAACATTTAAATATATGAAAATTTAAACTGACAAATGCCTCAAAGAAACATAAAAAGATAGAGTTTGTGAAACAGAAAAGAGATGCTACAACAAAAGATTCTAATATGAAAAAGAAAATATTGGAGATGAAAACATGATCATATGATCACAAAAATAAAATGTCATAGGATACAAGTTTACATAGAGAAAAGGCAAGTTACATTAAAATGCTTGGGAATCAAAGTATCATCTTCTCAGGAATAAGATAGTTTCCATCTCTGGCTGGAGTGCCTTAATTGTGTCTCAAATTGGATACATTCTGGAATATTTAATTTTAACATAATATATGACAGACTTTGGCCCTTCCTTACACATGGAAAGGGCCAGACACCTATTGACTTAACACTTGTACAGAAAATTGAATGCAAAAATCAATGAAGTCTCCACAGCTCTTTTACAAAATATAACTTGGTGATAAAGGGCTTTTAATGTGTTTCCAAAGGTGGAAGCAACTGGGAAGGGCCAGTGTCAAGGTAATCAGAGGCAGAGAAGCAGTTAATCACAACTACAGGAGTGAAACAGTCACTCTTTCCAATGCCTAATTGGAGGGGGTAGAAAAACAACATAAAGATTCCTATTCTTTTGCTACTTATCAGAAATGCCCTAAATCCACACACTTATGGTCAATTAATTTATGAAAAAGGAGCCAAGAATATACAATTGGGAAAGAAGAGTCTCTTTAATAAATGGTGTTGGAAAAACCAGGCAGCCACACGTAAAAGGATTAAACTGAACCACTCTGTTCCACCATATACAAAAATTAACTCAAAATGGATTAAAGACTTGAATGTAAGACCTGAAACCATAAAAAACTGTACAAGAAAACATAAATGGTAAGCTCCCTGACATCAGCCTTGGCAATATTTTTTTTTAGATTTGACACCAAAAGCAAAAATAAACAAGTGGGACTATATCAAACTAAAAATCTTCTGCACAGCAAAGGAAACAACAAAATGAACGGCTACCTACCAAATGGGAGAAAATATTTGCAAATTATATATCTGATAAGGGATTAATATCCAAAATATATAAAGAACACATACAAATGAATAGTAAAAAAAAAAAAATCAATTAAAAAATAGGTACAGGACCTGAATAGACATTTTTCCAAAGAAAACATACAAAGGGCCAACAGAAATATGAAAAAGTGTTCAACATCACTAATTATCAGAGAAATGCAAATCAAAACTACAGTAAGATATCACCTCACACCTGTTAGAAAGGCTATTATCAAAAAGATAAGAAATAACAAATGTTGGTGAGGCTGTGGAGAAAAGGGCACTGTCACACATTGTTGGTGGGAATGTAAATTGATGCAGCCACTACGGAAAACAGTATGAAGTTTCCACAAAAAATTAAAAATAGAACTGCCATACGATCTTGCAATTCCAATTAAGGGCATTTATCAGAAGAAAACAAAAACACCCTCTCAAAAAGATATACACACCCCCATGTTCATTGCAGCATGATTTACAATAGCCAATATATGGAAGCAAATAAAGTATCCGTTGATGGATGAATGGATAAAGAAAACATGGTATATACATATACAATGAAATATTATTCAGCCATAAAAAAAGAGTGAAATCTTGCCATTTGCAACAACATGGATGCACCTAGAGAACATTATGCTAAGCTGAACAGAGAAAAATACTGTATGATCTTACTTATATGTGGAATCTAAAACAAAAAGAAAAACTGAGCTCATAGACACAGAACAGATTGGTGGTTGCTAGAAGTGGGGGTGGGGAATGGGTGAAATGGGTGAGGAGGGTCAAAAGGTACAAACTCCCAGTTATAAAATAGTCATGGGGATGTAATGTACAGCATGGTGACAATAATTAATAACACTGTATTGTATATTTGAAAGTTACCAAGAGTAAATTTTAAAAGTTCTTATCACAAGAAAAAAACTATTTTGTAACTATGGATGGTGACAGGGGAGAAATTATAGTTCCTTTCTCCAGAGCCCAACAGTTAAGCCAAATAGTGCAGTTGCCAATGGCAAACTCAGCAAGCTCACAAATAAGCCTCAATGAGGATGGTATATCATAAGGAATGTTCATACCCTGTTTGATAAACTAGGAAGGAACACGTTCATCCTCTGAATTAAACAAATGCTTATATTCTAGCAGTAAAATGTCTACATAGAAATACGTCATCAGTGAAAAATGTTTACATGCAGAGATTTTTACCCAAAGAGAATGTACATCAGGCCCAAGCATAGTTCATCTGGTATGTACAAGTGCTGCAGGGAAAACTAGAACACCTGCATGAACATTTGATTACTTAACCAGAACTTTTGTCTAGTCTGTCAAATCCCTCTGTTAGAAATCTCTCCTTCTGACACAATAACAAGAGAACCAGTTTTTCAAATGGATGTTCTTTTACTCCAAAGAGCAAGCCAAGACTCATACTCTGTGTGTGTGTCACCATCTCCTTTCAGGAGACAGTTGGTAATTACTGCAAGGCTTCACTCTGCAGAGGGTTTGCCCCTGCAACTTCCACTGATTTGTTTAACTAGCAGTGAAATGTGATTTACATGCCTTTCTCCCAAGGTGGTCTTCTCTAAAAACCACAGCAAAATGATCATCTGCAAGCTGAGCTCATGGTAAATAAAACCAAGGCTCTTCTTTTCTAAAGTGGAAGGTCTAATCCTGTAGTCTTGATTGCTTTCCTAATTACAGACTCCAATCATTGCCACAGTACCCAGTGGTGGCAAGACCTCTGTAACTGGTTATATATCCCATCCTCATCATGAATCTTCTCATTTAACTGCAGTACAGAACCAACTTAAACCCACAGGTTTCAGGTACTGAAAACTTCACTTAAGTGAGGGTTTCATTCCCCTTTTCATTCATTCTTCTTTCTCCCCACTATATTTTTATCTTTCTCACTATTACGTCATTAGGAAAATATGTTTTTCCAATAAAAAAAAAAAAAAAACTAGTCCAAAAGACCAGTACCATCTTGTATGAATAAACGACTGAGGAATAACAAAGCAACTCAGGTCCTAAAATCAAAAGGGACTTTGTTTTCTCAGCTCATTTCTCAAATATAGAATGAGTGGAGACAAGGAAGGTATGTATCACAAATAGATTCCCCCCTCCATCCAGTTTGGCTGCATAGTGGACAGATACAAGTCTACCAAGAATGCAAAAGTTTTATAATAAAATGAGAGATCCAGGCAACTCTGTTCAGGAGAAAATTTCACAGAAAAACATAAGTACCTCCCAGAAGACCTCATATGAAGGAAACACTGGCCTCCATCTGCCCACACTCTTCCACCTGACCATATAAAAAACTCATATTCCCCTGAAGATATGCCTTCGTCCTGGGCACTACTCCAACTCAAATCTGGAATGAGGAACAGGAAAAATAATTAGCTGAAACTTAGATATAGAGTTTAGTATTTTGCAATTCAGTAGCACTACTTCATATGTCTAAAGTGCTTTGCAAGTGTAAGGTTTTATTAAGCTCCTTTTCATAAAACAAGAAAGCAAATTGAGATAAAAGACCCAAGTCTAAACTCAGCCCACAAAGCAGTAATCAATAGAGGGAGGAGTCCAGAGCCCTTACTATGAACTGGGCCTCTGATGTCTTTAAGATGCTGCCAGTCATCTCAGTTCTGAACCCACCCCAACCGTAAGAAACAAGGTAATACAGCTATTTCTGAAGACGATTAAAAAGGTGACAAGAAAAATGTCATCAGTGAAGAGGTCACTCTGAGGTCACTATCCACCACCCAACCTTGGAGATTAAGGAAGCAGGGAAGGAGAAACCACATCAGCTCTCCCACACCCAGTTGAAGGTCTATTGCTTCACCGAATAGCAATATTATGATGCTAACTTAGCTGGTCCAGACAAAAAAGTGTGTGAGGCTGAGTTGTGAGGTTTAATTTCTATAATTACTAACCCAGGCAAGAAATTATCCACCTACCCAGTTTTTTTCCACAAAAAGTGAGCGCAATAAGGTAAACAGAGTCACATCTTCAGTTTCATTCTCCCCAACTATCTCTACAGTTAGTTTTATACATATAAGTTGTTTTCTGACCATTAAAAATATGTAAACAGGGTGCCTGGGTGGCTCAGATGGTTAAGCGTCTGCCTTCAGCTCAGGTCATGATTCCAGGGTCCTGGGATCGAGTCCCTCATCAGGCTCCCTGCTCAGCGGGGAACCTGCTTCTCCCTCTGCCTCTCTCTCTCTGTCTCTTATGAATAAATAAATAAAATCTTTAATAAATAAAATCAAATAAAAATATGTAAACAAGGGCACTTTATATTTTTAAAGTAGAAAAATTATAAAATTGCTAACATTAATAATTAAGGTATCTCTCTCTTCATTCCAGCAAGCTTCTTCTCACCCTCCTACCCGGCAAAGTGCACTAAGCCAACCAGATCATGATGTCCTAATGAAGGCCACACAGAAAAAGGAGATCACTAGCATCTACTTTCAGAGAATATATTCACTTATCCCATATCTTTGCCTTGTAGGCAGTAATTCCTTTTTTAGCCAATTTTCTAGAGAAAACCTTTCTTTTTGACCACCAATAATTGGTTAACCTTCCCGGTATCAATCAAGACCAAATTTCATCTGATGGAATATATCAGAAAGATCAGGCCTATTGGATTCATTTATGTTCAAGTCTTTATTATCCAAATCATGGCCCACTTTCATACATAAATATACACAGCTTGAACAAGAGACTACAAAGGAGTATATGATTTAACCTCACTATATCCAGAGATTCTAAAACATTCATATTTTACCACTTTATATTCTCTTTTTACCACTTTATAGTCTTAAACACTTTATATTTCTGGGCATCACATACATTCTTTTGAGCTGAGCTACTCCTAATGTGATTTCTAGTTTACAGATAAGGAAACTGAGGCACCAAAACAGATGTCATTGTTCTTCACTGTTAGGAGGCTACTGCTGACAGTATTAAGAGAGGCAACAGAGCAAATCAAATACTGAGCTGGATTAAACCTTCAAGGTTTTCTAGGTTTATGCTTGATCAAGGAACCACCTTGTCATTCCCACATAATCATGGAGGTCAGTAAACATTTTATAATGTCACCAACTTTAAAGGAGTGCTATCTTTTGACCCTTTATCTTGGTCCTTCCTATTTCAGATCAGCTGTCTGCATATTTCCATGTTTTGAGTATACTCAAGAGCAAGATTGTAAAGAACACAAAAATAAATCAGTCCATAAAGATTATCAGCCTGAATGCCACTAGGAGACAAAAGAAGCTGCCACAAGGAACAAGGGAAATTAACATTCTTTCCTATCCACCTGGCAAGAACTGAGATCAAACTGAACTTGTTGGCAAGCTCTGTTAAAAGTTTGTCTAAAATATTCTGGAGCAACTAGTACTGAGGTTTTCAAGGACCTTTTAATCATTTATCATTCTCCCCCCACTAATACCATGTTTTGTGCGATTCTCCTTATCAAAGGGCCTTGAATTCTTTCTGAAAAAGAATAAAAAATGAATTAATGGTTGGGTTAGTAGTAGAATATGTGCAGATTTTATAATTAGACAGAATTTGGCACTGAATACCACCTTTTGCACTGACATTAGGTGACACTGAGCAATTTGCTAGCCTCTCTGAGCCACCTAACCTCTCTGAACCCCAGTGTTCTCATCTGTTGAAAAAAAATGGATAATAATGCTTTCTCTTATGATTGAAAGAGAACATACATAAAGTACTTGGCACATAGTAGACATTCAGTAATTGGTAGCTATTAATTTTAAGGTCCTAATCAGCCTGAATTGCCAGTAAAACCTTTCTGTATCAATGTAGTTGCAGTTAAAGAGAGAGAGGTGGTATTTGAATTAGATTGTCTACCTTCATCCATGCAAATAAAGCATTCTATCTAGGCATTTTGGAAATAGTTGCAGGTGCCCATTTATGATTTTCAAGATTCAGTGGACATCAGGGACTGCAAATAGATCAAATAAAATGTTAACATTCCTTACCTCTCTGTGCAAAAAAACAATGCATGTCATCAATGCCTTTGGAAAGAAAGAAGTTCAGAATTCCTTAATCTAATTCTCTGAGCCTATTAAATGATTTAATGTAATACTCAATCTTAAATTCCAGTTACTGTAAAGTTTTTTTAAGAAATTAAAAATTCCTCTATTAGAATGTGAGTTCCTAGACTCAGTTGAAGTCACATGATGTTAAACATAGCTTTTAGTTATGATTTCTCACATGCCCAATGTAAGGGTTGAAGTAGGTTTTTATTTGAAGTGTTTCCTTTTACCACATCATGCATTTTGTGCATTAAAGATGGGCAGTGGTGGGTGAAGAATACTATTGTGGTAGGAGAGGGAAACAGATAAAAACTAATAAGTTATTGTCCTACAAAATTAAAAATGGTATCCAGGTCATGCATTCAAGTTCTAAAATTTTATGGTTCTCAGAAGACAAGGATAGTGGCATATATCTTTTTATCTCTTCCCCACCCCATCTCAATATAATACTTTCCCTATAGTAAATATTTAATAATATTTGTCAGTAAGGAAGCAAACAAATGAAAACATAAACTTTGTTTTACATCTAAACACCATAGTCTAATAGCCAAAGAATTATCTAGGATTGTGCTCTTATATACTTTGATTCCAATGCATGAATACACAACAACCATGATTTGTCTCTGGAAACATCTCCAGGGTAATCTCATAAGAATGGAGGACTCTACAGAAAATAGCGGCAATGATAATTGATCACAAAATGGAAGAAATGCTAAAATTTTCTAAAAAGGGAAGCAAATGACATTTTCTGAGTTTCTATTTCAAATGAAAAGGCAGTGGAACAATCAGCAAAATGCCAGGAAAATTAATTCAATACACATGGAAGATAGAACACCAAACAACCAGCTTCAGAAATCTATATAGCCATGTGGTAGGGACTTAACAGTAAAAGACCAAGGACTTCTGTTTTAGTTTTACACTTACTTTGAATAAAGCCACAAACTTTGCAAACCATGTGATGGATACTTCCTGCTGGATATTTTTAATTTGATCAAATTGTTCTCGACAGTTCCTTTTACCACATCATGCATTATGCACATTAAAAATGAGCAGTGTGTAGGGAAAACTATTCAAGTGGGAAAGGGAAACAAAAAAATACATATTATTTTAGGAAACAAAAAAATACATATTATTTTCCTTTAAAATTTAAATAAGCTATCCAGATCATGCTAAACTGTATGATTTTACATGCAAAAAAAAGGAAATGAAGTTGGCAAAAATCACATTAGATTCAGTGTTGAGAGTGTTAGCTTAATTACCTTTTGAATAATTCAATAGATTATCACATCTACAGTGAATTTTATCTTTTAAATTATGTTAAATCAGTAGTCAAATTTTACTTAGGAATTAAGGTAGTGCTTTATTAAAGCTTTCATTTAAGTAAGCTGCATTTCACTGTGGGATTGGAATGAGACTTATTAACATGTTTATACTCCTAGACTTTGTCACCTTTTTCACCTCCTCACTCAACACCTCTAACAAAGCATTGGCTTGGCCACTCAACTTCATCTTCTTTCCTACCCTCTAAGGAGAGTTCCATCTTGCCAGTCTAATGCCCCTGCTCATATTTTACTGGAGATCTTCAGGGATACTCTCAGAGTAACCTGCTGCTTGCATTACTGAATACATCTATTAACTTATCTAATATTCTCTTTTGGATAGGACAGCATGTGTTTTTAAGTGGCCTATCCAAGTCTAAAATATTCCCTGCTAAAATAGCTAGGTTATCAAGGCAAGCTAGGATTCCAAACCCAAAAGAGGTTATTGAATTTGACCAGTAAATAATAATAAGAAATAATTAATATTACCATTAAGAAAAGTTTCAGTGGTGGGTTATTAGGAACCAAAAGTTTAAATATAAATAAGAGAGCAGAGAGTGAAAAACTAGAGGATGTGGGTGTATTATTCAAACAAATTTGTGGAAAGACATAGGATAAAAGTTGCTAGATGATAAAAAATAAAGTGTGAGCTTAGATCAGCAAACTATGGCCCACTGCCCGCTTTTGTAAATAAAGTTTTATTAAAACACTTCCACATCAATTCATGTGCATATTATATATGGCTGTTTTTGTACTCCAAGCATAAGTTGAGTACTCACAATAGAAACCATATGGCATACAAAGCTTAAAATATTTATTATCTGGCCCTTCATTAAAAAAAAGTTCAACAAACTATTTTTAAGCTTTAAAAATTTAATGACTACATTGTGAGTCAAAAGACTGATTCAGTTCATATAGTACATTCACACCTCAAATTATTCCACACTTGAGACTATTTGAGTAATCTTAATTTCACTATTTGATTGAAGTGATAAATTTAGATAAATATTTTCTAGATTACTTATATAATTTTTTTATATATAAAGCTACTTAGATAAAGTATATCCTTGTCTAGCAAATTATTGAAGAACAATATTTCTTTGCACATTTGAATTGTAACATTTTGCATTCAAAAACTGGGGTACTGTAATAGAATTTGAGAAGGATGAAGAAAAAGAAAAGGTCTTAGTGATGTTTTAGATAAGGAAAACATTCTGAAGGAAACTAGAGAATGAATAGGTATTGTCAATGACCTTTATAATAAAAATTTTCTAGCAACCCCATGTTCACTTCAACATTATTTACAATAGCCAACATATGGAAACAATCTAAGAGTCCATCAATGGATGAATGAGTAAAGAAATTGCAGTATATACACACAATGGAATATTATTCAGCCATAAAGAAGAATGAAATCTTGCCATTTGTGAAAATATGGATGGAACTTGAGGGCATTATGCTAAGTAAAATAAGTCAGTCAGAGAAAGACAAATACTGTATGATCTTTCTTACATGTGGAATCTAAAAAAAAAAATTCCTAGATAGAATGGATTGGTGGTTGCAAAAGGCAGGGATTGGGGGGTGGAAGAAATGGAGTTACTGTTTTTGTTTTTTAGTTTAAATAAATTAAATTTTAAAATGTTTAAAAATCTGGTAACCATCTAATTATCAGCTAATTACGACAACCACAACACTTGCTTCTGTTGATTAAGTGGTACAACTGGGCCTTGCCACTCCCAGATCCTGTGATCTTCATTGAATTCAGGAAGCTCATTTTCATCTCCAGCCTAGATAGAACAATTACTATAGTACTTCAGGATGCTGGTATACCCTTTAGCAATGCATTTCTCAATTTTGGGGTGCAAAAGAGTAAACTCTAAACCTTCATGGATCCCAGAGCTGAAATAGATGAGCAACCCAGTATCATCTGTAAAATTAGGGAGAAAAAAATCTCTAACTCTGACAGACAATTGACTTATATGACCACATTGAAAATCTTGGCTCTTCGCCCAATTATCAGCTCTAATTCAGTTTCCAAATCCACAGCCTCCTGAATGAAAGAGATGTGTATGATAGGTAGAAGGAAGAAAGAAAGAAAGAAACCCATGATAGCATCACCAGGTAGTTCTGTAACTCTCCCCGTCTACCTTCTCCTGAAGGGAATTGGAATCATTTACATAACCCCACCCATCTCAGGACTTGTTTAGTAGCTTAGCGCTAGAACAGGACATTTTCCAAAACTTGATTTCAGCCTCTATTGTGGGGAAATACCTCACAAGGTATGGGATGCTCTAGCATGTGGTGTGCATTCTGAACCAGCACCCAATATACAATACTATTTTTCACATGAGCAAGATATAGGTTCAGGGACCAAAAGATAAAAAGAAATGGCAGCCTTCACTCTAAATCCCAGTAATTCATTATCAAACTTTTTGCCTCTCAGTACTAGAGGTCCCTGAGACATGTTCAACAGGTGCACAAAGTCAAACTATTTTCATAATTATGCTATTATTTAACTTTTTCACTGTGTTAATATTTGCACTGATAGTAGATAAACCAGGGCCATAGCACCAAACTGTATTAGTAGCCATGTGTTTTTCACCTCCTTGCAGTCACTATATGTGTGTGTGTGTGTATTTTCCACATCTTCCATCTTCTTCTTTTTTTTTTTTTTAAAGATTTTATTTATTTATTTGAGAGAGAGAATGAGAGACAGAGAGCACGAGAGGGAAGAGGGTCAGACGGAGAAGCAGACCCCCTGCTGAGCAGGGAGCCCGATGTGGGACTCGATCCCGGGACTCCAGGATCATGACCTGAGCTGAAGGCAGTTGCTTAACCAACTGAGCCACCCAGGCGCCCCCATCTTCCATCTTCTTTATCCTTCCACCTAGAGATGGATACTGAGGTTGCTTCCATATCTTGGCTATTGTAAATAATGCTGCAGTGAACATAGGGATGCATATATCTCTTCAAATTGGTATTTTGTTTTCTTCAGATAAATATCCAGAATGGAATTACTGGATCATATAATACTTCTATTTTTAATTTTTAAGGAACCTTCATACTGTCTTCCATAGTGGCTGCACCCATTTACATTCCCATCCAACAGTACATGAGAGTTCCCTTTTTCCCACATCCTCGCCAACACTATTTTTTGTCTTTTTGATAATAATCAATCTGATCTGGGAAGCCTGGGTGGCTCAGTCACTGGGCGTCTGACTTCGGCTCAGGTCATGATCCCAGAGTCCTGGGATCGAGCCCCACATCGGGCTCCAGTCCACATCTGGCTCCCTGCTCCGCGGGAAGCCTGCTTCTCCCTCTCCCACTCCCCCCGCTTGTGTTCCCTCTCTTCGCTGTCTCTCTCTCTGTCAAATAAATCAATAAAATCTTTAAAAAAAAAAAATAACCAATCTGATCTGATAGGTGTGAGATGATATCTCATTGTGATTTTAATTTGCATTTCACTGATGATTAGTGATGTTGAGCATCTTTTCATATGCTTGTTGGCCATATGTATATCTTCTCTGAATAATGTCTATTCAAGTCTTGTGCCCATTTTTAATTGGATTTTTTTATATTAAGTTAAGTTCTTTATATATTTTGAATATTAATTCCTTATTGGATGCATGATTTGCAAATATCTTCTCCCACTCAGTAGATTGCCTTTTTGTTTTGTTGATGGTAGACCAATGGATTTTAAAGTAAGAGAGTATTAAAAGTTTACTGTTACGGTATCAGATTCCACACTGCCACTAACCTGTAAAAAAACTACAACTTGCCAAGTTTTAGTGGGTATCAAAAGAATATTCACAATTATATGAAAAGACAATTGAAATTCTTTCTTATTCCCAACTACATATCTGTGTGAGGCTAGGCTTTTTACATATACTTCAACTAAAACAATGCATGCAATATTAAATATAGAAACCCAGCTGTCTTCCATTAAGCCAGACATTAAAGAGACTTGCAAAAATGTAAAACAATGCCATTTTTCTCTCTATAGTTATTTTTCATTAAAAATATGTTCTATATGTTAACATGTAATGAGCTTATTATCATTATTTTTAAAGAAGTTATAACTATGTCAAAACTATTTTCAATTTAATTTCTAATATGGTAAATATCAGTCACAATAACCCATGTAAACAAATGCTCTTTGGGAACTTAAATACTTTTTAAAGTATAAAGGGATCCTGAGACCTAAAGTTTGAGAACTGTCTTAGAAACTCTTCTCTTTGTTTTTTTAAGCCATAATTAAATACAGTCTGAAAATTTCTATCAGTTCCTAGTTGACTAGAATAAAGATTTATAAGATAGCTATAAATTCATATAGGAATTAAATCATAACTTCAAGAAGTTTAAAATCTCATAATCACTTTATAAAAACATTTTTATAGTTACTGCTTTGTCAAAGCTAATATTTCTATGGGAAAAAACTAAGAGGTATTTTTTAATAAGGTCCTTGGAATTTATTTCCCTTGAAAGCCATCTCCTTCTTATGTACAAGCATATTATGATAAATATGTCCTCTCTTCATTTAGACTTCAGAAGTATGAGTAGTATGTTATCAGGGCCCACTTAATCTTCACCTAACGGAACACATTTAGCTGCCTTAATCTCTCCTCACAAATCGGTTCGTCAGTTCTTTATCACTATTATTTCTCATTTCTGGATCTCCTCTAATGTTTCTTTCCTTTTCTTTTTTAGTTTTTATTTTAATTCCAGTTGGTTAATATACAGTGTCATATTAGTTTCAGGTGTACAATATAGTGACTCAACAATTCCATACATCACCTGGTGCTCATCACAACAAGTGCACTCCTTAATTCCCACCCCCTATTTCACCCATGCCCCTGCCCACCTCCCCTCTAGTAACCACCAGTTTGTTCTCTATAATTAAGAGTCTGTTTCTTTTCTAAAAGTTCACAAAACAGTAAATTGAATTCCAGGTATGATCTCTCCATCACCCTATGGATGGAAGTGATCTATTTCCTGCTCTCCTGATACAAAGCCCAAAATAGTTCTGGATTCTCAGTCATCACCACCAGACCTTATCTAATTCTTTTGTCACCTTGCAATATATATAGTATTCACTGGCTTCCAGATTGTTCTTTCTTACTGACTTCCTAAATTGCAGATCAATTTTCCACATTTCAAGCAAAGTACCAAAGTACAAAAGACACCCTCAGTACTATAAGACTAAAATGGGCAGTGAGGAAAAGAAAGTTTGGTAAGAACAAGAATAACATTCAACTGCAATAATTGTATGTGTATGTCTGCACAAATGTTTAAGAGTTGTGAAAGATAAATACTTTAGTTGTATAAATTTAGCCATCAAAAATAACATATAAGTTGATTCAAATATTTGATCTTCCTTAACTTCAGGGTACACCAGGCTTTCCAGCATTTTATTATTTTCCTTTTTTATTTATTGCTAGGGTTTTTTTTTAGGAAAGATAGGGATAGCCATATTTTAGAAATTATTCTTTTAAAAGAAAAAGTCACATATTTCTGTGGGTTTTTTCTTTCACATACTAGGACTCAGAATGTCTCTTTATATACTTAGCACTTTTCCATCCATCAGTCAGGGAGATTTTAAAATTCTCAGCCTCCATCTAAAACTATTGATGTAATGTATGGGGATTAACATAAGAATAAAAATATATATATAAAAAAAAATTCTCAGCCTCATCAGAGAAATACAAATCAAAACCACAATGAGATATCACCTCACACAGTCAGAATGGCTAAAATTAACAAGTCAGGAAACAACAAATGCTGGTGAGGATGTGGAGAAAGGGGAACCCTCTTATACTGTTGGTGAGAATGCAAGCTGGTACAGCCACTCTAGAAAACAGTACAGAGGTTCCTTAAGAAGTGAGGAACACACACACACACACACACACACACACACACACACAAAATGGACTATTACTCAGCCATCAAAAAGGATGCAATCTTACCATATACAACAACGTGGATGGAACTGGAGGGTATTATGCTAAGCGAAATAAGTCAATCAGAGAAAGGCAATTATCATATTGTTTCACTCATGTGGAATTTAAGAAACAAAACAGAGGGTCATAAGGGAGGGTAGGGAAAAATAAAATAAGATGAAATCAGAGAGGGAGACAAACCAGAAGAAACTCTTAACTATGAGAAACAAACTGAGAGTTGTTGGAGAGGAGCGGGGTGAGGGGATAGAATAAAACTGGGGGATGGGCATTAAGGAGGGCACGTGATGTAATGAACACTGGGTGTTATATGCAACGGATGAATTACTGAACTCTACATCTGAAACTAATGATACACTGTATGTTATCTAACTGAATTTAAATAAGTTAAAAAATAAATACCTAGGGGCGCCTGGGTGGCTCAGTTGGTTAAGCAACTGCCTTCGGCTCAGGTCATGATCCTGGAGTCCCTGGATCGAGTCCCGCATCGGGCTCCCTGCTCAGCGGGGAGCCTGCTTCTCCCTCTGACCCTCCCCCCTCTCATGAGCTCTCTCTCTCTCTCTCATTCTGTCTCAAATAAATAAATAAAAAATCTTTAAAAAATATATTTAAAAAAATAAAAAATTAAAAAAAAAAAAATAAATACCTAAAATTCTCAGCCTCTATGGAGAAGCACTATTAAGCAGAAATAAGCGAGCGGTCACCCAAATTCAAAAACAACTGCATAATTAACTGCAAAATTTTGTAGACATTTTCTGATGACACCATAAAAGAAATAATACAGGAGAAAATTAAATGTAAGTATAACTGATATTCCTCTAATTATTTCTAAAATGCATTTTATAAAATGCTTATTTGAGAAATAAACAGAATTAGAAAGGAGAGATTTCAATGAAGCATTTTATTAGATGTTGATGTTCTCAATCAAGAGAAATTACTCCAACTATTACTGACATCTATTTCTGTTTTCCAACATCAGTCAAATACATTGAACTCTCATTATGACCTGCCCACTATTCCAAGCTCCATGAAAAATAGTTTTCAAGAAGCTGATATTTATATATTTACTTTGTAAAGTTAATGTTGTTAGTTAGAAGCTAAGAAAAATAAGAAATTATAATTCTATGTATTCTAAATTCTTTTGGAAAAAAAACTAGGATAATTAAGAAGATTAAAGAGATTCTGATTTAAAATATTCATTATTCATATTAAAAATTCCCAGAAAATATGCTTTTATTATTAAGGGACTACCTTTTAAAAGTTGTAAAAATCCATTCCCTTTAAAATAAAGAAAGAAAGAAAGAATTAATGGATATCAGTTAGTGAAAATTACTGATTCTGCAATTTTTGTGTTTCGAGAAAAAATAAATCTTTCTAACCTTGGTTTTTGAGACAAGTATCACGTATGGAGAAAATTCTCAAATAAACATAATTTAATTCCCTTTAACTTTCAAAATAACAATACATCCTATAGAGCTTTGCAGATATTAGTCAAGCAAATCAAAGAGTTTATGGTGCATTGTGAAAATCCTGTTTAGAAAATTTATATAACAAAATAATTTCTTTCATCTCAAAAGTTGGTTCTATAATGTCAAACTTCTAATGATCTTTTTCAACATAATGACCAAAAACTATCTCTTAATTATCTTTATAAAATACCTCCATCCAACTCTCCCCCCATAAGCATTTTTTAATATAGTTAATCATAAATTTTTCTCTAACAAATTTTTGTTTTGTCTGGATCTGAGTCTGAGTCTTATTGTTAAACCCCTACAATTCGATATATTTACTGAGATTCTCAAATATGCAAAGCTTTGGGTTAAGCACTATTAAATCCCAGAATCCTATTGCAAAATCTTGTTTTGCCTACATCAATGAATCCATTTCACAGGGTAAATAATTAAAATAACCTTTTAACTGGTCCCTGTGACCTCAAATTACTCCTCTCTAACTCCATCTGAAAACTAGAGCCAGATGAATTGTAAAATAGAAATTTAATAACTTTATTGAAAAAAAGCACAAAGCTTCACTTTTCTAAAGAAAGTTCACATATTTTTTTTAGCTATGGAGCCCTTTGTTTAAAGAAAATATTTGAAAAAGCCCAGTACACAAGATAAATGAAGGCAAAGTTATTTGGGTTAAGGTAGGGAAGGGAGAGCAAAGGATTCATGGGTTCCAAGGATAATGTTTAAACTTCTTGCCTTGCATCGAAGGTGTTCCACAAAATAACCTCTGTACTCTTTAGTCACTATCTTCATCACATTGTCTCCATTCCTGAAACTTCTGGATCATCCAGACATAATTATTTTCTCTCAAATAAACTCTAAATGCTACCTCTGTCACCTTTGTTTATGCTATTTATCCTACCTGAAATAACTTTCTTCCCACCACTGAACATTTTCATAATTTCTAACCATCATTTGAGGCCTAGTAAAACTCTGCCTGCTTCCACACCTGCCCTAATGCCACAAGAAATAGTGAAAATTCTCTCCTATGCTTATCACATGGACTGCCATTCAGCATTATGAGGCAATTACATTAAGGAAACTTTTATATAGTTTAAAACAGTTTTCCTAAGATTTCTACATTGATTTATAAATATCCTCCTGGTTAAATCACTTCTAGGCAAACATTCTAAAAGAATCTGTTTCTAAGCTCACATTGATGTTGTCAGTTTTCAGTTCCTTGCAGGTCGTTGGATCAAGAACCCCTATTTCCTGCTGGCTTTCAGCCAAAGTCCACCCTGGTTTCTTGCCATATGACCTTCTTACATAGGCAGCTAACAACATGGCAGCTTGCTTCATCAAAGCCAACAAAGGAGAGAGTGTCTCCTTGCCAGATAGACATTATAATCTTATGTAACATAATCACATACACATAAATCATGTACATACCATCACTTTTGCCATAGTCTACATATCTAGAAGCAAGTCACTGGTCCTACCCACACTCAATGGAAGAGGATTTTACAAAGGCATGACTACCAGGAAACAGGGGTCATGGGAGCCATGAGTCTGTCTGCCGATCTGCTAAAATTACTATATCAGTGAAAGGATGCTTAGATTATATAAGTCAAGAAGACTTTCAAGTTGGTTCCAGATATCTGAAAAATCTGCACACACATTAGTAAAATCTGCACACATATTGCAATATAGTTAAGCAGTTTTATCAATAAGTAGTGTTAGGACATGGAAGGAAATTTTTTTAGCCCATGTATCAAATACCTGGCCAAAATTAAGAAGACTAATCTGACTTTGCTCTTCAGGAGACTGGTTAAGGAAAGGACCTAAAGCCTTGGAAATGGTGAATTCCATGAATGCTACTTACCAATACACCTGGGTCTGGAAAAGACTAATTGATTTAGGACAGAGTGTAGCATATCACAATCAGTGGCTCACAGAGACATAACTCCAGATATCCTCTTCCACAAAATTTGGCCAAAAGCAGAGGACCATAATTTTCCATAACTGTAGAGAACAGGGTTCAGTGAAAGTCCGGGTCAAACTCAAAGGCTAAAACATCTGATAAGAGAAGATCTGAGGGAAATTCAGAGGAAAAAACAAAGTGGAGAAACTGTCCCTAAAGTGTCAAGTCAAGCTCCACACATAATTCAAAATTCTCAATCAGGAAATCTGTCAAGTAAATTAAGCAGGAAGACAAAGAGATTGTTTTGGCTAAAATATTACCCAAAAGTGGAACTAGGTATAAAGTCAAGTCCCAATATTTGTTTTCTTTGGCATGTCTCAAGCTTGTGCATGGGAGTCGTATCTATTCATTCATCCTTGGGAAGACATACACTAAATATATATCTCAATGGGACACCAGCACCTAGTCAGCTTTTCTTTAACTTCCTTGATAAGAAAAGAGATTTGGAAATTTTCACACGAGAACACTTTGGAAAGGCTACATTAATGTGAGGTCAACAAATTTAGGTAACTATTTTTCTAAAAATGAATTCTAATGGCTTAAATATTTTTATAGTTTCTTGCTACAGTTCCTTGTAGGAATAGATTTATGTCAAAGTTTTAGAACTCCATAACCATTTTCTAGAATTAAATCTACGCAAAGATTATATTGAGAAGACTCACAGAAATTAATCTGTAGGGACACCTGGGTGGCTCAATCGGTTAAGCATCTGTCTTTGGCTCGGCTCATCCCAGGGTCCTGGGATAGAGTCCCATGTTGGGCTCCTTGCTCAGCAGGGAGCCTGCTTCTCCCTCTCCCTCTGCATGCTGCTCCCCCTGCTTGCTTGTGCTCTCTCTCTCTCTCAAATAAATAAAATCTTGAAAAAAAAAAAAGAAATTGATCTGTGGCTGCTCTTTTCTTTTCTTTTCTTTTTTTTACAGATGCATCTCAAGTGCCTAAAGCAATACTTGGAATAGTAGATGCTCAACAAATATTAGTTTAGCGAATGAACAAAAAATGATAACTTGGAGCAATTTTAAAGTTCATGTAATCCAGTTCATGTTTCATTCAGTTTAATGCTCCCACAGTTTCCTAATCTTGTAGAGCACTTTAGAGTTGATAAAGTTTATTATTATATAGCTGTATTTTATTTCATTCTTGACAAAATGCTCTATGATCAGTATTAGTACCTTTAACTTAACAGAGGAAAAATAAATTCCAAAAAGTGAAGTGATGTGCCCAAGATAACACAAACAGAAGTGGAGTCACCAACTATTTTGTTCCATTAATTGCAATTTCATATACTTGGCATCACCTTAGGTACCCATATGATAAAAACCACTTATACTATTTCATGCCAGCCTGAACCCTCTTCTCTTGGATTACAATCATCCCTTTGCAGGTAAGGGCAGGGTGATCCAAGCAACCTTGAGCAACACCAAGGCCACAATTTTCTGGAAAAGCTGTCAGCACCCTGGCTGTTCTGTGCCAAGCCACTCTGGGTTGGGAAGAATGTCTGCCCTCTGTTCTAAAGATTCTGACAAAGACCTCACTATGGGAGTTCACATTACCCCAGCACCTCATCAGCACACTGCCAACCTAAAAACGAAAGACTGGGCACCTGGGTGGCTCAGGTGGTTAAGCATCTGCTTTCAGCTTAGGTCATGATCCCAAGGACCTGGGATCGAGTCCCACATCAGGCTCCCAGCTCCATAGGGAGTTTGCTTCTCCCTCTGCACCTCCCCCCTGCTCATGATATCTCTCTCTCTCTCTCACTCTCTCTCCCAAATAAATAAATAAAATCTTATAAAATATTAAAAATAAATAAAAATGAAAGACTATAGTTGTTTGTCAAGACCTCAAATATAAGGCAAGAATGAAGAGAAGAAAGAGTTAAAATATTTTCACAATCACTGTAATCTAGTAGACACTCGATGAGTATTATGCTAACTAGTTAAATAATTATCAACTTTGTCAAATAAGAGTTTTTTGAAAGCTGCTTTTACTAACACTATTCTTATTTCACCCCTAGAAATCTAGGTGGGGTTCTTGGGAATACAGATCAAAAACTAACAAAATAAAACAAAACAAAAAACCACCTGTGTTCTATTTGCGGCAACAACATGAAACTAAAAAGAACTAAAGTTCATTCAAAGTTAATCCAGATGCCAGCTCCCAGGATGTCCACAAGCCTCCCAGTCTATTAGGTCAGTTTGCCCATTGTTTGAATCTTTTTTCCATTTTAGTGGAACATCCAGAGTTCAGCCCTCTGTTTCTTCAGAAATTCAGGCTGGAGGGTAGATTAGGTAGATTCTAAACACCTCTGGCTCCCAGTTACTGCTCTGTCATAATTCCCTAACTTCAATGCATGTTGTAACTTTTCCCCATTCTGTTGCTTTTTTGAGACTACCTCACTATTAATCATAGGGTGCCAACAGAAGTCAAAGTTTTATTAAAGGTTTAAGGCAAAAGAGCACTCTATAGGAACGTCAAAACTTAACATGGATGCATCCTTAAATATTATTTGGGGGGTTCTCTTTGAACTTTATTTAAAAATGTTATCATTTAGGGGCGTCTGGGTGGCTCAGCCGTTAAGCATCTGCCTTCAGCTCAGGTCATGATCCCAGGGTCCTGGGATCGAGCCCCGCATCGGGCTCCCTGCTCAGTGGGGAGCCTGCTTCTCCCTCTCCCACTCCCCCTGCTTGTGTTCCCTCTCTCGCTGTCTTGCTCTCTCTGTGTCAGATAAATAAATAAAATCTTTAAAAAAAATAAAAATGTTATCATTTAGTATATAATCTTCTGAGACTTGCTTTTCATCATGTTTCTAAAATTTATCCATATAGTTACTGCTTCAACAGTAATAATGTTCTCATTCTTAAGCTGGATGGTGAGTTCACAAGTGTTTGTCTTATTATTATTTTCAAAAATTAAGTATCATTATAGATTATTTCATATGTATCAAATATTACATCTTAAAAACATTTTAATTAAATATTAGCTACCTTGGTTCTTAAAATTGCAACAACTATTAACATCTCCAGGAACTTCATCTTCCATCCAACTTCTTCATCGGTCCCGTGGGGCTCAGTAGAAGACCAGGTTACTTGGCTCCGATGTCCCTTCCTTCCTCTTCTCAAGTACTTTCTTCTAATTGCAGCTCTTAATCTTTGGATTCCTGTTACTAATTCTTCTAAATGTATTATTCAATATTAACCTGGAATAAATAATTCCAAATCCCAATATCACAGTGGTTTAATTCAAAACTCTTGTTCATATAAAATCCAGAGCTGAAGTTCCTGGCCAGAAGATCTCCTGGGCAGCTCTTCCAAGTAGTCAGGTTTCAGCTTTCAAGCTCTTTCCATTGTGTGTTCCACCATATAAAATCTTTCCCTTCCTGCTGTGTGATTGGTGGGGAACGAGAAAAAAAGATTGCATGGTGACTTTTTATGGTCATGCTTGGAAGTGACATGCATCACTTCCACTCACCGTCCATTCAAAGAGTTCAGTGACACAGTCCACCCAGATTCCAAGGACAGCTGGAAAATATATGTTTTTCTGTGTGTCCAGGAGAAAAATTAAACAATTTGGTAAGATCATTGTATAGTCTCTGCTCTTTTGCTTCTCCACCCTGTTCAAACTACTTTGGAAGACTGGGAGACAGAAGGTAGGAAGTTTAAATGATAGATAGATAGATAGATAGATAGATAGATAGATAGATAGATAGATAGATA